>NC_140012.1:39152151-39233780 GCF_964263955.1 Coregonus lavaretus | reverse complement strand
TTGTGTTTGCCAGATGAGCAACACAGGCACGACGGACGCACACAGACGACCAAACAGGAACAATCAGCCTTCCTTCCTTAAACACACCAAAATAACTCTGAACTGAGAATACACACACAATTATGCAACACACGAGGATTAATCTCCCATCAAACTCCGAATATGAGTCTCACTGTGGGGTTCTAGTAAAGGGTCTTGGTTGGCCGATCATTTCTGCGGGAAAGCCGTTTGGTTGGTTGATCAGCAGTCCCTCAGTCACAGCCGGTTCTGATAAACCAGGAGACGAATTCCAGGAATTCAGACTTACCATCCACAACGTTCCATCACCCACTGCACAACATGGGCAGAGAGAGAGGAGAGGGGAGGAAGGGGGATGGAGAGAGAGCGAGAGAGAGAGAGGGGGGGGGGGGGGCGGGAGATGAGGGGGATAGAGAGGGGGTACATAGAGAGGTCAAAATGGACCATATGGGAAACATATTCAGTTCGTCATATGCATGTATGCTCCAACAAAAATTATGATCTCTGTCACACACACATTCATTTGTCTATTACCAGGAATCCTGTACAACCCTGTACATATACTCTACAAAAGTATGTGGACACCACTTCAAATTAGTGAATTCTGCTATTTCAGCCACACCCATTGCCAACAGGTGTATAAAATCGATGCACACTGCCATGCAATCTCCAGAGACAAACATTGGCAGTAGAATGGCCTTAATGAAGAGCTCAGCTGTGAAGTGGTAGGCCACACATGGTCACAGAATGGGACCGCAGAGTGCTGAAGCGTGTAGTTCGTAAAAATTGTCTGTCCTCGGTTGCAACACTCACTACCGAGTTCCAAACTGCCTCTGGAAGCAATGTCAGCACAATAACTGTTTGTCAGGGGGCTTCATGAAATGAGTTTCCATGGCCGAGCATTCGCACACAAGCCTAATATCACCATGTGCAATGTGCAATGCCAAGCGTCGGCTGGAGTGGTGTAAAGTTCGCCGCCATTGGACTCTGGAGCAGTGGAAACGCATTCTCTGGAGTGATGAATCACGCTTCACCATCTGGCAGTCCGATGGACAAATCTGGGTTTGGCAGATGCAAGGAGAACGCTACCTGCCCCATTGCATAGTGCCAACTGTAAAGTTTGGTGGAGGAGGTCTGGGGCTGTTTTTCATGGTTCGGGCTAGGCCCCTTAGGTCCATTGAAGGGAAATCTTAACGCTACATCATACAATGACATTCTAGACGATTCTGTGCTTCCAACTTTGTGGCAACAGTTTGGGGAAGGCCCTTTCCTGCTTCAGCAAGACAATACCCCTGTGCACAAAGTGAGGTCCATACAGAAATGGTTTGTCGAGATCGGTGTGGAAGAACTTGACTGGCCTGCACAGAGCCCTGACCTCAACCCCATGGAACATCTTTGGGATGAATTGGAACTGCGAGTCAGGCCTAATCGCCCAACATCAGTGCCCGACCTCACTAATGCTCTTGTGGCTGAATGGAAGCAAGTCCCCACAGCAATGTTCCAACATCTAGTGGAAAACCTTCCCAGAAGAGTGGAGGCTGTTATAACAGCAAAGGTGGGACCAACTCTATATTAATGCCCATGGTTTTGGAATGAGATGTTCGATGAGCAGGTGTCCACATACTTTTGGTCATGTAGTGTATTACCAGGATCATCTGTACATTATAAAAGGTAAAGAGAGAAAAATGCGGTAAAAGAGACAGTAAAAGAGACAGTAAATGAGGGACAGTAAATGAGGGACAGTAAAAGGGGGACAGTAAATGAGGGACAGTAAATGAGGGACAGTAAATGAGGGACATTAAATGAGAGACATTAAATGAGGGACCATAAAAGAGGGACAGTAAAAGTGGGACAGTAAATGAGGGACCATAAAAGAGGGACAGTAAAAGTGGGACAGTAAATGAGGGACCATAAAAGAGGGACAGTAAAAGTGGGACAGTAAATGAGGGACCATAAAAGAGGGACAGTAAAAGTGGGACAGTAAATGAGGGACCGTAAAAGAGGGACAGTAAAAGAGACAGTTGTCACGTCCACTCCTTCTCCCCCCCTCCGGTGCTTGACGTCACCGGTCTACTAACCACCGGTTCTGGCAACCCATCTTTACGCTCACCTGCGTCTCATCATCAGTCACACCTGGATTTCATTACTCCCTTGATTACTCACCCTTTACATAGCACTCTTTTGTTATCAGTCATCAGGTAGTATTGTTTATGTTTCCATGTCAGATGCTTCTCTTGTTTTGTATCGCGCCATGGTCGTTATTATTAAACTCACTAACTGCACCTGCTTCCTGACTCCCTGCACCTGCTTCCTGACTCCCTGCTTCTACGTTACAACAGTAAAAGAGACAGTAAAATATACAGTAAAGAGACAAAGAGAGAGATAAGGAGAGTTGTGACAGAGAGAAATGGTTTTTTCTCCCCGTGAACTGTATCACTGTCATTGGACACTGTCCTGGATAGCCAGGTCACCCATGATACAAGTCAGTATTCGACGTCCGTCCATGTCTGAGGATTTCAGGAAAATGACTTGGAAACCAGCCACTTGGGGCAACATTGTGCGCTGTTACCTTCAAGTAGGTTTCGGTTTTGTTAGGGTATTGTGGACAGGGATGGCGGATGGGCATAAAGCATCTGCCTCTGATTCCAAAAGTTTGCAAGTTCAAATCAAGCGATACAAAGCTGTTTTTGATATTTTGGGTTAAAGCCTATCCCAAACCTTAACCCTTACCTTAACCATTCAGAGTTAATGCCTAAACTTAAGAATTTTGAGTTAATGCCTGAAGTTAACCTTAACCTTAAAAATTCTGAGTTTATACCTAAACCTAAACTTAAACACTTTGAAATTTGACATTTGAAAAACTTCAAAATGTTATGTTTGAGAAACATGGATGAATGTCTAATTCTGACATGAGACTGTGGGAGTTGGTAGGTCCCGGGCACACCTATATCTCACAGACTGTAGCCCAAAATACCCCTCAATGACAATGGGTGAAAGATAACTCTTTAGAGTGTGTAGTTGGCAACTTTTATATTTCTGTGATATTTTGCCCCAAATTAGGCCAGAATGTTCTCACAGAGCTGTGAGCCAACAGGAATTACGGTAAGTGTTGATAATCATCAAATAACTTTCACCAAACAAATGTAGAAACAGCTTGTTTCATTATCAAATGAAACAAGCTAACCACTGGTATTGAGTAATCTCTTTCTCCACCCGTTTACATACCAATCGGCTTGTTGGGTTATCAGCTATGTACGCCTGTGGAATGTGTATGTGTGTGTGTGCGTGTGTTCGTGTGCATGCATTAACCTTCCTGTAAGGGTAAATGGTCTGTGAGGAATGTCATTTATTCACCCCCAACCCCCCCCCACCAACACACTTACACACTTTACAGTGGGATGTCATTTATTCACCCCCAACCCCCCCCCCCCCCCCCACCACCAACACACACACACTTTACAGTGGGATGTCATTTGCTCCCGGGAGGAGAAACACAGGGTCTGTTTCCAGCAGAGCAGTGCCCCCTGAGAGCCAATCAGAGAGCAATACGGAGACTGAGCCCCCAGTACTGCTGGTTTATAGGCCTCCACTTCAGAGAAGTCACATGACTTCCCAGAGAGAGAGAGAGAAGGGGGAGAGAGAGAGAAGGGGGAGAGAGAGAGGGTGCAAGCTGTAGAGAGGTGGATGATTGAAATGGGGACAAAAGGAAACGGTGGTGTGAAGATCTGGAATATGACTGAGGGGGAGGAGAGAGAGAAAGAGGGGGAGGACATGGAGGAACAGGGGTATATGCTGGAAGGCTTGTAGGCCTACTCCTATAAACATAGAGATGAATGAAAGAGTGCATAAAAGAACAAGTGCAACCTGACTGCTATAGCTCTCTATGTCATGCTCTCTCTCTCTCTCTCTCTCTCTCTCTCTCTCTCTCTCTCTCTCTCTCTCTCTCTCTCTCTGTGTGTCTCTCGCTCTCTCTCTCTCTTCTCCATGTATGTGTGTGTGTGTGTGTAGGGGTGGGCTTGGCATGAGTTATGAAACAGATGTTTCAGCATCAAACCTGTAACGCATTTCAACACCTTTCTATAGCCTACAGAGAAAGAGAATGAGGGAGTGTGTACAGTGGCTTGCGAAAGTATTCACGCCCCTTGGCATTTTTCCTATTTTGTTGCCTTACAACCTGGAATTAAAATTGATTTTTGGGGGGTTTGTGTCATTTGATTTACACAACATGTCTACCACTTTGAAGATACAAAATATTTTTTGTTGTGAGCGTGCATAACTATTCTGGGCTTTGACTGGGCCATTCCAAGACATTTAAATGTTTCCCCTTAAACCACTTGAGTGTTGCTTTAGCAGTGTGCTTAGGGTCATTATACTGCTGGAAGGTGAACCTCCGTCTCAGTCTCAAATCTCTCGAAGACTGAAACAGGTTTCCCTCAAGAATTTCCCTGTATTTAGCGCCATCCATCATTCCTTCAATTCTGACCAGTTTCCCAGTCCCTGATTATGAAAAACATCCCCACAGCATTATGCTGCCACCACCATGCTTCACTGTGGGGATGGTGTTCTCGGGGTGATGAGAGGTGTTGGGTTTGCGCCAGACATAACGTTTTCCTCGATGGCCAAAAAGCTCAATTTTAGTCTCATCTGACCAGAGTACCTTCTTCCATATGTTTGGGGAGTCTCCCACATGTTCAAAGTTTCTGATATTTTTTTATATCCCAACCCTGATCTGTACTTCTCCACAACTATGTCCCTGACCTGTTTGGAGAGCTCCTTGGTCTTCATGGTGCCACTTGCTTGGTGGTGCCCCTTTCTTAGTGGTGTTGCAGACTCTGGGGCTTTTCAGAACATGTGTATATATACTGAGATCATGTGACACTTAGATTGCACACAGGTGGACTTTATTTAACTAATCATGTGACTTCTGAAGGTAATTGGTTGCACCAGATCTTATTTAGGGGCTTCATAGCAAAGGGGGTGATTACATATGCACGCACCACTTTTCCATTCTTTATTTTTTAGAATGTTTTGAAACAAGTAATTTTTTTCATTTTACTTTACCAATTTGGACTATTTTGTGTATGTCCATTACATGAAGTCCAAATAAAAATCCATTTAAATTACAGGTTGTAATGCAACAAAATGGGAAAAACGCCAAGGGGGAATTAATACTTTTGCAAGGCACTGTAAGTGTGTGTCTCTGTGTGTGTGGGGTGAGTCGTTCCCATAAACACCTGTTTCATTCCAGTAATTTCATCGTCATGGTGAAAGGAAGACAGATTACGTCAGTGAAAGGAGAGAGAGAGAGGGATCACCTCTATCCCTCCATCTGTAAACAAGAGGAGCGGAACACACTCATTCATTCATTCTTTCTGTCTATTTCCAGCAGAGGGTTTATGGTTATTGGGCGTCGCCCTGTTTCTCTCCTTTCCCAGAAGGAGTCAATATTTCTCTCTCTGTCGTTTCCCCTTCTCCCTCTCTTTCTCGGTCTCTCCTCCCTCCTTCTGTCTTTTTTTAAATCTGTATGTCCTCTCTCTTTCCTTCTAAACTGTTCCCCCATCTCTCCTTCTCCTTTCCTTATATACTGTTCCCCCATCTCTCCTTCTCTCTTTCCTTATATACTGTTCCCCCATCTCTCCTTCTCTCTTTCCTTATATACTGTTCCCCCATCTCTCCTTCTCTCTTTCCTTATATACTGTTCCCCCATCTCTCCTTCTCTCTTTCCTTATATACTGTTCCCCATCTCTCCTTCTCTCTTTCCTTATATACTGTTCCCCCATCTCTCCTTCTCTCTTTCCTTATATACTGTTCCCCCATCTCTCCTTCTCTCTTTCCTTATATACTGTTCCCCCATCTCTCCTTCTCTCTTTCCTTATATACTGATCCCCCATCTCTCCTTCTCTCTTTCCTTATATACTGTTCCCCCATCTCCCCTTCTCTCTTTCCTTATATACTGTTCCCCCATCTCTCCTTCTCTCTTTCCTTATATACTGTTCCCCCATCTCTCCTTCTCTCTTTCCTTATATACTGTTCCCCCATCTCTCCTTCTCTCTTTCCTTCTAAACTGTTCCCCCATCTCTCCTTCTCTCATTCCTTCTAAACTGTTCCCCCATCTCTCCTTCTCTCTTTCCTTCTAAACTGTTCCCTCATCTCTCCTTCTCTCTTTCCTTCTAAACTGTTCCCCCATCTCTCTTTCTCTCTTTCCTTCTAAACTGTTCCCTCATCTCTCCTTCTCTCTTTCCTTATATACTGTTCCCCCATCTCTCCTTCTCTCTTTCCTTATATACTGTTCCCCCATCTCTCCTTCTCTCTTTTCTTATATACTGTTCCCCATCTCTCCTTCTCTCTTTCCTTATATACTGTTCCCCATCTCTCCTTCTCTCTTTCCTTATATACTGTTCCCTCATCTCTCCTTCTCTCTTTTCTTCTAAACTGTTCCCCATCTCTCCTTCTCTCGTTCCTTCTAAACTGTTCCCCCATCTCTCCTTCTCTCTTTCCTTATGTACTGTTCCCCCATCTCTCCTTCTCTCTTTCCTTATATACTGTTCCCCATCTCTCCTTCTCTCTTTCCTTATATACTGTTCCCCATCTCCCCTTCTCTCTTTCCTTATATACTGTTCCCCATCTCTCCTTCTCTCTTTCCTTATATACTGTTCCCCCATCTCTCCTTCTCTCTTTTCTTCTAAACTGTTCCCCATCTCTCCTTCTCTCTTTCCTTCTAAACTGTTCCCCATCTCTCCTTCTCTCTTTCCTTCTAAATTGTTCCCCATCTCTCCTTCTCTCTTTCCTTCTAAACTGTTCCCCCATCTCTCCTTCTCTCTTTCCTTATATACTGTTCCCCATCTCCCCTTCTCTCTTTCCTTATATACTGTTCCCCCATCTCTCCTTCTCTCTTTCTCATTTCATTTCATTTCTCTCACTTCGTAGATCATTCAATACTTTGTTCTATAAACACTGCTCTTTGACAGATGCACGAAATCTGGAATTTATATGAAAGAAAACATGGACGGAACACGCACACTCACATGCTCACTTTACATGTATCATAAACCAACAATGGCATTACCACATATTGCTGATAACACAGTCTAATGAGTAATTTATCATCAAACAGGTGTCACAGTGTGTTTGTGTGTGAATGAGAAAGAAACAGTTTGTAGCGGCAGGTAGCTTAGTGGTTAAGAGCGCAGTGCCAGTAACCGAAAGGTCGCTGGTTCTAATCCCTGAGCCGACTAGGTGAAAAATCTGTCGATGTGCCCTTGAGCAAGGCACTTAACCCTAATTGCTCCTGTAAGTCGCTCTGGATAAGAGCGTCTGCTAAATAATGTAAATGTAAAATGTAGTCTGGGTGTAAATAGTTCCTGCACATGGGTGTGTATGTTATGCATTGTTTGTGCATTACTGTTATAACAACCGCTGCAAAACAGACTTTCCAGATTTCATATGTGTGTATTGTACGACCCTACTCCAGGTTTACACCCACTCACATTTAGGCTACAATGCCAGAGAACCCCCACACTGACGGCAACTCTTCAGAAAGATGACACTGAGTCTTTAAATACAACTGTACAGTCAGTCAGAACGTCCGTTTGGCATCCCACCCCCAGAAGGCAAAATCTAAACCCTAACTCTAACCCTAGCCAAAACCCTAACCCTAACCCTAGCTTCAAGTCCACAGCCTGGCTCAACCCTTACCCTAACCCCAACCATAACCCTAACTGTAACCCTAAGAGGGTGCAGCAGGAGAGAGACTGGTGCCCACACCCAATCTTAACCCTTTCCCTAATCCGGGTCCGTATCCCTCCCACCCCTGCCCTCCACCCTCAGACCATTCCCAGACCCCCTGTCCCCATCCCCCCAACAGAGACAGAACTCCGGATTATACCTCTCATCAGCACCTTCTCAGACACAAACTCCTTCGCTCCAGACTCAAAACCGTATTCACCCACATACAACACGCATTCCCCCCAATCCAGGACTTCAGACCAGTGGAGGCTGCTGAGGGGAGGACGGCTCATAATAACATGGTTTTCATGGGTTTGATACCATTCCATTCACTGCATTCCATCCATTAAACTCCATTCCATCCATTAAACTCCATTCCATCCATTAAACTCCATTCCAGTCTTTATTATGAGCCGTTCTACCCTCAGCAGCCTCCACTGCTTCAGACTTATATCAGCCTACCGCAGAAACCCCAACCTGAGGGACCTATTAAATCTTAGTCTTCCAACAGACCCACCCCCAAACCTCCTATTGAACAAAAGCACTATAGATAACTCCCACACATTCAAAATCCACATGTACACACCTCCAGTCCTATCCTACAACGTATGACCATTCAGAGCACCAGCATGCCATAACTATGTCACATCCGCCGGGGAAAATAACCGCCCAATGTTCTCCCACCCTCTCCAGACCAGACTGACATGCAATATGCCAGACAGAGCAGGACGTTGCAATAGGCCTGTGCAACCCAAGGTTAGATACCGGCACAAACAGAAACCCTCTTAAGCCTTAACGTAACCCTAACCCTAGCTTCATGATCACGTGTGTACGTGTGTTATTTTGACTGTCACCCCAAATAGACAGTGACAGATTCCAACCAAAGACCAAACAATACACACTCTCTTGCTCAGACACACACAAACGGACAAACGCACACACACATACACACACACACACACACACCAGTAGAGGCTGATGAGGGGAGGACAGCTCATAATAATGGCTGGAATGGAGTAAGTGGAATGGTATCAAATATGGTTTCCATGTGGTTGATACCATTCCATTCACTCCATTACAGCCATTATTATGAGCCAGTCTCCCCTCAGCAGCCTCTACTGACACACACACACACACACACACACACACACACACACACACACACACGCACACTCAAATCTTTCACTCCTTATCTACTTGTGTAAGAGCGCCATCTTGAGGAGAGACGCTCATAACTTCAGAGAAACCTACCTAAGGTATGCAACACATACTTGAATTTCCATATGATCACTCCATATGATTTCTCAATAGCATAGAAGCATTTTTTGGAACAATGTTGTCGATTTTCAAAACAGAGTCCACAAGACACAGAATTCTGTGGCCTTTTTTGCAAAACAATAAATGTGTTTTTGAAATGTAGTTGCCTTCTCAAAACATACATAAATACAATTATCAAAAGAACACGACTGCCTGCAAAAAGAGGAACGCAACCTCTTGAGTCCAAGCAGACAAAACAGGAAGTTAGTCTGTCTTTTTAAAAATCACAGTAGATCAAGACATTTTCTTTGCAGTCCCTAAATCATGATGATCAAAATAGGAAGAACAACTATCCAAAGTTGCAGAATTATGAAAAATTACTCTCCTTTTATGCATATTTCACCAAACAATTTCATACACATCAAATAAAATATTATTCCTGATAAAAAAGTAATAAAAAATAAGCGCATTGTGTGCAGGATTGATTCATCGGTAGAGTGACAATCCAATTCCATGTATTCAATACATAGGCTGGTTTGCTCATAGTTTTGTAGACTTTCCATTGAGGCACAGAAACGCAATCCACAATAGAAATAAGGAAAGGTGAATACAATGGAGCAACACAACTGATATGAATGTATAGGCCTAAATCCACACCAAAGCAAAACTCTATAATGGAAGGTCACAATGTTGGAGATGATGACTTAGGAGTAACCCAAAGTTACTTAGAAGTAACCCAACTTAATTCTCTGCATCTCTGCATGTCCACCATATTGTAAATAATCATAGAAATTGTATCTGCCTAGATCTTTTCCTGTATTGTACATAGCATTATTATTATTATAATTATTATTCAAATCATATCAAATTGTATTTACCACATGCGCCGAATACAACAGGTGTACACCTTACAGTGAAATGCTTACAAGCCCTTAACCAACAATGCAGTTTTTAAAGAAAATTTTAAAAAATGCAAATAGTCCGGGTAGCCATGATTAGCTGTTCAGGAGTCTTATGGCTTGGGGATAGAAGCTGTTAAGAAGCCTTTTGGACCTAGACTTGGTGCTCCGGTACCACTTGCTGTGCGGTAGCAGAGAGAACAGTCTATGACTAGGGTGGCTGGAGTCTTTGACAATTTTTAGGGCCTTCCTCTGACACCGCCTGGTATAGAGGTCCTGGATGGCAGGAAGCTTGGCACCAGTGATGTACTGGGCCATACGCACTACCCTCTGTAGTGCCTTGTGGTCGGAGGCCGAGCAGTTGCCATGCCAGGCGGTGATGCAACCAGTCAGGATGCTCTCGATGGTGCAGCTGTAGAACTTTTTGAGGATCTGAAGACCCATGCCAAATCATTTCAGTCTCCTGAGGGGGAATAGGCTTTATGACACTGATGGGGTGAATTCGAATTTCATGCAATAGTATTTACTGATTGCCAGAAACAGTGAATGCAATTGCACACATTTCTCTTCTGATGACAAAACAACATGTAAAAATGATGTCAATAAAACACTAAACAGTGAATTTTGTTTTCACTGATGACATTTGTATTAAAAGTTTTGCAAAAGGTGGTCTAAGATATTCAAGTCAGGTACTAAGGCAAGAAAATGATCAGAAGTTCTGTAAATGTATTTGAGCATTTGATCATTGCTGTTCTGCAATAGATACTGTATGTTTCAACACAGATCCAAAAATAGACTTAAGAAAACTGTAATGTGTTCTCATTACTGCATGCACACACGTTTCCTCTCGTTATTACCACTCTGCCATGTTCCCTGGCCTATAGTAAATGAGGGAGATTGGTTAGGGAGAAATCATGGATTTGTATCCCAAATGGCACCCTATTCCCTTTATAGTGCACTACTTTTTACCAGGGCACATAGGGCTCTGGTCAAAAGAAGTGCAATACATAGGGAATATGATGCCATTTTTGGAAGCTTCCATAGTGTATTCAGAGTCATGGAACAAGTGCATGTGAAAAATGAGGTATTCTCTATGATGTGCTGTGTGGGGTTGATTGGCAATGTTCTTCCTGTGTTTCTCTCCCTCTCTCTATTACATGCTGTTCCCATAACCCATATGGTGGCTCAGAGACTTGAGGAGAATCCAACATAGTGATTAGGAGGGTTATGGTATCTGGTTGTATTGGGTGTGTTGCTCTTCATAGGATCAGATAGGTTTCTACTGGTTGTGTTGATGTTTCCAGGACTGGTAGGTTCCTGCATCAATTAATACAACTTAGAATTACATTTTTTATGTAACTTTTCCAAGAGATGATCTTGTGTCAACCTGTCAAAGTAAATGTTCAGAAGTTATTTTAAGTGCTCTCATTGAAATTCAGGACACATTTCCCCTAAGGGCAGTGAAAAGTAATGCGGTCTGAGGAATAAGATATTTTGTTGTTGTTGTTGCTGTTGCGTTTGTTGTTGTTATTTAATGACATACAATACTTTTGTGACTCACCGTCATAACTCTCCAAGGAGGTGGTCCTCTGTAGCTCAATTGGTAGAGCATGGTGCTTGTAACGCCAGGGTAGTGGGTTCGATCCCCGGGACCACCCATACGTAAAAATGTATGCACACATGACTGTATGTCGCTTTGGATAAACACGTCTGCTAAATGGCATATTATTATTAGGTACAAACTAAAGCACCTCTTTAAAGTAACCGTCGCTCTGGATAAGAGCATCTGCTAAATTACTAAAATGTCAAATGTATCCCAGCTAGCACATAACGTTCTGAGAACCATATGTTTCTGAGAGCATGGTTATTTTGCATACAACCTTCCCACACCTTTCTGGGAATGGTGCAGGATAGTTTCTTGGCTTTGGAACATTCTCAACACATTTAAGGAACTTGACAAAGAAATGTCATTTTCTTGGTATTTCGTTACTTTAACAGAATGTTTCCTAAAAGTTGAAACCCACTGGATAAAAACTGTTTGAATCAATGTTGTTTCCATGTGTTCTATCTGTGCTTGGAGTTAAAAATGTGAACCCCAAAAAAGTTAGCAGGTTTATTGAACCATTCAGTGAAAGTTTTAAGGAAGTTATTCAAAAACCTCCAAATAACCAATAATTTCCGTTCTTCCAGGAAAACTTTCTCAGGACCAGAGTGAAACTTTCTCAGAACCTCACTGCAATCTAGAAAATAAGTTCCCAGAACAGGCAACATTTTCACTTCTGTTCTCAGAACGTTTAAAAAACGTTCAGTTTTACCTGTCAGGAAATGTATGGCTTCATTCCCACAACCAATTTGAAACCAAAAACAAACGTTCCCACAACTTCCAAGGAAACAAATGCAAGCTGCGTAGTTACCTGTCCAAAATTGTAATCAGTAACATCACTTTCGGATGACCAAACTCTGTAACCTAATCTGATCACTTTCAGTTACTTTCGGATTACTTTCCGCTTAAGAGGCATTAGAAGAAGACAAAAAGTATCTGTCAAACGCATTTGGTGTGTCATCATAGTGGTCTCTGACTTGTGGTCCGACTCGCTCAGGTGGAACAAACTTAAACTTGCACAGTTTTTCAATGCTGAATTTTACTTCATTGAGAAAACAGAAAGGTGTCAAGATGTATTTATTTTCGCAAACATCCTTCTGAATGTAAAAGTGATTCAATAAATAATCATCTAGTTTTTCAAAAGTATTTGTAATCTGATTACAATATTTTTCTAGTAACGTAACTGATTACAGTTACAGTGTTATAAATCAGATTACATGTAACTGATTATGGTGGCTTGCGAAAGTATTCACCCCCGTTGGCATTTTTCCTATTTTGTTGCCTTACAACCTGGAATTAAAATTGATTTTGGGGGGGTTTGTATAATTTTATTTACACAACATACCTGCCACTTTGAAGATGCAAAATATTTTTTATTGTGAAACAAACAAGAAATAAGATCCAAAAAAACAGAAAACTTGAGCGTGCATAACTATTCACCCCCCCCCCCCCAAAGTCAATACTTTGTAGAGCCACCTTTTGCAGCAATTACAGCTGCAAGTCTCTTGGGGTATCTCTATAAGCTTGGCACATCTAGATTTTTGCCCATTCTTCAAGGCAAAACTGCTCCAGCTCCTTCAAGTTGGATAGGTTCTGGTGTAAAGCAATCTTTAAGTCATACCACATATTATCAATTGGATTCTCCCACATGCCCTTTGGCAAAAACCAAACGTGTTTGCTTATTTTTTTTCTTTAAGCAATGACTTTTTTCTGGCCACTCTTCCGTAAAGCCCAGCTCTGTGGAGTGTACGGCTTAAAGTGGTCCTATGGACAGATTCTCCAATCTCCGATGTGAAGCTTTGCAGCTCCTTCAGGGTAATCTTTGGTCTCTTTGTTGCCTCTCTGATTAATGCCCTCCTTGCCTGGTCCGTGAGTTTTGGTGGGCGGCCCTCTCTTGGCAGGTTTGTTGTGGTGCCATATTCTTTCCATGTTTTAATAATGGATTTAATGGAGCTCTGTTGGATGTTCAAAGTTTCTGATATTTTTTTATAACCCAACCCTGATCTCTACTTCTCCACAACTATGTCCCTGACCTGTTTGGAGAGCTCCTTGGTCTTCATGGTGCTGCTTGCTTGGTGGTGCCCCTTGCTTAGTGGTGTTGCAGACTTTTGAGGGGCCTTTCAGAACAGGTGTATATATACTGAGATCATGTGACACTTAGATTGCACACAGGTGGACTTTATTCAACTAATTATGTGACTTCTGAAGGTAATTGGTTGCACCAGATCTCATTTAGGGGCTTCATAGCAAAGGGGGTGAATACATATGCACGCACCACATTTCCGTTATTTTTCTTAAAGATTTTTTTTAAACAAGTTATTTTTTTAAATTTCACTTCACCAATTTGGACTATTTTGTGTATGTCCATAACATGAAATCCAAATAAAAATCCATTTAAATTACACGATGCAATGCAACAAAATAGGAAAAACGCCAAGGGGGATGAATACTTTTGCAAGGCACTGTACATGCAACCAGTTACTCCCCAATCCTGATTGTGCATCATGAATAGAACTACTGAATGAATGATCAAAACCTTTCTTTGTGCAGGGCTCGCAAACTATCATGGACTACAAAGCGAAACCCAGCCGCGAGCTGCCCAGTGACGGGAGCCTACCAGACAAGCTAAATGCCTTCTATGCTCGCTTTGAGGCAAACAACACTGAAACATGGATGAGAGCACCAGCTGCTCGGGATGACTATGTGATCACTCGCTCTCCATAGCTGATGTAAGACCTTTAAACAGGTTAACATTCATAAGGCCGCAGGGCCAGACGGATTACCAGGACGCGTACTCAGATCATGCTGTTAAGTGTCTTCACTGATCTTTTCAACTTCTCCCTGAACCAGTCTGTAATACCTACATGTTTCAAGCAAACCACCATAGTCCCTGTGCCCAAGAACGCCAAGGTAACCTGTCTAAATGACTGTCGCCCCATAGCACTCACATCTGTAGCCATAAAATGCTTTAAAAAGGCTGGTAATGGCTCACATCAACACCATCACTCCAGAAACCCTGGACTCACTCCAATTTGCATAATTTTTTTACATTTTAGTAATTTAGCAGACGCTCTTATCCAGAGCGACTTACAGTTAGTGAGTGCATGCATTTATCATACTGGCCCCCCGTGGGAATCAAACCCACAACCCTGGCGTTGCAAGCGCCATGCTCTACCAACTGAGCTACAGGAGGCATAGTCCCCGCCGACTGCGTGGCCACACACAACCTTCAACACCATCATTAAGTTTGCAGACGACATGACGGTGGTAGGCCTGAGCACCGTTGACAATAAGATTTGGCAGTGTGGTTCCAGGACAAAAACCTCTCCCTCAACGTCAGCAAGACAAAGGAGATGATTGTGGACTACAGGAAACGGAGGGCCAAGCACGCCCCCATTCACATCAACGGGGCTGTAGTGGAGCGCGTAGAGAGCTTCAAGTTCTTCGGTGTCCACATCCCTAAGGACCTATCATGGTCCACACACACAAACACAGTCGTGAAGAGGGCACGACAAAGCCTATTCCCCCTCAGGAGACTGAAAAGATTTGGCATGCGTCCTCAGATCCTCAAAAAGTTACAGCTGCACCATCGAGAGCATCCTGACTGGTTGCATCACTGCCTGGTATGGCAACTGCTCGGCCTCCGACCGCAAGGCACTACAGAGGGTAGTGCGTACGGCCCAGTACATCACTGGGGCCAAGCTTCCTGCCATCCAGGACCTCTATACCAGGCGGTGTCAGAGGAAGGCTCCAGCCACTCTAGTCATAGACTGTTCTCTCTGCTACCGCACGGCAAGTGGTACCGGAGCGCCAAGTCTAGGTCCAAAAGGCTCCTTAACAGCTTCTACCCCCAACGCATAAGACTCCTGAACATCTAATCAAATGGCTACCAGGACTATTTTACTTACACTTATTTTTCTTAACTGCATTGTTGGTTAAGGGCTTGTAAGTAAGCATTTCACTGTAAGGTCTACACCTGTTGTATTCGGTGCATGTGACAAATTCAATTTGATGTGATTTGATGTGACCAAATAAAATGTGATTTGATTTGAAGAGATCAGACAGGAATATTGTTATGCATAACAAACACTCACCAGCCAATCAGAAGCATTTGCAATTCCAAGCAGCTCTGTCTTTCTGAGTGGTCTATTTCTGGGAAGCAAAGAGGAGGGGGACACAAGCCAGCGAGACATGCCCTGTTCAAGAGGTGTCTCTGGAGAAAGACACTGGTTACAGACAGGGCCTAGAGTTACACTGTCCATTGTCCTAGAGCAGGGATGGGCAACTTTGATGGGGGTGGGGGCCACAAAAAACGGCACTCATCATGAGGGGCCGCAGTGGCTCGCGGTTCTGCATGTGACATTAAAACCTGAAACTTGAGAACATTTTGGCCCCTGAAAAGGGGGAAGGGCGGACTGACACTTAAAGCATTGTCCTTTGTGTCTTCCTTGTGTTCCATCTTATTACATAAATGTATCTTACACAGATTCAGTTGAATTAACTAACTACCACCCATAGATGGTCTCCACATCATAACTCTTCTCTGGTTTGAGATCTCTCAAGACAGTCACAGAATTACCATCTCAGGTGTGTTGCATTGCTTTCATTAGCTTTTTCTAAAAAGCCACCGCCTGGCTCTGTAATAAATTGTGATTGAATGGTAGCAATGGGATGATTGAATGGTAGCAATGGGAATAATCGTTGTGCACTGGCTGTGCATAAATACATACAGATATTTGCATGTTGAGTGGCCATCAGAGCCGAAACAAATGATTCATCATATTTTCATTGTTGAGCAGGTCCAAGCTCTGAACTCAATATAATTTCTTTCTTTTCTCTCTCTCTCTCTCTCTCTCTCTCTCTCTCTCTCTCTCTCTCTCTCTCTCTCTCTCTCTCTCTCTCTCTCTCTCTCTCTCTCTCTCTCTCTCTCTCTCTCTCTCTCTCTCTCTCTCTCTCTCTCTGTCTCTCTCTGTCTCTCTCTCTGTCTCTCTCTCTGTCTCTCTCTCTCTCTCTCTCTCTCTCTCTCTCTCCTCTCTCTCTCTCTCTCTCTCTCTCTCTCTCTCTCTCTCTCTCTCTCTCTCTCTCTGTCTCTCTCTGTCTCTCTCTCTGTCTCTCTCTCTGTCTCTCTCTCTCTCTCTCTCTCTCTCTCTCTCTCTCTCTCTCTCTCTCTCTCTCTCTCTCTCTCTCTGCAGAGGTTAGCCTGACATGTGTGACGTGACGCGTGAATGAAGGACACCCACACACTCAGAAAGCAGAACACAGCCAATTATCT
The DNA here is from genome assembly GCF_964263955.1 of Coregonus lavaretus. Taxonomy (NCBI): domain Eukaryota; kingdom Metazoa; phylum Chordata; class Actinopteri; order Salmoniformes; family Salmonidae; genus Coregonus; species Coregonus lavaretus. The sequence goes on along the minus strand of NC_140012.1, from coordinate 39,217,006 downwards.
CACCAGCGGCAGCAGCGGTGGCCGCCGCATCCTGAGTAATCTGTGGGTGTGACAGGCTGACATTGCAGGGGGTCACAGTGTGCCACAGTGGAATATTAGAGCTACATACGGTACCTGCTTGATTTAGAGATATAGCAAAAATAACTGTCTTTATTGACTGTTATTTTCTCTGGAAAGATGAATGTAATTTTAGAGAGAAGGGAGGAAGAACACTGCAAACATACAGACTCAGTCATACAGCTATACACACACATTATGCTCTTGTTCACTCAAAAGTGGACATGCATGTTCTCTCTCTCTCTCTCTCTCTCTCACACACACACACACACACACACACACACACACACACACACACACACACACACACACACACACACACACACACAGTGTAGGCTGCTGAGGGAAGGACGGCTCATAATAATGGCTGGAATGGAGCAAATGGAATGGCATCAAACACATGGAAACCATGTTTGATGTATTTGATAACATTCCACCTATTCTGCTTCAGCCATTACCATGAGCCCGTCCTCCCCAATTAAGGTGCCACCAACCTCCTGTGACACACACAAGGTCATCAGAGTGCGACGCATGCTGAACGCAGAACAAGAGAGAGCTTGGTTTGTTGTTTTTGAAAGTTTCTGAAAAAGTTTTTTCTTAAAATAAAAGTAGTTAGCCTCAGTTGCTGGGACCGCTACTATCTGTCCCGGGATACTGCCATACCCTAAACACTGAACAGGGACCGCTACTATCTGTCCCGGGATACTGCCATACCCTAAACACTGAAGAGCTGCTGCTTGGCGAAGCAGGTAATACAAATGGGTGCCGACAGACATGGTCGCCCTGTTTCTAGCTCCAAGCCAACTTTGCAGTATTTTGTTTTTTTGTGTTATTTCTTACATTATTTGCTCAGAATGTTTCTTGCATTATTACCTACAGCCGAAAATAACTTTGGGATATTAGATCAGCGGTCACTCACCAGCATTTCGACCAGAAATTAGAATTCCCTGAATTGGATCCTTTGTTTTAATTCCCAGAGGCAATTCCATTCATCCTAGGGGCTGCTCCATGTCGCCGTCGCCGGAGAAGCGGAACAAGGAGTGGGCTCTTAGTCAGACTCAGGAGGCGTGCATACCACCTAGCGCTTCCGAGTATACTTACTGATGTTCAGACCCTGGACGATAAAGTAGATGAACTCAGAGCGAGGATCTTTCTTCCAGAGCGACAGCAGGGATTGTAATATACTCTGTTTTATGGAATTATGACTCTTTCCAGGTATACTGTCCCGGTCCATTCAGCCGCCGGGAAATAGAAAGGTGGAGGTGTATGTTTCCAGTAGCGGCGCGTGGGTAAAATCACTGGGGAAGCCAAGCCATTGTACAACCTATGTGCTGTGATGATTGCGTTGTTTGCTCTACAACCTGTTAATTCATATGCCTAGTGACCGTGATATACACTACCAGTCAAAGGTTTTAGAACACCTACTCATTCAAGGGTTTTTCTTAATTTTTTACTATTTTCTACATTGTAAATACATCAAAACTATGAAATAACACATATGGAATCATGTAGTAACCAAAAAAGTGTTGAACAAATCAATATATATTTTATCTTTGAGATTCTTCAAATAGCCAACCTTTGCCTTGATGACAGCTTTGAAGTGGAAGGCCACATAAGCTCACAGAACGGGACCGCCGAGTGTTGAAGCGCGTAGCGCATAAAAATCACCTGTCCTCGGTTGCAACACTCACTACCGAGTTCCAAACTTCCTCTGGAAGCAATGTCAGCACAATAACTGTTCGTCTGGAGCTTCATGAAATGGGTTTCCATGGCTGAGCAGCCTCACACAAGCCTAAGTCACCATGCACAATGCAAAGCGTTGGCTGGAGTGGTGTAAAGCTTGCCGCCATTGGACTCTGTCACAGAAAGGCCAAGAAAATCATCAGAGACCCCAGCCAACCAAGCCATGCCATGTTCTCCCCGCTTCGATCACTCAGACAAGGGCAGTGCAGGAGCATCATGGCAGAAACTGGAAGAATGGCCGCTGACCACTGAATATATTTTTAATTTTACCAGGTAATTTGACTGAGAACACATTCTCATATACAGCAACGACCTGGGGAATAGTTACAGGGGAGAGGAGGAGGATGAATGAGCCAATTGGAAGCTGGGGATGATTAGGTGGCCATGATTGTACAAGGGCCAGATTGGGAATTTAGCCAGGACACCAGGGTTAACACCCCTACTCTTGCGATAAGTGCCATTGGATCTTTAGTGACGACTGAGATTCAGGACACCTGTTTAACGTCCCATCCGAAAGACGACACCCTACACAGGGCAATGTCCCCAATCACTGCCCTGGGGCATTGGAATATTTTTTTAGACCAGAGGAAAGAGTGGCCCTCCAACACCACATCCAGCAGCATCTGGTCTCCCATCCAGGGACCGACCAGGACCAACCCTGCTTAGCTTCAGAGGCAAGCCAGCAGTGGGATGCATTGTGGTATGCTGCTGGATAAAATAGTCAGCTACCTACTCCCCCCTCCCCTTGCTACTCTCCCTATGGACATAAGGGTAGGCAACATCACATCTGCCACGCTGATCCTCAACACTGGGGCCCCTCAGGGGTGCGTGCTTAGTCCCCTCCTGTACTTCCTGTTCACCCACGATTGCGTGGCCAAGCACGACTCCAACACCATCATTAAGTTTGCTGACGACACAACGGCCTGGTCACCGACAACGATGAGACAGCCTATAGGGAGGAGGTCAGAGACCTGGCAGTGTGGTGCCAGGACAACAACCTCTCCCTCAACGTGAGCGAGACAAAGGAGATGATCGTGGACTACAGGAAAAGGAGAGCCGAACACGCCCCCATTCACATCGACGGGGCTGTAGTGGAGCGGGTCGAGAGTTTCAAGTTCCTTGGTGTCCACATCACCAACAAACTCTCATGGTCCAAACACACCAAGAAAGTCGTGAAGAGGGCACGACAATGCCTTTTACCCCTCATGTTACTGAAAAGATTTGGCATGGGTCCACAGATTCTCAAAAGGTTCTACAGATGCTCCATTGAGAGCTTTGCCCCAGTGATGTACTGGGCCGTACGCACTACCCTCTGAAGTGCCTTGCGGTCGGAGGCCGAGCAGTTGACATACCAGGCGATGATGCAACCAGTCAGGATGCTCTTGATGGTGCAGCTGTAGAACCTTTTGAGGATCTGAGGACCCTTGCCAAATCTTTTCAGTCTCCTGAGGGGGAATAGGCTTTGTCGTGCCCTCTTCACGACTGTCTTGGTGTGTTTGGACCATGATAGTTTGTTGGTGATGTGGACACCAGGGAACTTGAAGCTCTCAACCTGTTCCACTACAGCCCTGTCGATGAGAATGGGGGCGTGCTCAGTCCTCTTTTTTTCCCTGTAGTCCACAATCATCTCCTTTGTCTTGATCACGTTGAGGGAGAGGTTGTTATCCTGGCAACACATGGCCAGGTCTCTGACCTCCTCCCTATAGGCTGTCTCATCGTTGTCAGTGATCAGGCCTACCACTGTTGTGTCATCGGCAAACTTAATGATGGTGTTGGAGTCATGTCTGGCCATGCAGTCATGGGTGAACAGGGAGTACAGGAGGGGACTGAGCACACACCCCTGAGGGGCCCCTGTGTTGAGGATCAGTGTGGCAGATGTGTTGTTACCTACCCTTACCACCTGGGGGCGGCCCGTCAGGAAGTCCAGGATCCAGTTGCAGAGGGAGGTGTTTAGTCCCAGGGTCGTTAGCTTAGCGATGATCTTTGAGGGCACAATGGTGTTGAACGCTGAGCTGTAGTCAATGAATAGCATTCTCACGTAGGTGTTCCTCTTGTCCAGGTGGGAAAGGGCACTGTGGAGTGCAATAGAGATTGCATCATCTGTGGATATGTTGGGGCGGTATGCAAATTGGAGTGGGTCCAGGGTTTCTGGGATAATTGTGTTGATGTGAGCCATGAACAGCCTTTCAAAGCACTTCATGGCTACAGACGTGAGTGCTATGGGTCGGTAGTCATTTAGGCACTTTACCCCTACCTAGATGTACAAATTACCTGGACTAACCTGTACCCCCGCACATTGACTCGGTACCGGTACCCCCTGTATATAGTTATTTTATTGTGTTCCATTTCTATTATTATTTTTATATTTTTTACTTTAGTTTATTTAGTAAATATTTTCTTAACTCGATTTTCTTAAAGCTGCATTGTTGGTTAAGGGCTTGTAAGTAAGCGTTTCACGGTAAGGTCTACACCTGTTGTATTCGGCACATGTGACAAATACAATTTGATTTAATTTGATTTGGTCCCATGTTTCATGAGCTGAAATAAAAAAAATCCATACGCACAAAAAGCTTATTTCTCTCAAATGTTGTGCACAAATTTGTTTACATCCCTGTTAGTGAGCATTTATCCTTTGCCAAGATAATCCATCCACCTGACAGGAGTGGCATATCAAGAAGTTTATTAAACAGCATTATCATTACACAGGTGCACCTTGTGATGGGAACAATAAAAGGCCACTCTAAAATGTGCAGTTTTGTCACACAACACAATGCCACAGATGTCTCAAGTTTTGAGGGAGCGTGCATTTGGCATGCTGACTGCAGGAATGTCCACCAGAGCTGTTGCCAGAGAATTTAATGTTAATTTTCCTACCATAAGCCGCCTTCAATGTCGTTTTAGAGAATTTGGCAGTGTGTCCAACCGACCTCACAAACATAGACCACGTGTATGGCGTCGTGTGGGCGAGCTGTTTGCTGTACAACGTTGTGAACAGAGTGCTCCATGGTTGTGGTGGGGTTATGGTATGGGCAGGCATAAGCTATGGACAATGAACACAATTGCATTTTATCGATGGCAATTTGAACGCACAGACATACCGTGACGGGATCCTGAGGCCCATTGTCGTGCCATTCATCTGCCGCCATCACCTCATGTTTCAGTATGATAATGCACAGCCCCATGTCGCAATGAACAGTACACAATTCCTGGAAGCTGAAAATGTCGCAGTCCTTCCATGGCCTGCATACTCACCAGACATGTCACCCATTGAGCATGTTTGGGATGCTCTGGATCGACGTGTACGACAGTGTGTTCCAGTTCCTGCCAATATCCAGAACTTCGCACAGTCATTGGAGAAGAGTGGGACAACTTTCAACAGGTCATAATCAACAGCCTGATCAACTCTATGCGAAGGAGATGTGTCGCGCTGCATGAGGCAAATGGTGGTCACTCCAGATACTGACTGGTTTTCTGATCCACGCCCCTGTGACCAACAGCTGCATATCTGTATTGCCAGTCATGTGAAATCCATAGATTAGGGCCTAATGAATTTATTTCAATTGACTGATTTCCTTATATTAACTGTAACTCATTAAAATCTTTGAAATTGTTGCATGTTGCGTTTATATTTTTGTTCAGTATATTTATATTGTTGTTTTTTTATTACCATTTTCATTATTTTATTTCACTTACAGTAGTTCTGCATGTTGGAGCTCGGAGCCTAAGATTTTCACTGTACCCTGCAATCACACCTGTAACCCTGTACATGTGACTATTAAACACTCAGAATCTGAATCTGAATCTAACTTTTTTCCTATCACGGCCATTAAACTCTGTACCTGTTTTAAAGTCACCATTGGCCTCATGGTGAAATCCCGGCAACTGAGTTAGGAAGAACGCCTGTATCTTTGTAGTGACTGGGTGTGTTGATACACCATCCAAAGTGTAATGAATAACTTTACCATGCTGAAAGGGATATTTTTTTTTACCCATCTACCAATAGGGGCCCTTCTTTGCGAGGCATTGGAAAACCTCCCTGGTCTTTGGGGTTGAATCGTGTTCAAAATTTTACCCGTCTACCAATAGGGGCCCTTCTTTGCGAGGCATTGGAAAACCTCCCTGGTCTTTGGGGTTGAATCGTGTTTGAAATTCACTGCTCGACTGAGGGACCTTACAGATAATTGTATGTGTGGAATACAGAGATGAGGTTGTCATTCCAAAATCATGTTAAACACTATTATTGCACCCAGAGTGAGTCTGCAACTTATTATGTGACTTCTTAAACAACATTTTACTCAAAATTTATTTAGATTCGCCATAACAAAGGGGTTGAATACTTATTGACTCAAGACATTTCAGCTTTTCATTTCTAATTAATTTGTAAACATTTCGAAAAACATAATTCCACTTTGACATTATGGGATATTGTGTGTAGGGCAGTTACACAAAATCTACATTTAATCAATTTTAAATTCAGGCTGTAACAAAATGTGAAAAAAGTGGAAGGCACTGAAGGCACTGTACACACACACACATACACCAACTGACTATTAGCTAAACAATGTTTTAATTTGTATTTTACTTATTTTTTTGTCATATTATGTCTATCTCCGATTATACCACGGGTGGGTCTAATCCTGAATGCTGATTGGTTAAAACCGTATTCCAGCCGGGGTCTATTCCACAAGTTACCACCATCTATGACGTTAAAATGCCTATTTACTCTGTTCCATCTGACTGTGCAATCCATTGTCCCATCAGCCCAGCCAGGCAATTTATAAACTTGATCTCCACTGTAAAAAGCATCTAGCCATTATCTCACATTTCTTTTAGACTAACATTTAGTTTTCAACAGCGGAAATTTGTATAAACCTTGCTTTCTGTCTCTCCGACATTTGCAACATTGTTTCAATATTCAAATTCGATCTCCAGCTGTCCCATAGTAATGAACGTGCCAGGAGTCGGGATGAGACGGACAGGCAAGCAGCTTTTCTCAGCCAGTTGAAATAATGAATCAGCATCATTTTCATTGATATATACAAAGAACTATCAATAGAAAACAGGTCAAACGATATTAAGTGCAGCTAGTTTGCTGTCTTTCCAGCTTCAGTTTGAAGTGATTGTGTTAGCTGTGTTGTTGGCTAGCTCCTCTGAACAACAGTGTCCTGACGAGAGAGCCCATTTTCTATGCCAGGTGAAATCGTGCATCATTAGCTCATTGTTGTGGATGTATCCAAATAAATGTCACTAGAAAACAGCTTAAGCAAATGTCAATGCAGCTTCTTCGTTGTCATTCCGATTAGCTACCCAGGAAAGGTCTACGAATAGCCCATATTGATATATTTAGCCTCGAAAATAAGGTTCATGAAATCAATAACTTGCTAACATCGGATAACATTCATATACTGGCCATCTCTGAAACTCACTTAGATCATTCCTTTGATGATAGAGCCCTAGCAATACAAGGATATAACATCTACAAAAAAGACAGGAATGCTTATGGGGGAGGTGTTGCAGTAGACTATGTTCAGAGCCATATTCCTGTAAAGCTTAGAGAGGATCTTATGTCAAATGTTGTTGAAGTATTGTGGTTGCAAATTCACCTGCCTCATCTAAAGCCTCTTCTTTTGGGGTGCTGCTAAAGGCCACCAAGTGCTAAGAGTCAGTATTTGGATAATATGTGTGCAATGCTTGATAGTGTGTGTGATGTAACAGAGAGAGGTCTATTTTCTGGTGACTTGAACATTGACTAGTTAGCAACTAGCTGTCCTCTCAAGAGGAAGCTTCTAACTGCGACTAATGCCTGTAATGACCCAGGTTATCACTCAACCAACTAGAGTGCATACCGATAGTGTTGGATCTGAGACATCCACTTGTATTGATCATATCTTCACTAATGCTGCAGAGCTTTGCTCCAAAGCAATATCAGTTACCATTGGCTGTAGTGACCATAACATGGTGGCAATAACAAGAAAAGTCAAAGTGCCAAAGGTTGGGCCAAAAGTAATTTATAAGAGATCATACAAAATGTTTTCACAGTACTCTTTTGTTGAAGATGTAAAAAATATATATTGGTCTGATGGGCACAAGGAAGTGATTCCAGATGCAGCTGGAAGTATTTGTAAAATTATTCATGCCAATCGTTGCAAGCATGCACCTGTTAAGAAATTAACTATGAGAACAGTTAGAGCCCCCTGGATTGATGGCATGGTTCAAAGAAATGATGCAAAAGAGGTGGCAAACAAGTCAGGCTGCCCAGGTGATTGGTTGACATACTGTAAATGGAGACATTTTGTGACTAAACCTAACAAAAAAAAGAATCAATTATATTACCAAACCAAGATAAATGACATAAAACACAATGGAAAAAGACTTTGGAGTCCCTTAAATGATATCATGGGCAGAAAACCCAATTGATCTCCATCGTTCATTGAAGATGATGGGTCATTTATAACAAAACCTTTCAATATTGCCAATCATTTCAATGACTATTTCACTAGTAAAGTGGAAAAACTCAGAAGGGAAATGATAACATTGAACCATCATATTTTTGTATAAAATATCTAATAAGCTTCTTTACCATCAGCTATGTACAGTGCGGTGTCCCTCAGGGCAGTTGCCTTGGGCCGTTACTCTTCTCTATTTTTACAAATGATTTGCCACTGGTTTTACACCAGGCTAGAATGACTGTATGCGGATGAGTCCACACTCTACATGTCAGCACCCAAAGCCAGTGAGCTCACTGAAATTCTAAAGAAGGAGTTACAGTCAGTATCAGAATCTGTGATTAAAAATAAACTGGTCTTAAATACATCTAAAACTAAAAGCATTGTATTTGGTTAAAAACATTCTCTAAGACCTACATCTCAACTGTAGCTGTGTATAAAGGGTGTGACCATTTAGTAAGTTGAGGAAGCTAAACTCCTAGGTATAAAATTGGATGGTCAATTATCATGGTCAAGTCACATTGACAAAGTTGTTGTAAAGATGGGGAGGGGTATGTCTGTTATAAAAATATGTTCTGCGTTTTTTGAAACAAAAATCAACTGTACTAGTTGTTCATGCTCGGGTTTTGTCCCATTTTGATTGCAGTCCTGTAATATGGGCAAGTGCAGCAAAGAAAGACATTTTACATTTGACATTTTAGTCATTTAGCAGACACTCTTATCCAGACCTAGCAAAGCTGCATCTGGCTCAGAACAGAGCAGCACGCCTTGCCCTTAACTGCACGTACAGAACTAACATCAACAACATGCATGCCAGTTTTTCCTGGTTGAGGGTTGACGAGAGATTAACTGCTTCTCTTCCAGTTTCTATGAGAAGTTTTACTGTAATGAAAATTCCAGATTGTCTGCATAATCAAATAACATTCAGCTCAGACACCCATACATAACCCACAAGACATGCCACCAGGGGTCTCTTCACAGTCCCCAAGTCCAAAAACGAATTCACGGCAACGCGCAGTATTATACGGCGCCAAGATCATATGGAACTCCCTTCTATCTTCATGCATACAGCAACAGTACCTTAAAAAAAGATTAAACAACATCTCATGTAACGGCGGGGACTGTGTGGGGACACACACAAACACATTCACACACAGACACACATTAGTATTATTTTAGTTGTATTGTTTGTATTATTATTATGAATTTGTATTGTTTGTATATCGTTGTATTTTACATTTGTGTGACTGTCCTTGTCAATCAGTGTACCAGTGTTTTGTTACTTGTAATGTTTTGTGTTTTTTGTGGACCCCAGGAGGAGTAGCTGCTGCCTCTGCAAAAGCTAATGGGGATCCTAATAAACAAACAATAAACACACACACACACAGTACTGCCTCGGTAATATAGCCCTCACATGCTTGAGGAGGGGAAAAAAAAACACTTTAGCTTCGGTGAAATGAACCTGTACTTTTCTGTTTCCTACCATGCGGAGAGAATAACACCCAGCGCCACTACAGAAACCCATCAAGAGCTCTGGAGTGTGTCCCAAATGGCAGACCAGGTCTGCATCCCAAATGGCACCCTATTCCCTATGTATGGGTTCTGGTCAAAAGTAGTGTTCTATTTAGGGAATAGGATGCCACTTGGGATGCAGAACTGGGCGTCTCAGAGTGGGAGTGCTGATCTAGGATCAGGTCCCTCATCCTATTCATTATTATTTAGTAGGCAAAACTGATCCTGGATCAGCATAGCTACTCTGAGATGCTTTATGCACACGGGCTCAGGTCTTCCCTCTCCTGACACTGAGCTGTGTGTGTCATCAACTGGTCATCAACTCACAATAATAACAACAACAACAAACTTGGCCTTCGTAAGCGATAGAGAGAGATAGAGAGAGATAGAGAGAGTGCGAGAGAGCGAGAGAGAGAGATTTGTTTTTTTATTTTCCCTTTCATACTTTAACTATTTGCACATTGTTACGACATTGCCAATAATATAATATTTTAAATGTCTTTATTCTTTTAAAACCTTTGTGAATGTAATGTTTACTGTTCATTTCTTATTGTTTCCCTTGTCTATTTCCCTTTCGTTTCTTGTCTATTTCACTTGCTTTAGCAATGTAAACATACATTTCCCATGCCAATAAAGCCCTTTAAATTGAATTGATACAGAGAAAGAAAGAGAAAGAGAGAGAGAGAAAGAAAGAAAGAAAGAAAGAAAGAAAGAAAGAAAGAAAGAAAGAAAGAAAGAAAGAAAGAAAGAAAGAAAGAAAGAAAGATAGATAGATAGAGATAGTCACCTATGTGAGACATATATCAATGCTTATTCATTCTCTTACTGTCGTCAAAACAGAGGGGTACCTGTGGCATTTGAATGGTAGATTAGATAAGCATGGGGCCTGATAGGAGAGATGGAGGGATGCTAAATTGGGCTAGGAGGCTCCTGAGCTGGACCCTAGGCGACAGACACCATGATGAAGAAAAACCACCCATCTCTCCTCTCCCTGCCTCACTCTATAGAATGCATTTAACCAGGACAAAGAGAGGACCCTGACAGATGGCACACGTGCACACGCACACACACACACACACACACACACACACACACACACACACACACACACACACACACACACACACACACACAGTCTTGCGCAGCTAACCTTGCGGGGACATACAATTCAGTCCCATTCAAAATCCTATTTTCTCTAACCCCTAGCCCTAAACCTAACCCTAACCCGTACCCTTACCCTTACCCTAACCCTAACCCAAAAACCTAACCTTAACCCTAACCCTAAACCTAACCCTATCTCCTAACCATAACCCTAAACCTAATTCTAACCCTAACACTAATTCTAACCTTAACCCTAAACCCCCTAGAAATAGCATTTGACCTTGTGGGGACCAACAAAATGTCCCCAGTTGGTCAAATGTTTCTAGATCTACTACACACACACACACATACACACACACACACACACACACACACACACACACACACACACACACGACTTCTTTGATTTCCAGCCAAGAATAACCATCCGTCATGGTTTATGTACCAGGTCTGTGACTCAAGAGGCTCTTCTCTCTGCTCAATGGGTTCTGGAGGTGGAGGTAAAGAGGAGTGGTTTGTTTGATGTTGTTTTGTCCTCATGCATTGTCAGTGCTGTTAGAGAGGGCTATTTCCTGGTCTCTGCCATGACAACGGAGATGGAAGAGCAAAGCTGCTTGATCGTGCTTCGTGCGTAAGAGATGGTGGCAAAGATGACAGCCCACACACTCAACATACACAACAAGTCATTGCATACTCCTCAATTATTCCCCATGACCCTTATCGTGAGTTTTCTCCACAAATGTTTGCTGCTCGGTGTGTCTTCACAATGCCTATATGCTCTGATCAAAAGTAGTGCACTATATAGGGAATAGGGTGCCATTCTCTGGTCAAAAGTAGTGCACTATATAGCGAATAGAATGCCATTTGGGGCGTGGCTGCAGTCAACGATAATCTATTATAGAAAATCAATTCATTGTCATCACTTCACACCAGGCACAGACGTCAGTTCAACATCTAGTTTTGATTTACATTTGGTTGAGTTGCGTTTTTCTGGATTTTTTTGTTGTTATTCTGTCTCTCACTGTTCAAATAAACCTACCATTAAAATTATAGACTGATCATTTCTTTGTCAGTGGGCAAACTTACAAAATCAGCAGGGGATGAAATACTTTTTTCCCTCACTGTAGGTTAGAAGTTGGGTGAAAAAAATACGAAATTCCATCAGTTTTCCACTTTGATTCAACATCATCACATTTCATTTTGGGGTTGAAATGACGTGGGAATTTTTTTTGATTCAACCAGTTTTTGCCCAGTGGGTTGCCTCCACAGATGTTGAAGATCAGCGTTGGGGAGTAGTGAACTACATGTAGTTCAACTAGTAATTTATAAACTTCATTTTGCAGTAGCTGGGTGGTAGGTAAACTAAATTCAAATCGAGGTAGTGTTTTGTAGTGGTGTAGCTAACTACTGGAACTACACAATACTTTATTTGCAATAATAAAATAAACTATGGGTGTAGGCAATAATTTCCTTTTTTTTTGGCATCAGACCTGTCGAATTCTTACTTGAAACATTGCTTTTGTGTTTAATAGGCTAAATTAAACATTTAGTTAACATACAGTACCAGTCAAAAGTTTGGACACACCTACTCATTCAAGGGTTTTTCTTTATTTTTACTATTTTCTCCATTGTAGAATAATAGTGAAGACATCAAAACTATGAAATAACACATATGGAAACATGTAGTAACCAAAAAAGTGTTAAACAAATCAAAATATAGTTTATATTTAGATTCTTCAAAGTAGCCACCCTTTGCCTTAATGACAGCTTTGCACACTCTTGGCATTCTCTCAACCAGCTTCACCTGGAATGCTTTTTCAACAGTCTTGAAGGAGTTCCCACATATGCTTAGCACTTGTTGGCTGCTTTTCCTTCGCTCTGCGGTCCAACTCATCCCAAACCATCTCAATTGGGTTAAGGTTGGGTGATTGTGGAGGCCAGGTCATCTGATGCAGCACTCCATCACTCTCCTTCTTGGTCAAATAGCCCTTACACAGCCTGGAGGTGTGTTTTGGGTCATTGTCCTGTTGAAAAACAAATGATAGTCCCACTAAGCGCAAACCAGATGGGATGGCGTATTGCTGCATAATGCTGTGGTAGCCATGCTGGTTAAGTGTGCCTTGAATTCTAAATAAATCACTGACAGTGTCACCAGCAAAGCACCCCCACACCATCACACCTCCTCCTCCATGCTTTATGGTGGGAACCACACATGCGGAGATCATCCGTTCACCTACGCGTCTCACAAAGACACGGCGGTTGGAACCAAAAATCTCAAATTTGGACAATGGTCTAATGTCCATTGCTCGTGTTTCTTGGCCCAAGCAAGTCTCTTCTTATTATTGGTGTCTTTTAGTAGTGGTTTCTTTGCAGCAACTCGACCATGAAGGCCTGATTCACGCAGTCTCCTCTGAACAGTTGATGTTGAGATGTGTCTGTGACTTGAACTCTGTGAAGCATTTATTTGGGCTGCAATTTCTGAGGCTGGTAACTTTAATGAACTCTAATCAGCAGCAGAGGCAACTCTGGGTCTTCCATTCCTGTGGCGGTCCTCATGAGAGCCAGTTTCATCATAGCGCTTTCAAAGTTGACATTTTCCGTATTGACTGACCTTCATGTCTTAAAGTAATGATGGACTGTTGTTTCTCTTTGCTTATTTTAGCTGTTCTTGCCATAATATGGACTTGGTCTTTTACCAAATAGGGCTATCTTCTGTATACCACCCCTACCTTGTCACAACACAACTGATTGGCTCAAACGCATTAAGAAGGAAAGAAATTCCACAAATTAAATTTTAAGAAGGCATACCTGTTAAGTGAAATGCATTCCAGGTGACTACCTCATGAAGCTGGTTGAGAGAATGCCAAGAGTGTGCAAAGCTGTCATCATGGCAAAGGGTGGCTATTTGAAGAATCTCAAATATAAAATATATTTTGATTTGTTTAACCCATTTTTGGTTACTACATGATTCCATATGTGTTATTTCATAGTTTTGATGTCTTCACTATTATTCTACAATGTAGAAAATAGTAAAAAATAAAGATAGTCCCTTGAATGAGCAGGTGTGTCCAAACTTTTGACTGGTACTGTATGACCCCAAAGTGATATTTTCTTGCAATTTGAAGTCTATGACATTTCAGATTTTTCACAAAGTAGTTTGGATGTAGTGAACTACTTTTTCAAAGTAACTTTAGTTAACTAAACTATTTTTCTTAAGGGTAGCTTTAGTGTAGCTTAACTTCTTCCAGTGTGAGGTAATTGGTAGCCTGGTAAACTATATTTTCAGAGTAGCTTCCCCAACACTGATGAAGACACAATGAATGAGGAGAGAGACACAATAACTGGATTTTTTGTAATCATCTGCAGAATAAAAAGATACCTTTGTGAGAATTATGGTGCCGTTTCTGCTTCTAGTAGCTTAATCTGTGGGTTCCCTTTATGTATGAATCAATTTTATAATATAATAATAATCATATATAATAATAATAATTATAAAAATACATGGAGGCCACACTGCCAACTCAGACTTTACATATAAATGAGAAATACTGTACTGCACGCATACGGCTAAGAATGGCCTGTGCCATACATTTCTTGTTAATTTACATTAACATTTCATTAGTTGGCCTCTGTTGATATCCCACAAAGATAAAAGGTAAGGTTATTAATGTAGGTAGCCGGCCCTCACCCCCTCATGCCCTCTGCTACCCCCATCTCATATCCTGTCCAATAGTACTACCATGGAGAGGCATACCAACAAGCTCCAGGAGACAGCGCAGCAGGGGCCCTTCAGACTCCCTCTGCTCCCTCACCGGGCCTCCTCATCTGGGAGAGACACACGGCCAGACAGGGTCACAGGTGGAGAGAGGAGGGATTGGGAGGGGAGGACAGGAGAGGAGGTGAGAAATAACTGTCTCTTCTGGCCAGATGCCATAGTGCCTGGGGGGAGAGGGAGAGAGGGAGAGAGAGAGAGAGAGAAAGGGAGAGAAAGAGAGATAGGCTGCTTTGAAATAGATACAGTGAGGGAAAAAAGTATTTGATCCCCTGCTGATTTTGTATGTTTGCCCACTGACAAAGACATGATCAGTCTATAATTTTAATGTTAGGTTTATTTGAACAGTGAGAGACAGAATAACGCATGTCAAAAATGTTATAAATTGATTTGCATTTTAATGAGGGAAATAAGTATTTGACCCCTCTGCAAAACATGACTTAGTACTTGGTGGCAAAACCCTTGTTGGCAATCACAGAGGTCAGACGTTTCTTGTAGTTGGCCACCAGGTTTGCACACATCTCAGGAGGGATTTTGTTCCACTCCTCTTTGCAGATCTTCTCCAAGTCATTAAGGTTTCGAGGCTGACGTTTAGCAACTCGAACCTTCAGCTCCCTCCACAGATTTTCTATGGGATTAAGGTCTGGAGACTGGCTAGGCCACTCCAGGAACTTAATGTGATTCTCTTGAGCCACTCCTTTGTTGCCTTGGCCGTGTGTTTTGGGTCATTGTCATGCTGGAATACCCATCCACGACCCATTTTCAATGCCCTGGCTGAGGGAAGGAGGTTCTCACCCAAGATTTGACGGTACATGGCCCCGTCCATCGTCCCTTTGATGCGGTGAAGTTGTCCTGTCCCCTTAGCAGAAAAACACCCCCAAAGCATAATGTTTCCACCTCCATGTTTGACGGTGGGGATGGTGTTCTTGGGGTCATAGGCAGCATTCCTCTTCCTCCAAACACGGCGAGTTGAGTTGATGCCAAAGAGCTCGATTTTGGTCTCATCCGACCACAACACTTTCACCCAGTTCTCCTCTGAATCATTCAGATGTTCATTGGCAAACTTCAGACGGCCCTGTATATGTGCTTTCTTGAGCAGGGGGACCTTGCGGGCGCTGCAGGATTTCAGTCCTTCATGGCGTAGTGTGTTACCAATTGTTTTCTTGGTGACTATGGTCCCAGCTGCCTTGAGATCATTGACAAGATCCTCCCGTGTAGTTCTGGGCTGATTCCTCACCGTTCTCATGATCATTGCAACTCCACGAGGTGAGATCTTGCATGGAGTCCCAGGCCGAGGGAGATTGACAGTTATTTTGTGTTTCTTCCATTTGTGAATAATCGCACCAACTGTTGTCACCTTCTCACCAAGCTGCTTGGCGATGGTCTTGTAGCCCATTCCAGCCTTGTGTAGGTCTACAATCTTGTACCTGACATCCTTGGAGAGCTCTTTGGTCTTGGCCATGGTGGAGAGTTTGGAATCTGATTGATTGATTGCTTCTGTGGACAGGTGTCTTTTATACAGGTAACAAGCTGAGATTAGGAGCACTCCCTTTAAGAGTGTGCTCCTAATCTCAGTTTGTTACCTGTATAAAAGACACCTGGGAGCCAGAAATCTTTCTGATTGAGAGGGAGTCAAATACTTATTTCCCTCATTAAAATGCAAATCAATTTATAACATTTTTGACATGCGTTTTTCTGGATTTTTCTGTTGTTATTCTGTCTCTCACTGTTCAAATAAACCTACCATTAAAATTATAGACTGATCATGTCTTTGTCAGTGGGCAAACATACAAAATCAGCAGGGGATCAAATACCTTTTTCCCTCACTGTAACAGACTGAACAGACTAGCTAATCAAAGGCACCCTGGGGCCCCTGGGCGAGTCTTAGAGGCCCCTGGGCGAGTCTTAGAGGCCCCTGGGCGAGTCTTAGAGGCCCCTGAGGATCTGCAGCTGCCTGCTGCCGCTCTAGTTACACCAGGGGGTCAGAGAGAGGGAGACGGTGAATTCCAAACCACCTCCTCCGTTGTCACGTGTTGATGACGAAACTCCAAGGGGGACGACTAGAGAGTGGAGAGGGAATCAATAAACCCATCAACTTTGGGACGAGCATGAAATTCAAATGAACCAAATTTCCCCTGTCGTTTTACAAGATATAAACCTTATCATTTTACAAGATATAAACCTCAGTAACAGTTAAACATTTAACTTGGGAGGTATTTCATTTGTTACACATGTCAAACCTTGAATTCAGACATTAACAAACGCACGTGTCATATAATTATGCACTCCTCTCCATTATTTTGTATTGAAGTGCGCAAACTCCAAACATATCGTGGTGCATGTTCGGATAGCACTTCGCTCTGGAGCCGGCAGCGTTGCTGGCTCAGTGGAAGTGGGTACCGGAGGGTCTAATTCGCACCTACACCCTCGATCATTTTCACTCCCTCAGCTTTGGGACACTTGTGCAAATGGCAGAGGCGCACATTATATTATACTATTTGTACTAATACAATTGTTCATCAGAGAAAGAGATTTTGCGAAATGATTGGCACCCCTAAAGATTCTTATAAATAAATTCAAACAAAATTGTATCTGCAAAGAGTGAGAGATATAGGTGAGGGCAGAGAAAGAGAGAGGGAGAGCACGCCAGAACGAAAGGGAGGCGGGGGTGGAGTGAAAGAGAGGGAGAGAGAGAGAGAGAGATGGCTGGAGAATACGTTTTAAGCACCTGCAGCAGCATGCCTGTCTGCATAAAGGATCCATTATCATGACATCTGTGTGATTAACATGACCTCCTCAGCCAGCTCTCCTGATGAATAACTAGGATAAATAAGTACCGAAATGATATTAGTCTGCTCTCACCCTCTGGCCATACCACGGCATGGGCCCACTGCCTGAATACCAGGATCTCTTCTGATTAATAACTCTGATATGAGCCTGTTCTTCTCTTCTCACTGTATGCTACCACAACACCACGGGCCTCCTGCCTGAGTACCAGGCTCTTGCTCAGAATAATTTTCCTCTGGTCTTGGAGGGCTGCAAGGTGTGCACACTTTGATCCCAGCCCAGCACTAACACACCTGATTGAAATAATGTAATCCACCAATGGTTTTCCCACACTTTGGTCCTGCAGGATCGGGAGGAAAGAAAGTTAGGCTCTCACACAGATCTCAGCATCATCAGCATCTCTTTTATCTCTCTCCATCCTCATCTCCCTAATGAAACACAACATTGCAGAATGTAATGTACTGTAGATGCATTGTAGATGAGAGTGCAGACTGGGAAAGAGTCCAAAACATACTTGAAGTCAGGGTCAGGGTGAAAATGTATCAGGAGCATTAGTGCTCATTTTGTTATTGATTAGATGTAGCTGTTTACTTACAGGGTTGATGTTAAAAAACGGCACTGGGCTATTTAAGGGGATAGTAATTTCACATCGTATACACCCTGGAGAGCAGCTGTTACAGCATGGTGTAGCAGAGAATCAATATGGCAGCATTTACTAATTGCTTAATTACAAATGTATATTGAGCCATAGTAGGCTACAGTGTAATGCATGACAGTGCTAGCTATGGCCAGGTTAACACAAAATGATACTTTTGCATATACCATATATGCCATATGGTATACACACTATGTCGCTAACAAATACAGCCTCTCGACACAGAAACAGACAGACCTCAGTCCTATAGAGTGAAACAGATAGACCTCGGTCCTCTGCAGAGAAACAGACAGACCTCGGTCCTCTACAGAGAAACAGATAGACCTCGGTCCTCTACAGAGAAACAGATAGACCTCAGTCCTCTACAGAGAAACAGACAGACCTCGGTCTTCTACAGAGAAACAGATAGACCTCGGTCCTCTACAGAGAAACAGATAGACCTCAGTCCTCTACAGAGAAATAGACAGACCTCGGTCCTCTACAGAGAAACAGATAGACCTCAGTCCTCTACAGAGAAATAGACAGACCTCGGTCCTCTACAGAGAAACAGATAGACCTCAGTCCTCTACAGTGAAACAGACAGACTTCAGTCCTCTACAGAGAAAAAGACAGACCTCAGTCCTCTACAGAGTGACAGACAGACTTCAGTCCTCTACAGTGAAACAGATAGACCTCCGTCCTCTACAGAGAAACAGACAGACTTCAGTCCTCTACAGAGAAACAGACAGACTTCAGTCCTCTACAGAGAAAAAGACAGACCTCAGTCCTCTACAGAGAAACAGATAGACCTCAGTCCTCTACAGAGAAACAGATAGACCTCAGTCCTCTCATTACTCACATCCTAAAACCTGCTACTGGTACTTGCATGTGAACAGCATTGGTTCAAGTAGCACTTGTGTGAAACATCCAATCTGCCACGAGGACAGTTAATATCCTCTGAGTGTTTGTTGTAGAGTAGAGCCAATACACTATTTCTTGCTGCTTCAAAGGGATATCACCCTCTCCTGAGTGGCCTTCTGTTCTGCCTGTGTGCTTCAGTTCGTAGGCTGTTGCTCTGCACCTCATATTTTACTGGACCAAACATATAGCCCAGTGGATGGAGTCATGGAGCATAATCACCATGGGTAAGATAAAAAGCAGAATTGTTGTCTCTGTCTTTCAGAAGTCTTATCTATATATAAAAACAGACAGAGAGGGGAGGAAGAAAGAATTATTCATTTAAATATTTCAAAGAATAGGATAGCAGACAGAGTGAGGATTTCTCCTGAGGCTGGCTGCTGTCGGATCCCTGACAACCAAAGAAACAGAATACCTGATGACAGTGCAGCCTGTGACGACAGTGCAGCCTGTGAGACTGTCATTCTGCCCTAGCATAATCCCCCAAAACAGACCAACGCATCCTCCTAAGGATTACGTCGGCATAGATTGTGCTAAAACAGACGCAACACAACCACCACCCCAGTTATTCGCTTGCATCTCTTTCACAGATTTGCGCTGGAGGGTTTTGAGAGCTGTTTTACTCTTGAGTGTGTAATAAGTATCTGAACAGCTCGGAGTGGGAGCTGTATAGCACAGCCTGGTCAGGGCGGGACTGCAGTAGGTGACGCTAGTAGTAGGTGCATACTCTCACCGTTCTCACATCACGCATGAGAGGGACATGAAATAACATGAAGAGGAGTTAGAGTGAGCACGAGAGAGAAAAGAGAGGTGAGGAACACTGCCCTAAGACACACGTAACTGCGCAACCTACCGCACTTTCACACATAACCTAAACACACGGCTAAAGAGCAATCAGGTGTGTGAACACAATCCCTAGCTGTATATACAGTGGGGAAAAAAAGTATTTAGTCAGCCACCAATTGTGCAAGTTCTCCCACTTAAAAAGATGAGAGAGGCCTGTAATTTTCATCATAGGTACACGTCAACTATGACAGACAAATTGAGAGAAAAAAATCCAGAAAATCAAATTGTAGGATTTTTTATGAATTTATTTGTACATTATGGTGGAAAATAAGTATTTGGTCACCTACAAACAAGCAAGATTTCTGGCTCTCACAGACCTGTAACTTCTTCTTTAAGAGGCTCCTCTGTCCTCCACTCAATACCTGTATTAATGGCACCTGTTTGAACTTGTTATCAGTATAAAAGACACCTGTCCACAACCTCAAACAGTCACACTCCAAACTCCACTATGGCCAAGACCAAAGAGCTGTCAAAGGACACCAGAAACAAAATTGAAGACCTGCACCAGGCTGGGAAGACTGAATCTGCAATAGGTAAGCAGCTTGGTTTGAAGAAATCAACTGTGGGAGCAATTATTAGGAAATGGAAGACATACAAGACCACTGATAATCTCCCTCGATCTGGGGCTCCACGCAAGATCTCACCCCGTGGGGTCAAAATGATCACAAGAACAGTGAGCAAAAATCCCAGAACCACACGGGGGGACCTAGTGAATGACCTGCAGAGAGCTGGGACCAAAGGAACAAAGCCTACCATCAGTAACACACTACGCCACCAGGGACTCAAATCCTGCAGTTCAAGACGTGTCCCCCTGCTTAAGCCAGTACATGTCCAGGCCCGTCTGAAGTTTGCTAGAGTGCATTTGGATGATCCAGAAGAGGATTGGGAGAATGTCATATGGTCAGATGAAACCAAAATAGAACTTTTTGGTAAAAACTCAACTCGTCATGTTTGGAGGACAAAGAATGCTGAGTTGCATCCAAAGAACACCATACCTACTGTGAAGCATGGGGGTGGAAACATCATGCTTTGGGGCTGTTTTTCTGCAAAGGGACCAGGACGACTGATCCGTGTAAAGGAAAGAATGAATGGGGCCATGTATCGTGAGATTTTGAGTCAGCAAGGGCATTGAAGATGAAACGTGGCATTGAAGATGAAGCATGACAATGATCCCAAACACACCGCCCGGGCAACGAAGGAGTGGCTTCATAAGAAGCATTTCAAGGTCCTGGAGTGGCCTAGCCAGTCTCCAGATCTCAACCCTATAGAAAATCTTTGGAGGGAGTTGAAAGTCTGTGTTGCCCAGCGACAGCCCCAAAACATCACTGCTCTAGAGGAGATCTGCATGGAGGAATGGGCCAAAATACCAGCAACAGTGTGTGAAAACCTTGTGAAGACTT
Organism: Coregonus lavaretus; assembly: GCF_964263955.1. Classification (NCBI taxonomy): domain Eukaryota; kingdom Metazoa; phylum Chordata; class Actinopteri; order Salmoniformes; family Salmonidae; genus Coregonus; species Coregonus lavaretus. The sequence continues at coordinate 39,195,790 of NC_140012.1, read as the reverse complement.
ACAGAAAACGTTTGACCTGTGTCATTGCCAACAAAGGGTATATAACAAAGTATTGAGAAACTTTTGTTATTGACCAAATACTTATTTTCCACCATAATTTGCAAATATATTCATAAAAAATCCTACAATGTGATTTTCTGGATTTTTTTTTCTCATTTTGTCTGTCATAGTTGACGTGTACCTATGATGAAAATTACAGGCCTCTCTCATCTTTTTAAGCGGGAGAACTTGCACAATTGGTGGCTGACTAAATACGTTTTTTCCCCACTGTAGCAACACTCCATGTTTTCCGTTAGACATTGTTTTTTTCTGTCATTTTGTTTGCTTTTTTTGGGGTGTTATTGCTCTGTCTGTCTGTCTGCGTTGCGTAGTGTTGCTTGTCATATGTTGTTCTGTATGTGCTTATTGTCTCTCTGTACTGCCCAGGGACTGCGGTTCGAAAATTAGCCGGCTGGCTAAAACCGGCACTTTTACAGAAATGTTGATTAATGTGCACTGTCCCTGTAAAAAAAATGTTACTTCATAAAGTAAAGGAGTTGGAGTGAGTGAGGAAGAGAGAAGAGAGATGAGGAAGATAGGAGTAGGAGTGAGTGAGTGTGGAAGAAATGGGGTTGGAGGTGGGTGATACGTGGACATGGTGAGTCAAGAGCGATGGGAGGCTGTTCTACTTTTTTGCTCTCCTTTACAGAACGGTTGGTGTAACACCAAGCATGAACACATACGCCCAGCGTCCCCCGTACACACACGGACCTGCACACACTCCTTCACAATGTGCCAATGACTAATTGATAACCTGTCCAGATGGCTTTGCTTCGCAACAGTACTCCCTCGGGGCACAGACATTAATTCAACGTCTATTCCACTTTGGTTCAATGCAGTTTCATTGAAATGGCGTGGAAACAACGTTGATTCAACCAGTGTGTGCCCAGTGGGATGTATTCACTTCAGTTATATAAATATATACAAAACCCACCCGTAAAAGCTACTCTCCTTCTTTCCCTCCTTCCCTCCATTATTGACATCCCAGGTAGAGCGATATGTGAGAGGGTCTGAGGAGATGCCAGGTGAGGCTTCAGTGAGTTACCTCTGACCCTCATCACCCATCTCACCTCAACACACTGATTTGTATTTTTGTATTTATTAGGGATCCCCATTAGCTGCTGCCAAGGCAGCAGCTACTCTTCCTGGGGTCCAATCACATTAAGGCACTTACATTACAGATAAAACAAAAGATAAAACAGTACATCATATAACATTATTACACCACTACATATCTACAACACAAACTATTACATATCACCATACAACAATATTACTATTGCTGTTTTAGCCACATCCTCTGCTACTATACTATAACATGGATGCACACAGGGAGGTTACGGTCCATGTCACTCACACATAGTAAGAAACATTTTGGTCGCATTTAGCTTCTAATTTGTACATGGTTGTTTCTCCTTGCTGCAGATCCATGCTACAGCAGTCAGCGTCCTGGTGCATGCCGCTCAATTTTGTCTTTTGTCAGAATTAACACACCACGTCAATGAAGGCTGTTTTTTGTCCTGCCCAATGCATTCACCAAATAGCAGCCTATCAATAAAGGGTTTGGCTCGTGAGACTGCTTTGAAATAAATATTAATCATCAAAGCTTTATTAAAAGATCAAGTTTGGGAGGAGCAAAACAGTGAGAAAATGCGATCTGTAAGAGCCTTCCATGATGTTTGTAAAACATTATATTTGGGAGCAGTATAATGGTGGACATTCCCCCTTTCTCTTTATTTTGGATCTTTGTCCAGCTCCTGTGAAAAGCTTGGATGTGCGTAAAAGCCTCTATAATCTATCTTAATTGTATGTGCCCACGTAGAGCAATTATGGTGCCGGTAACTGTATTTTGAAATAGCCTATTTAAAACAATCTATTGTTTTATTTTGATTAGAATTTGAATAGAATTAGATTAGAATAATTCCCTCTTTTTAAGCCTTATCAATAGTGAATTTAATCTTGCTTATTGACAATGTTTGGCATGTTCATGGCTCAGACATGGCAGACATAATATAATTTACAGTAGACCTAACCCCTATATCAGTGTGAATGCTATGTTTAATTAACAATATATTTCCATATTGAAGCCATGCAATTAGGCTTCTTGCAATGTGGACTGCAAACATGTTCAACATATTTAGCAAAAACGGGATAGGCCTACATACATTTTGTTATTTTGTTTCTCTAGGCTATTTAACAAACTAGGCTATAACGGACTAACATTAAAATTGGAGTTGATAACAACACATTATATAAAAGACCGTACATACACAACTTGAAGCAACCACATATTTGGCCAGCCAGCTTAACCATAGCATTAGGTTTGTTAAAATAGAGCCCACATTCTTGCAAATAAAGCATGTTAAACACACTCTACCCCCACATATTAAACACAGACTCTACCCACATCCAATAGAGAAGCCACAAAGATGTAGGAGATTCACAGTAAAACAGATTAATTGCATCATAGACCACATGATTCCTGTACCTCCCCCATCCCACTATTTCACTTGTGACATTTTCAACCAAACGCCCGCAGACAATGCGTCCACCCAGCCAGCCACGCGCGTGGTATCGTATCAACTGCTATAAACATAACCAGCTGAGAAGACTTGGCATGGGAGGGGGAGAGAGATGAGCAGTGTGGAAGAGATAAATATAATTCTAGAGAGAGAGAGAGAGACAGATACAATAGATGCCCTCATTCTGTACACACAGACTGAAAAACATTCATGCAACTTTTCAAAAACTCAGATAATACCAGATAGATGGAGATATTAATTGGCTATGGAGTTAATTGAACTGGGATATTTGAAATGTCAATTACCTGCACCAGATGGACGTCTGAATAAAGACCATAAGCCCTGCTGTAACACACAGGACACGGAGACATAAGGACATTGAACATGTCAATCCTGTAGATCCACAGAGGAGCTCTTTGTGACAAAACAAATCTGTGAACATCTACCAGGGAAGAGAAATGCTGCAATTACCCTTTCCCTCTCTGGCTCGTTTCAACATCTGAAAAACAAGCCACGCCAATTTAATCGTTTGCAAAAACCAGCTTCAATTTTCATAATTGTAGAGAGAGGGAGGTTGACTGTGTGTATATGTGTGTGTGTGTGTGTGGGTGTGTGCAGTGTGTGTGTGTGAGAGAGAGAGAGAGAGAGAGAGAGAGAGAGAGAGAGAGAGAGAGAGAGAGAGAGAGAGAGAGAGAGAGAGAGAGAGAGAGAGAGAGAGAGAGAGAGAGAGAGAGAGACTTTCGTTGAACCCACTTATTGGGGATGTACTCCCATTCACACACCTATGGTATCTCAGAGGAAAATTACAGAGAGCCCACTCATTGTGAATGCAGGTAGCGTATGCAGCACACAGGTCTGTTTAGAGAGAGAGACACGGTCAAGAACTTTCTCTCAGACAGCCAGACTGTGTCAGGGAGAAGCAACAGACTGTGACCCTGGAGCTAACACACTCTGGAGAGGTTGTCAGCTGGGCAATAGAACTGGGCCTGGGAACGAGCATGGACACAGAGGGAGAGGAGAGGGGAGAGAGGGCAGAGAGAGAGCGGAAGTTGTCTAAAAGGAGAACATGTACTGTGAATATTGTTGTAAGTGGAGATCCCGCCTACATAGTTATTGTATGAGTGATGGTTTACCAGCCAATCACGTGAGAGTTATTCAGTTATATTTGTTGCTGGTTTAAGTGTCAGATTTTGACTTAATGTATTGCCCCAGCACGGAATCAAGCTAGTTCTCGTGTTGGATCTAGTCGTTCTAAGTGCATTGCATTATTTACAAGTTGGTAATAAAACGCCTAAAGAGAGAAGGTTGTTGTGGCCTTGTTTCCATGCCTCCAAGCAACGAGGAGTTGGAGTGGACAGGGGTCCAGGATCATTGATCTAACTATGGTACAGTAGCTGGCTACCATTAGCCAACAACTGTGGTAAAGCAACAGGAGACGGCTGGTCAACATCAAGAGAGGGCAGAGAGAGAGAGAGAAGTTGTTTGAAAAGAGAACATACACTGTAAATATATAATGGGAACGGAGGCAAAGTGAATGTCTCCACACACTTACACAAGTTTTTTAAGTTGTACAACTTCAAGTTGTTACCACAGATACCACAGAGCTATATAAACCATCCTGGATGGGTACCATGGAAACGTTCCAACTAGCAGCTTGGCAGGATTAATAATAATGATACATTTTATTTGACAGCCGCCTTTGAGGTAGGGCTGGGAATTGACAGGGACCTCACAATATGATATTATCACGATACTTAGGTGCCGATACGATATGTATTGCGATTCTCACAATTCTATATGCATTGCGAATCTATACTGTGAATTTATTAAGATTCGATGTTCCAAACATATTGCTCACCATATGTTTGCTGCAGAGGGACAAGAGAGAGCCATGAGAAAACGAGTTGATCAGCCATGGAATAAAAGTGTTGAAAACAAATTGGCTCTCTATTTAAAAAGAAGATGGAGAACAAGGTATGAAGTAAAAATAGTGTTTTGGTGTTTTGGTGCAGGCACAGCCAACTAGCACGAAAATAATATTGCGATATTGTCAAAACGATACAATACATCGTTAAAAATAATGACCCAATACAGTATGTAAATCAAATCACAGAGCAATAAAATCAACCAATCAATACTGCAATTTAAAAGATTAGACTGTAAAACTGAAGGAGGTGGGCGAGGCAAAGTCACAGGCCAGGAGAGACAGAGACAGAGAGAGAGAGACAGACAGACAGACAGAGAGAGAGACAGAGAGAGAGAGAGAGAGAGAGAGAGAGAGAGAGAGAGAGAGAGAGAGAGAGAGAGAGAGAGAGAGAGAGAGAGAGAGAGAGAGAGAGAGGGAGAGAGAGATAGAGAGAGAGATGGCACCCAGGTCTGCACAGAATCTGTCAGACCTGGGCCCTGACAGTAAATCTCAGTAAGACAAAAATAATGGTGTTCCAAAAAAGGTCCAGTTGCCAGGACCACAAATACAAATTCCATCTAGACACCGTTGCCCTAGACCACACAAAAAACTATACATACCTCGGCCTAAACATCAGCGCCACAGGTAACTTCCACAAAGCTGTGAACAATCTGAGAGACAAGGCAACAAGGGCATTCTATGCCATCAAAAGGAACATAAAATTCGACATACCAATTAGGATCTGGCTAAAAATACTTGAATCAGTTATAGAACCCATTGCCCTTTATGGTTGTGAGGGCTGGGGTCCGCTCACCAACCAAGAATTCACAAAATGGGACAAACACCAAATTGAGACTCTGTATGCAGAATTCTGCAAAACTATCCTTCGTGTACAACGTAAAACACCAAATAATGAATGCAGAGAAAAGTTTGGCAGATACCCGCTAATTATCAAAATCCAGAAAAGAGCCGTTAAATTCTACAACCACCTAAAAGGAAGCGATTCCCAAACCTTCCATAACAAAGCCATCACCTACAGCGACATGAACCTGAAGAAGAATCTCCTAAGCAAGCTGGTCCTGGGGCTCTGTTCACAAACACAAACAGACCCCACAGAGACCCAGGACAGCAACACAATTAGACCCAACCAAATCATGAGAAAACCAAAAAAGTATTACTTGACACATTGGAAAGAATTGACAAAAAAACAGAGCAAACTAGAATGCTATTTGGCCCTAAACAGAGAGTACACAGTGGCAGAATACCTTACCACTGTGACTGACCCAAAATTAAGGAAATCTTTGACCATGTACAGACTCAGTGAGCGTAGCCTTGCTATTGAGAAAGGCCGCCGTAGGCAGACCTGGCTCTCAAGAGAAGACAGGCTATGTGCACACTGCCTACAAAATGAGGTGGAAACTGAGCTGCACTTCCTAACTTCCTGCCAAATGTATGACCATATTAGAGACACATACTTCCCTCAGATTACATAGACCCACAAAGAATTGGAAAACAAATCCAATTTGGATAAACTCCCATATCTATTGGGTGAAATACCAGTGTGCCATCACAGCAGCTAGATACGTGACCTGTTGCCACAAGAAAAGGGCAACCAGTGAAGAACAAACACCACTGTAAATACAACCTATATTTATGTTTATTTATTTTCCTTTTTGTACTTTAACTATTTGCACATCGTTATAACACTGTATATAGACATAATTTGACATTTGAAATGTCTTTATTCTTTTGGAACTTTTGTGAGTGTAATGTTCACTGTTAATTTTTTATAGTTATCGTCATTGTAATGTATGTTATCATCCCCATAATCATGATCCATGTGTTTTCACAGCTTCTCTAGTGAGTATTACTTTTCACCTGCACAGCAAGTGAAAATTAATATACAGTAATAATATTAATAATACTAATATTCCAGTGTCTGTACAGGTCCACACTTTTCAGTGTTAAATTAACACACTGCTTAGTGTAAAGCCTTATTTGCATATTTTCCCAGAGTGCCTTGCCGTTCATGTGAATTGTAGAGTTACCACCCATGACTGTATGTGTTAGTAACGGAGACATGATTGTTGCATTCATCCAGTTTCAGTCCTGTGGCCTTCACCAAGTGAGATCCTAGGAGAATATGTTATCTTTCTAATTCAATTCTTTAACACCATAGAACACATATTTCATAAGGCCTTAATTTGAGGGCCTGTTTTTACCCTAATAGAAAGGTCTGAAACTCATAGTTCACAGGCCACATCAGGCCTGCAAGTCACATTATGCTGGCTTGCAAAGTGATGTGTGATTCTTATTGGAATCCAGCCAGAGTGGGGAAATCCAACATTTTTTTTTTTTTGAGAACTCTGTTTATTAAGTTTTACACACACACAGACAAGACAAAGCAATATAAATAATATACTCAACTAGACAAAAATACAAATAATACATATAAAAAAAATAAAATAAAAAAAAAATAACTTTAAAGATACCATACTTTAGACAAGTTAAACACACCAGGCAGAAGGCTACAAAAGGTTAAAGGGCAATCTATAGTATAGGGACAGAGCAAATACCTCACCATTGTTCCTGTAAACAGTTAAGGGATGGGGTGGAGAAATGCAACCACTCACAGACAGTCAAGGCCACAGACCAATCATCCACTGGACCAAAAATAAAAAGTTACAATGCTTTAAAATAAAAAATGAATATTGATAATTTTATGTAGGCGTGAACAGAATTAAAAAAATAAAAATAACTGGGAAAAACAAGCTCACACCTTAGTCTCTGCCCGGGCGAGATGAACAGGGCATCCGCAGGTCACAATCAATAAGCACATCAACCTTAATGCCCCCCACCCCCACCCCAGAAAAAAAACACAGAGAAATGCTCATCCAACCCCTAAGTCACAGGGGGGTCAAATACAGACTTATTTTGGTTTTAATAGGAATGCTATCAGAGGATGGACTGTTTAAAGTAAGACCGGAATGGAGCCCAAGCCTCATTAAACAGTTTGGGGTTCCCACGTGAATTGAATTTAATTTTTTCTAGTTTCAGAGAGCACAACACATCTCTCACCCAATATTTATAAGATGGGGGAGCTGCCATCTTCCAGTTCTGTAGTATTAGCCGTCTAGCTAAAAGAGTTGTATAAGCAACAGTGTCCGACTGGATTCTTGACAGGGGGGTGCTTATGGGCAGTACTCCAAAAAGGGCTGTAAGGGGAGAGGGATCTATAACAGTGTTATATATATCAGAGAAACATTTAAATATTAATTCCCAGAAACCTGACAGTTTATGACAGCCCCAGAACATATGCAACAGTGTGGCCGGTTCAATTTTACATCTGACACAGGTAGGATCAAAATCAGAGAATATTCTTCCAAGTCTGGCCCCAGACCAGTGGATACGGTGAACCACCTTGAATTGAATGAGGCTGTGTCTAGTGCTAAAAGAGGACGAATGCACCCTGCGCAGCACAGATTCCCAGGTGTCTTCCCCAAGTTCCTCCCCCAAATCCTTTTCCCATCGAGTCTTTAAAGGCACCAAAGAAGGGTTCTGTAAGTCATGAATGATTGCATATACATCTGAAATTGCGCCCCTAGGAAGCTTGTTCAGCTCCAGGATGCTCTCTATAGCAGTATTCACAGGCCTATGGGGAAATTCAGGTGTGTTAGCTCTGACAAAGTTCCTAGTCTGGAGATAGCGGAAAAAGTGGGATTGGGGGAGGTTGAACCTTTCCTGTAGCTGAGCAAAAGAGGCAAATGTATCATCAAAGAATAATTGGGCTAGTGAGGAGAGGCCTAGTGAGTGCCAGATGTCAAAAGCCCCATCATTCAAAGATGGAGGAAATAAAATGTTCTGATTGATTGGGCCTGATAGAGAAAAGCCTCGGAGGCCAAAGGCTAAGCGGAACTGATTCCAAATTTTAAGAGACTGCTTTACAATTGGGTTGACACACCTTTTGCCTAGGGACACTGGGAGAGACGAGCACAACACAGAAGAAAGTGCAGCAGGTTTCCACGATTCAGACTCCATCTGGACCCAGATTGGTCTAGGGCCAGTAGGATCAGTCTGCAGCCAGTACAGAAGGGCTCTGAAATTTGCAGCCCAATAGTATGTCTGAAAATTTGGTAGAGCTAAACCCCCCAATGACTTAGGCTTCTGTAAATGTTTTCTACCAATCCGTGGTACCTTGCCATCCCAAATAAAATGCATGAATGTTTGATCCAGTGAAATAAAAAAAGATTTTGGAATAAAAATGGGTAGACATTGAAATAAATATAGAAATTTGGGCAACACACTCATTTTAATGACATTAATCCTTCCGATAAGAGAAAGAGGTAGCGCATTCCAAAAAGCAAAAGATTGTTTCAAACTGTCTGCTAGAGCAACCAAGTTTTCCTGAAACAGATTTGAATATTTCCTTGTCACTTTGACTCCCAAGTAGGTGAATTGATCCCGGACAATTCTAAACTGAGAGCTTGTAAAAGAGCACTTTAAAGCAGCCTTGTTTACAGGAAAAAGCTCACTCTTGCCTAGATTCAGCTTGTACCCTGAGATTGATCCAAACCTTTTAAGAACAGATAAGGCGCGTGGCAATGAGGTATCAGGGTTAGAGATAAACAAAAGGAGGTCATCCGCATATAGCGAGACTTTCTGCTCTGAGCCCGTCCGGATTATTCCTTGAATGGCATCATTAGAGCGTAATGCAATGGCGAGAGGTTCGAAATCCAACATTTTGACTTTTTATTCACCCGCAACCTACATTCAGGAATGACTGCCGTGTTGGGTAAACTAAGCTATGAGACTACCTAAACCATCTAAACTGGAACAACCATTTCAGTAACGGGTGCAATAAGTCCACATAGATTGGCTTAGTTTTGAAAAATGTATGTTATTTATATTTGAGTAGCATAAGATTAATTATTCAATCAATGTACGTGCACATTTTTTTTTTTGAAACAAACAATTCCAAAAATCTACCTGCAATAGAGCATGCTGGGAAATATGATAATGATGGGCATGGGTCTGGTTTAACACTGGTTATTAACACCAACACTGTTTTTTTTTTTTTTACACCAGCGGGTGTTCATTGACCACTTACAGAGTTAATTTAACTCCTGAATCAACACTAGAAATGTTACACTGAAAAATCAACACTAGGTAACACTGGCCAATTTGCTGTGTGTATTTCCAATTTGCTGTGTGTATTAAATACACACAGCAAATTGGCCAGTGTTACCTAGTGTTGATTTTACAGTATAACATTTCTAGTGTTGATAATGAGAAGGATCCTGGATTTACTACCCCCTCAAACAGAGAGATGAAGTCTCCCAAAAATAAACATCAAGCTTATTTCTTTAGAGCTGAATAGAATAAGAACTGAAAAAAGGCATTACTTTTCAGTATCAGTATTACAAACTCTTCACCCTCTGCCCTTTAACGCCTACTCATTTATGAGTCAGAGAGAGAGCGAGAGAGAGTGTTGTTTTCCCATAGAAAAACTAATAAAAATGCCAGCATAAAATGAATTAAGTGACTCATTCAAATGACTTTGAAGTATAGTTCACACATATTCACAACTTCTTATCTTTAATCTTTAATATTTTCCTCAAGGGAGAAATTCAGCTTTTACAGTGTATCTCAATCGCGTACAAGCAATTTCGGGATCTGTGTTGAAATGTATCTAAAGCAGAACAGAAATGATCAAATGCTCAAATACATTTACAGAACTTCTGACCATTTTCTTGCCTTAGTACATTACTTAAATATCTTAGACCACCTTTTGCAAAACATTAATACAAATGTCTTCAGTAAATACAAAATTCACGGTTAAGGGGTTTGTTCACAGAATATTAACACATTGTTTTCATCAGACAATTAAATGTGTGCAATTGTGTTCCCTGTTTCCAGCAATCAGTAAATACTACTGCACGAAATTCTAAATCATCCCACCAGTGTCATACTAAATGGGGACTGTCTAATGGTTATGATTATTTTTTACAATATTATGAACATGCAGAGATGCAGAGAATAAAGTTGGATTACTTCTAAGTTGGATTACTTCTAATCTTCCTAAATCATCATCTCCTCATTCCTAAGTCAGAGCTCTATCATACTATCCAGGTCTGTGCCCAAACAGTTTGAGCTCCTACTTCTAAAAATCCACCTTTCCAGAAATAAGTCTCTCACTGTTGCCGCTTGCTACAGACCCCCCTCAGCCCCCAGCTGTGCCCTGGACACCATATGTGAATTGATTGCCCCCCATCTATCCTCAGAGTTCGTACTGCTTGGTGACCTAAATTGGGATATGCTTAACACCCCGGCCATCCTACAATCTAAACTAGATGCCCTCAATCTCACACAAATTATCAACGAACCTACCAGGTACAACCCTAAATCCGTAAACATGGGTACCCTCATAGATATCATCCTGACTAACTTACCCTCTAAATACACCTCCGCTGTCTTCAACCAGGATCTCAGCGATCACTGCCTTATTGCCTGCGTCCGTAACGGGTCCGCGGTCAAACGACCACCCCTCATCACTGTCAAACGCTCCCAAAAACACTTCAGCGAGCAGGCCTTCCTAATTGACCTGGCCCAGGTATCCTGGATGGATATAGATCTCATTCCGTCAGTAGAGGATGCCTGGTTGTTCTTTAAAAGTAATTTCCTCTCAATCTTAAATAGACATGCCCCATTCCAAAAATATAGAACTAAGAACAGATATAGCCCCTGGTTCTCCTCAGACTTGACTGCCTTTGACCAGCACAAAAACATCCTGTGGCGTACCGCATTAGCATCAAATAGCCCCCGCGATATGCAACTTTTCAGGGAAGTTAGGAACCAATATACACAAGCAGTTAGGAAAGCAAAGGCTAACTTTTTCAAACAGAAATTTGCATCCTGTAGCACTAACTCCAAAAAGTTTTGGGACACTGTAAAGTCCATGGAAAATAAGAGCACTTCCTCCCAGCTGCCCACTGCACTGAGGCTAGGAAACACTATCACCACTGATAAATCTACAATAATCGAGAATTCCAACAAGCATTTTGCTACGGCTGGCCATGCTTTCCACCTGGCTACCACTACCCCGGCCACCAGCTCTGCACCCTCCGCTGCAACTTGCCCATGCCCCCCCCGCTTCTCCTTCACACAAATCCAGACAGCTGATGTTATAAAAGAGCTGCAAAATCTGGACCCCTACAAATCATCTGGGCTAGACAATCTGGACCCTTTCTTTCTAAAACTAGCCGCCAAAATTGTCGCAACCCCTATTACTAGCCTGTTCAACCTCTCTTTCGTAACGTCTGAGATCCCCAGAGATTGGAAAGCTGCCCCGGTCATCCCCCTCTTCAAAGGGGGTGACACTCTAGATCCAAACTGTTACAGACCCATATCCATCCTGCCCTGCCTTTCAAAAGTTTTTGAAAGCCAAGTCAACAAACAGATCACCGACCATTTCGAATCCCACCGTACCTTCTCCGCTATGCAATCCGGTTTCCGAGCTGGTCATGGGTGCACTTCAGCCACGCTCAAGGTCCTAAACGATATTATAACCGCGATCGATAATAGACAGCACTGTGCAGCCGTTTTCATTGACCTGGCCAAGGCTTTCGACTCTGTCAACCACCGCATTCTTATTGGCAGACTAAATAGCCTTGGTTTCTCAAATGACTGCCTCGCCTGGTTCACCAACTACTTCTCAGATAGAGTTCAATGTGTCAAATCGGAGGGCCTGTTGTCTGGACCTATGGCAGTCTCTATGGGGGTGCCACAGGGTTCAATTCTTGGGCTGACTCTTTTCTCTGTGTATATCAATGACGTCGCTCTTGCTGCTGGTGACTCTCAGATCCACCTCTACGCAGACGACACCATTTTGTATACATCTGGCCCTTCATTGGACACTGTGTTAACAAACCTCCAAACGAGCTTCAATTCCATACAACACTCCTTCAGTAGCCTCCAACTGCTCTTAAACACTAGTAAAACTAAATGCATGCTCTTCAACCGAACGCTGCTTGCACCTGCCCACCCGACTAGAATCACTACTCTCGACGGGTCTGACCTAGAGTATGTGGACAACTACAAATATCTAGGTGTCTGGTTAGACTGTAAACTCTCCTTCCAGACTCACATTAAGAATCTCCAATCCAAAGTTAAATCTAGAATCGGTTTCCTATTTCGCAACAAAGCCTCCTTCACTCATGCTGCCAAACATGCCCTCGTAAAACTGACTATCCTACCGATCCTTGACTTCGGCGATGTCATTTACAAAATAGCCTCCAACACTCTACTCAGCAAATTGGATGTAGTCTATCACAGTGCCATCCGTTTTAAATGTAAAATGTAATGTAAAATGAAATTAGCCCGCCCAACTACCTCATCCCTATATTGTTATTTATTTTGCTCATTTGTACCCCAGTATCTCTATTTGCACATCATCTCTTGCACATCTATCATTCCAGTGTTAATACTAATTGTAATTATTTTGCACTATAGCCTATTTTATTGCCTTACCTCCATAACTTGCTAAATTTGCACACACTGTATATTATATGTATTTCTGTTGTATTTTTGACTTTGTTTTGTTTTACCCCATATGTAACTCTGTGTTGTTGTTTTTATCGCACTGCTTTGCTTTATCTTGGCCAGGTCGCAGTTGTAAATGAGAACTTGTTCTCAATTGGTTTACCTGGTTAAATAAAGGTGGAAAAAAAAAAAAAAAAAAATTTTTTTTTAAAAATCTCCAACATCATTATCAACATCTCCATTATAGAGTTTTGCTTTGGTGTGGATTGAGGCATAAACATTCATATCAGTTGTGTTCCTCCATTGTATTCACCTTTCCTTATTTCTATTCTGGATTGCGTTTCTGTGCCTCAATGGAAAGTCTACAAAACTATGAGCAAACCAGCCTATGTATTGAATACATGGAATTGGATTGTCACTATACCGATGAATCAATCCGGCACACAATGCGCTTATTTTAGGCTGCCAATTTGGGCGCAGCTGGTAATATAGATGAACAATCAAGGTGTCATTATACTGGTTGACAGAGAGTACAAAAATGCATCAATTATGTACAGTGTCATGATTGGTGTGGCTGGGAACAGCCACCTCTCTCTCTCTCTCTCTCTCCGTTAAGTGGCTCCTACATTCAGCGCCCATGACTCAGACCAGCCCAGGAGCTCTGCAATTAAAAAAGGAGATATTCCATGGTATTGTTGGAAAGTGTGTCTTGTCAACTTTGACACTTTCCCTCTGTGTACACTACCAGTAAAACGTTTGGACACACCTACTCATTCAAGGGTTTTTCTTTATTTTTTCTATTTTTTACATTGTAGAATATTAGTGAAGACATCAAAACTATGAAATAACACATATGGAAACATGTAGTAACCAAAAAAGTGTTAAACAAATCAAAATCTATTTTATATTTGAGATTCTTCAAATAGCCACCCTTTGCCTTGATGACAGCTTTGAACAGTCTTGGCATTCTCTCAACCAGCTTCATGAGGTAGTCACCTGGAATGCATTTCACTTAACAGGTGTGCCTTCTTAAAAGTGAATTTGTTGAATTGTTTTCCTTCTTAATGCATTTGAGCCAAGCAGTTGTGTTGTGACAAGGTAGGGGGGGTATTTGGTAAAAGACCAAGTCCATATTATGGCAAGAACAGCTCAAATAAGCAAAGAGAAACGACAGTCCGTGCTTTGCTGGTGACACTGTCTGTGATTTATTTAGAATTCAAGGCACACTTAACCAGCATGGTTACCACAGCATTCTGCAACGATACACCATCCCATGTGGTTTGGGCTTAGTGGGACTATCATTTGTTTTTCAACAGGACAATGACCCAAAACACACCTCCAGGCTATTTTACCAAGACGCAGAGTGATGGAGTGCTGCATCAGATGACCTGGCCTCCACAATCACCAGACCTCAACCCAATTGAGATGGTTTGGGATGAGTTGGACGGCAGAGTGAAGGAAAAGCAGCCAACAAGTGATCAGCATATGTGGGAACTCCTTCAAGACTGTTGGAAAAACATTCCAGGTGAAGCTGGTTGAGAGAATGCCAAGAGTGTGCAAAGCTGTCATCAAGGCAAAGGGTGGCTATTTGAAGAATCTCAAATATAAAACACTTTTTTAGTTACTACATGATTCCGTATGTGTTATTCATAGTTTTGATGTCTTCACTATTATTCCACAATGTAACATTTTTTTAAAATAAAGGAAAACCCTTGAGTTGGTGTGTCAAAACTTTTGATTGGTACTGTACATCTACAGTGAGGGAAAAAAGTATTTGATCCCCTGCTGATTTTGTACGTTTGCCCACTGACAAAGAAATGATCAGTCTATAATTTTAATGGTAGGTTTATTTGAACAGTGAGAGACAGAATAACAACAACAAAATCCAGAAAAACGCATGTCAAAAACGTTATAAATTGATTTGCATTTTAATGAGGGAAATAAGTATTTGACCCCCTCTCAATCAGAAAGATTTCTGGCTCCCAGGTGTCTTTTATACAGGTAACGAGCTGAGATTAGGAGCACACTCTTAAAGGGAGTGCTCCTAATCTCAGCTTGTTACCTGTATAAAAGACACCTGTCCACAGAAGCAATCAATCAATCAGATTCCAAACTCTCCACCATGGCCAAGATCAAAGAGCTCTCCAAGGATGTCAGGGACAAGATTGTAGACCTACACAAGGCTGGAATGGGCTACAAGACCATCGCCAAGCAGTTTGGTGAGAAGGTGACAACAGTTGGTGCGATTATTCGCAAATTGAAGAAACACAAAATAACTGTCAATCTCCCTCAGCCTGGGGCTCCATGCAAGATCTCACCTCGTGGAGTTGCAATGATCATGAGAACGGTGAGGAATCAGCCCAGAACTACACAGGAGGATCTTGTCAATGATCTCAAGGTAGCTGGGACCATAGTCACCAAGCATACAATTGGTAACACACTACGCCGTGAAGGACTGAAATCCTGCAGCGCCCGCAAGGTCCCCCTGCTTAAGAAAGCACATATACAGGCCCGTCTGAAGTTTGCCAATGAACATCTGAATGATTCAGAGGAGAACTGGGTGAAAGTGTTGTGGTCAGATGAGACCAAAATCGAGCTCTTTGGCATCAACTCAACTCGCCGTTTTTGGAGGAAGAGGAATGCTGCCTATGACCCCAAGAACACCATCCCCACCGTCAAACATGGAGGTGGAAACATTATGCTTTGGGGGTGTTTTTCTGCTAAGGGGACAGGACAACTTCACCGCATCAAAGGGACGATAGACGGGGCCATGTACTGTCAAATCTTGGGTGAGAACCTCCTTCCCTCAGCCAGGGCATTGAAAATGGGTTGTGGATGGGTATTCCAATGACCCAAAACAGACGGCCAAGGCAACAAAGGAGTGGCTCAAGAAGAAGCACATTAAGGTCCTGGAGTGGCCTAGCCAGTCTCCAGACCTTAATCCCATAGAAAATATGTGGAGGGAGCTGAAGGTTCGAGTTGCCAAACGTCAGCCTCAAAACCTTAATGACTTGGAGAAGATCTGCAAAGAGGAGTGGGACAAAATCCCTCCTGAAATGTGTGCAAACCTGGTGGCCAACTACAAGAAACGTCTGACTTCTGTGATTGCCAACAAGGGTTTTGCCACCAAGTACTAAGTCATGTTTTGCAGAGGGGTCAAATACTTATTTCCCTCATTAAAATGCAAATCAATTTATAACATTTTTGACATGCGTTTTTCTGGATTTTTTGTTGTTGTTATTCTGTCTCTCACTGTTCAAATAAACCTACCATTAAAATTATAGACTGATCATGTCTTTGTCAGTGGGCAAACGTACAAAATCAGCAGGGGATCAAATACTTTTTTCCCTCACTGTAAGTGTGAAACATGCTGCTTTGTACTGGACCAACTGCAATTCACCTACAGTGGGGAGAACAAGTATTTGATACACTGCCGATTTTGCAGGTTTTCCTACTTACAAAGCATGTAGAGGTCTGTAATTTTTATCATAGGTACACTTCAACTGTGAGAGACGGAATCTAAAACAAAAATCCAGAAAATCACATTGTATGATTTTTAAGTAATTAATTTGCATTTTATTGCATGACATAAGTATTTGATACATCAGAAAAGCAGAACTTAATATTTGGTACAGAAACCTTTGTTTGCAATTACAGAGATCATACGTTTCCTGTAGGTCTTGACCAGGTTTGCACACACTGCAGCAGGGATTTTGGCCCACTCCTCCATACAGACCTTCTCCAGATCCTTCAGGTTTCGGGGCTGTCGCTGGGCAATACGGACTTTCAGCTCCCTCCAAAGATTTTCTATTGGGTTCAGGTCTGGAGACTGGCTAGGCCACTCCAGGACCTTGAGATGCTTCTTACGGAGCCACTCCTTAGTTGCCCTGGCTGTGTGTTTCGGGTCGTTGTCATGCTGGAAGACCCAGCCACGACCCATCTTCAATGCTCTTACTGAGGGAAGGAGGTTGTTGGCCAAGATCTTGCGATACATGGCCCCATCCATCCTCCCCTCAATACGGTGCAGTCGTCCTGTCCCCTTTGCAGAAAAGCATCCCCAAAGAATGATGTTTCAACCTCCATGCTTCATGGTTGGGATGGTGTTCTTGGGGTTGTACTCATCCTTCTTCTTCCTCCAAACACGGCGAGAGGAGTTTAGACCAAAAAGCTCTATTTTTGTCTCATCAGACCACATGATCTTCTCCCATTCCTCCTCTGGATCATCCAGATGGTCATTGGCAAACTTCAGACGGGCCTGGACATGGAATGGTTTGAGCAGGGGGACCTTGTGTGCGCTGTAGGATTTTAATCCATGACGGCGTAGTGTGTTACTAATGGTTTTCTTTGAGACTGTGGTCCCAGCTCTCTTCAGGTCATTGACCAGGTCCTGCCGTGTAGTTCTGGGCTGATCCCTCACCTTCCTCATGATCATTGATGCCCCACGAGGTGAGATCTTGCATGGAGCCCCAGACCGAGGGTGATTGACCGTCATCTTGAACTTTTTCCATTTTCTAATAATTGCGCCAACTGTTGTTGCCTTCTCACCAAGCTGCTTGCCTATTGTCCTGTAGCCCATCCCAGCCTTGTGCAGGTCTACAATTTTATCCCTGATGTCCTTACACAGCTCTCTGGTCTTGGCCATTGTGGAGAGGTTGGAGTCTGTTTGATTGAGTGTGTGGACAGGTGTCTTTTATACAGGTAACGAGTTCAAACAGGTGCAGTTAATACAGGTAATGAGTGGAGAACAGGAGGGCTTCTTAAAGAAAAACTAACAGGTCTATGAGAGCCGGAATTCTTACTGGTTGGTAGGTGATCAAATACTTATGTCATGCAATAAAATGCAAATGAACTACTTAAAAATTATACAATGTGATTTTCTGGATTTTTGTTTTAGATTCCGTCTCTCATAGTTGAAGTGTACCTATGATAAAAATTACAGACCTCTACATGCTTTGTAAGTAGGAAAACCTGCAAAATCGGCAGTGTATCAAATACTTGTTCTCCCCACTGTATATCCTTCTTTGCCGCACATGACCACACAGCTTGGCAGTAGTCCAGGTGTGACAAAACTAGGGCCTGTAGGACCTGTCTGGTCGACTGAGATGTCAAGAAGGCAAAGCATTGCCCTATCATGGACAGACCTCTTCCCATTCTAGCAACCATTGAGTCTATACATTTGGCCATGACAGCTTGATATCTATGGTTACACCCAGCAGTTTAGTCTCTTCAACCTACTCAATAGCCACATTATTCAATAATAGATCTAAACAAGGTTTAAAGGGTGCTCTGCTATTCTTGGGTATTGGAAATACCTTTGCCTCCCTCCATGTCTGAGGGCACACACCGTCTTATAGGCTTAAATTGAAGATGTGGCAAAAAAGAGTCACAATGTATACTGCTACCAACTTCAGCAATTTACCATCCAGGTTGTCGGTACCAGGTGGTTTGTCCTTATAGATAGCAAAAAAAAATTCCACACCCACTTTGTGGAACTCTAAACTGCAGTGCTTGTCTTTCATTATTTGGTCCATTACGCATGAATATGAAGGCTCAGCATTTGTTGTTTGCATGTCATACCTAAGTTTGCTAATCTTATCACCAAAAAAATATTAAAGTGATTGGCAATATCAAAGGGTTTTGTTATGAACAAGCTATCTGCCTCAATGAAGGATGGAGCCGGGTTTGCTTTTTTTTGCCTAGAATTTCCTTTAAAGTACTCCAGAGATTTTTACTATACTTCTTTATACCATTTATCTTTGTTCCACAGTATAGTTTCTTCTTCTTTTTGTTTAGTTTAGTTACGTTATTTCTTAATTGACTGTATGTTTGCTGTGTTGTCAGACTTATTTGCTTTTCCCTTTGCCTCATCCCTCTCAGCCATACAGTTTTTCAATTCATCATCTATCCGTGGGGATTTGACTGTTCTAACAGTCCGTTTCTTGATTGGCGCATGCCTATCAGTAACCGGAAGAAGCAGTTTCATAAAGGTTTCAAGTGCAGAGTCCGGATGTTCCTCATTACACATGTCAGACCGATACATATTTTTCACATGTTGCTGTGTGATGTGTCCATATGTCTTTTCACCATCTGCAGTTTGACCGGGTTGAGAGAGAGAGTGGGGCGGGGCGGGGGGCTTCCGTTGGCGGTGGTGGCGAGGGCACAGAGCTGAGCGCCACTGTAATTGTACTGTCCGTGTGTGTCTGTGTAATTGTACTGTCCGAGTGTGTCTGTGTAATTGTACTGTCCGTGTGTGTCTGTGTAATTGAACTGTCCATGTCTGTGTGTGTGTGTAATTAAACTGTCCATGTCTGTGTGTCTGTGTGTGTAATTGTACTGTCTGTGTGTGTGTGTGTGTGTGTGTGTGTTTGTGTGTGTGTGTGTGTGTGTGTGTGTGTGTACATGTTCCTCCAATTAGGCAGGAAAGAGAGAGAGAGAGAATGTGAGAGCGCTGATCTAACAGCGCCGGAGAAGATGGCTGCCGTTTTACAGCCCACTAACCAATTGTACTATTATGTGTGTTTTTCCGCGTTATTTGTAATTTATTTTGTACATAATGTTTCTGCCATCGTCTCTTATAACCAAAAATAGCTTCTGGATATCAGGACAGCGATTACTCACCTCGTATTGGACGAAGATTTTTTCTTCAACGAGGCGGCCGCGAAGGATATCATACAGACACCCGACAAGGCCCAAATCCCCGTCATTCGCATTAGGAAGAGACGGAGATATCGTGGACGTAGGTCGGGGTGCCTTGTAAGGATCCGATGGCGAGCGAGTAAACTGCCGCTCCCATCAATCCTATTAGCCAACCTTCAATCATTGGAGAACAAATTGGATGACCTAAGATTACGATTATCCTACCAACGGGACATTAAAAACTGTAATATCTTATGTTTCACCGAGTCGTGGCTGAACGACGACATGGATAACATACAGCTAGCGGGCTATACGCTACATCGGCAGGATAGAGAGGCTGACTCCGGTAAGACAAGGGGTGGCGGTCTGTGTATATTTGTAAACAACAGCTGGTGCACAAAATCAAATACTAAGGAAGTCTCGAGGTTTTGCTCGCCTGAGGTAGAGTATCTTATGATAAGCGGTAGACCACACTATTTACCAAGAGAGTTTTCATCTATATTTTTCATAGCTGTCTATTTACCACCACAAACCAATGCTGGCATTAAGATTGCACTGAATGAGCTGTATAAGGCCATAAATCAACAGGAAAACGCTCATCCAGATGCAGCGCTCCTAGTGGCCGGGGACTTTAATGCAGGGAAACTTACATCCGTTCTACCTAATTTCTACCAGCATGTTAAATGTGCAACCAGAGGAAAAAAAACTCTAGACCACCTTTACTCCACACACAGAGACGCATACAAAGCTCTCCCTCGCCCACCATTTGGCAAACCTGATCATAACTCTATCCTCCTGATTCCTGCTTATAAGCAAAAACTAAAGCAGGAAGCACCAGTGACTCGGTTAATAAAAAAGTGGTCAGATGACGCAGATGCTAAGCTACAGGACTGTTTTGCTAGCACAGACTGGAACATGTTCCGGGATTCTTCAGATAGCATTGAGGAGTACACCACATCAGTCACTGGCTTCATCAATAAGTGCATTGATGATGTCGTCCCCACAGTGACCGTACGTACATACCCCAACCAGAAGCCATGGATTACAGGAAACATCCGCACTGAGCTAAAGGGTAGAGCTGCCGCCTTCAAGGAGCGGGACTCTAACCCGGACGCTTATAAGAAATCCCGCTATGCCCTCCGACAAACCATCAAACAGGCAAAGAGTCAATACAGGACTAAGATTGAATCGTACTACACTGGCTCTGACGCTCGTCGGATGTGGCAGGGCTTGAAAACTATTACAGACTACAAAGGGAAGCACAGCTGCGAGCTGCCCAGTGACATAAGCCTACCAGACGAGCTAAACCACTTCTATGCTCGCTTCGAGGCAAGCAACACTGAAGCATGCATGAGAGCACCAGCTGTTCCGGATGACTATGTGATCACGCTCTCCGTAGCCGATGTGAGTAAGACTTTTAAGCAGGTCAACATTCACAAGGCCGCAGGGCCAGACGGATTACCAGGACGTGTACTCCGAGCATATGCTGACCAACTGGCAAGTGTCTTCACTGACATTTTCAACATGTCCCTGACTGAGTCTGTAATACCAACATGTTTCAAGCAGACCACCAAAGTCCCCGTGCCCAAGGACTCTAAGATAAGCTGCCTAAATGACTACCGACCCGTAGCACTGACGTCTGTAGCCATGAAGTGCTTTGAAAGGCTGGTCATGGCTCACATCAACAGCATTATCCCAGAAACCCTAGACCCACTCCAATTTGCATACCGCCCCAACAGATCCACAGATGATGCAATCTCTATTACACTCCACACTGCCCTTTCCCACCTGGACAAGAGCAACACCTATGTGAGAATGCTATTCATTGACTACAGCTCAGCATTCAACACCATAGTGCCCTCAAAGCTCATCACTAAGCTAAGGATCCTGGGACTAAACACCTCCCTCTGCAACTGGATCCTGGACTTCCTGACGGGCCGCCCCCAGGTGGTAAGGGTAGGTAACAACACATCTGCCACACTGATCCTCAACACGGGGGCCCCTCAGGGGTGCGTGCTCAGTCCCCTCCTGTACTCCCTGTTCACCCATGACTGCATGGCCAGGCACGACTCCAACACCATCATTAAGTTTGCCGACGACACAACAGTGGTAGGCCTGATCACCGACAACGATGAGACAGCCTATAGGGAGGAGGTCAGAGTCCTGGCCGTGTGGTGCCAGGACAACAACCTCTCCCTCAACGTGACCAAGACAAAGGAGATGATTGTGGACTACAGGAAAAAAAAGAGGACTGAGCACGCCCCCATTCTCATCGACGGGGCTGTAGTGGAACAGGTTGAGAGCTTCAAGTTCCTTGGTGTCCACATCACCAACGAACTATCATGGTCCAAACACACCAAGACAGTCGTGAAGAGGGCACGACAAAGCCTATTCCCCCTAGACTGAAAAGATTTGGCATGGGTCCTCAGATCCTCAAAAAATTCTACAGCTGCACCATCGAGAGCATCCTGACTGGTTGCATCACTGCCTGGTATGGCAACTGCTTGGCCTCCGATCGCAAGGCACTACAGAGGGTAGTGCGTACGGCCCAGTACATCACTGGGGCCAAGCTTCCTGCCATCCAGGACCTCTATACCAGGTGGTGTCAGAGGAAGGCCCTCAAAATTGTCAAAGACTCCAGCCACCCTAGTCATAGACTGTTCTCTCTGCTACCGCACGGCAAGCGGTACCGGAGTGCCAAGTCTAGGTCCAAAAGACTTCTCAACAGCTTCTACCCCCAAGCCATAAGACTCCTGAACAGCTAATCATGGCTACCCGGACTATTTGCACTGCCCCCCCACCCCATCCTTTTTACGCTGCTGCTACTCTGTTAATTATTTATGCATAGTCACTTTAACTCTACCCACATGTACATATTACTTCAACTACCTCAACTAGCCGGTGCCCCCGCACATTGACTCTGCACCGGTACCCCCCTGTATATAGCCTCCCTACTGTTATTTTATTTTACTTCTGCTCTTTTTTTCTCAACACTTTTTAGTTGTTGTTTTATTTTTACTTTTTTGTAAAAAATAAATGCACTGTTGGTTAAGGGCTGTAAGTAAGCATTTCACTGTAATGTCTGCACCTGTTGTATTCGGCTCATGTGGCCAATAAAATTTGATTTGATTTTGATTTGATTTGATTTGAGAGAGAAAGAAAGAAAGTAAGAGAGAGAGAGAGAGAGAGAGAGAGAGAGAGAGAGAGAGAGAGAGAGAGAGAGAGAGAGAGAGAGAGAGAGAGAGAGAGAGAGAGAGAGAGAAACAATGGCAAGAAACAATTGACAAAATTCTGTTTGTCTGCTTTGACATACGATTCCTGTAAGTCTCCAATGTCAACTAGGTTATGGTGGGAACTGAACTGTGGTACTGTGGTTATTCCTGTCCGCAATATAATTAAAAGAGTTAGCAAACAACATGTAGCCTGTGTCCCAATGGCAACTTATTCCCTATAGTGGCCTTATTTTGACCAGAGTAGTGCGCTATATAGGGAATAGGGTTCCATTTGGGACTCGAACATAGCCATTCTTTCTATAGGCTAACTTACTACAGTCACATCCGGAACACGAAAATACGTTGTTTCATTTTATCTGTTTGTAATTTACCCCTATCCTACCCCCCCCCCCCCCCCCCTTCAACTACCCAACGGGCTCGAGAGAGGCGAAGGTCGTGTCATGCGTCCTCCGAAACATGACCCGCCAAACCGCGCTTCTTAACACCCGCCCGCCAACCCGGAAGCCAGCTGCACCAATGTGTTGGAGGAAACGCCATTCAACTGACGACCGAGATCAGCGCCACAAGAAGTCGCTAGAGCGCGATGAGTCAAGTTAAGTCCCCCCGCCCAAACCCTCCCCTAACCCAGATGACGCTGGGCCAATTGTGCGCCGCCCTATGGGACTCCCGGTCACAGCCGGTAATGAACAGCCTGGGATCGAACCACAGGCTGTAGTGACGCCACAACACTGCGATGCAGTGCCTTAGACCGCTGCGCCACTCGGGAGGCGGAAATAAGTTTCATGGAGTGAATGGATGTTTTATCAAGTTTTGAACAAGAAGATTATCAACTAACTCAATGTTTACTCTCTTCAGCCTAAACGTCCTCGAATGGAATAAAAAAACTGACATTTTAATCAGACATCAATGTTTTCTCAGTCTCAAAGGCTGCGTTTAGACAGGCAGCCCAATTCTTATTGTTAATCTGACCAATCAGATCAGCTCTGAAAAATATCTGATGTGAAAAGATCCAATGCGATGGGTCAAAAGACCAATTAGTGGAAAAAATATAATAATTGGGCTGCCTGTCTAAACGCAGCCGAAGGTCTGAAAGTTCTCAATCACAAAGCCCCATTCCAACAGATCTCCTTGCTAAATGTGTTCATGGGAGCGGTAGACATTCAAATTAAGTTTGACATTAAAGATGGTGACTGGAATTCTTAAAGAGAGAGAGAGAGACAGGCTCCAAAACAACTGTTCCTGATTAGACCAACAATACAAGCCATTGGTCTTATTTTATGAGCTAGGCTCAGCTAGCTTCAATCATTCTCTCAATGTCCTCTTATTTAATACAACGTAACACCACACACCAACCGCACATGTGATGTTTGTATGCTGCATGAAAACAGTCTCTCTCTGTGTGTGTGTGTGTGTGTGTGTGTGTGTGTGTGTGTGTGTGTGTGTGTGTGTGTGTGTGTGTGTGTGTGTGTCTCCAAGCAGGGGCTCAAAGAAGCCTTTTAAGTAACATGCCTGTTAATGTACAGTAACATGCTGGGGTGGAGGAGGAATATAACCTGTTGCTGTGGTAAAAGTGCTGAGGTTTATTATTATTACCCTGTCTGTGTCCCAAATGGCACCCTATTCCTTTTATAGTGCGCCAAAGGACTCTGGTCAAAAGTAGTGCACTATATAGGGAATAGGGTGCCATTTGGGATACATCCCAATCTACCTTGGCAGCCCCAGTGAGCCTGCAGAGAGTGTAAATCAGACACAAGACATCTCCAACAGATCTCCTCGCTAAATGTGTTCATGGGAGCAGAATCAAGGAGTTAAGACATTCAAATGAAGTTCGACATTAACGAAGATGGTGACTGGGATTCTTAAAGAGAGAGAGAGAGAGAGAGAGAGAGAGAGAGAGAGAGAGAGAGAGAGAGAGAGAGAGAGAGAGACAGAGAGAGTCAGGCTCCAAACGTCTACAGCTCAGAGAGGGAAACCACTCACACTGTAGGCAGAGCAAAGACAAAATAATGCCTTATTGCTATTTAAATAAATGATTAATCAGTTATAGATCAATAATGTTTGTCTCAGTGGGTGGAAGAATGATTTGATTAGCTGTCTTAATTAGATAAGCTATTCCTAAAGGCACTAATGATCAATATAAACAATAGGGAAAGGGTAATCATTAGCATCATTATTATTCTCTGCACATCATGGATATTGCTCACATAAATAATATCACTAGCAACAAGAGGCTGCCTGTTTCACTTTTCCTCCATGAATCATGCCTGTCTCAGAATGTCATTATAATAGAATGTTGTCCAAGTATAATAATAGCATGTTGTGCTGTTCGACAGCATGTGTTCTAGTGTTCTAGTGTTCTAGTGTTCTAGTGTTCCAGTGTTCTAATGTTCTAGTGTTCTAGTGTTCCAGTGTTCTAGTGTTCTAGTGTTCTAGTGTTCCAGTCTATTCCAGCTGCATGTTCAACTCTCCTGTGGGACAAACCATAATTAGGACATCCACTCTGCATTCCACCTCTATAAACCAGGTGTGTGCGTTCAGTCCCCTTATACAAATGTGTCAGCCAGGCTGAACTTGTGTGTTTGTGTGTGTGTGTATATCACATGATGATCCACCTGTCCATTCTAGTCAGCTAACCAGTGATTTTCTATTTTAACTACAGGGAGGTGCAGAATGTTAAAAGACCCCAGTGTTGTTTGTCTTGTTCATGAGAAGAGAAGTACATAAACCCAACTATCCTTGAGTTAGTCCATGGCTTCAAGCCTTCAAGGATACTTAATTGTTTCCCCACCTATCTACTCAACTGATAATAAATAGAAATGGTTAACCTAATGTTTTTCTTCACAGGGTGGCATCTGACAATGTGTGAACTGACTGCTAGATGTACAATACCAGGCAGTTTACAACTGCAATGAGTTGGTGGTCGGATGCCGGTGTGGTGATACTGATGGTATGTTGGGACTGACGGTCCGTTTACATAGCAGGATAGGAGAACTAACTCAGCAGGATAGGAGAACTAACTCAGCAGGATAGGAGAACTAACTCAGCAGGTTAGGATAACTAACTCAGCAGGATAGGAGAACTAACTCAGCAGGATAGGAGATATACATATATTTCCACACTATAAGGTTGGAATAATACTGTGAAAATATGAAAATGACGATAATGCCCTTTTAGTGTAAGAGCTGTTTCAAAAGACCGCCTGAAATTTCTACCTGTTGAATTAGTTATTAGGCCAATAAGAAAGAGAGTTCCAAACCTCTAACAATAACAGCTAGTTTTCAGTTTTCTGCTCCCCACTCACACCACTCCCAGACAGTCCTAGCAAAATTCATGCTTGAGAAATTGCTCTTTGCTAAGAAGCTATTTTTGTTTATTTTTGACAATTTTAATTGAAAACAATCACAGTAAAGTACTTACAGTGCCTTCAGAAAGTATTCACACCCCTTGACTTTTTCCACATTTTGTTGTGTTACAGCCTGAATTTCAAATGGAAAATTGAGATTTTTTGTCACTGGCCTACACACAATACCCCATAATGTCAAACTAGAATTATGTTTTTAGAAATACGTTTTTGACCGCTTTGTCATGGCAAGCGTAACTAAGTTCAGGAGTAAAAATGTGCTTAACAGGTCACATAATAACTTGCATGGACTCACTCTGTGTGCAATAATATTGTTTCATATGATTTTTGAATGACTACCTCATCTCTGTACATCACACATACAATTATCTGTAAGGTCACTCAGTTGAGCACTGAATTTAAAACATATATTTAACCACAAAGACCAGAGAGGTTTTCCAATGCCTCGCAAAGAAGGGCACCTATTGGTAGATGAAAAAAATAATCAGACATTGAATATCCCTTTGAGCATGGTGAAGTTATTAATTACATTTCGGGTGGTGTATCAATACACCCAGTCACTACAAAGATACAGGCGTCCTACCTAACTCTGTTTCCGGAGGGAAAGAAACCACTCAGGGATTTCACCATGAGGCCAATGGTGACTTTAAAATAGTTACAGAGTTTAATGGCTGTGATAGGAGAAAACTGAGGATGGATCAACAACATTGTAGTTACTCCTAAATACTAACCTAAATGACAGAGTGAAAAGGAAGAAGCCTGTACAGAATATACATACTGTTTGCAATAAGGCACTAAAGTAAAACTGCAAAACATTTGGCCAAGAAATGAACTTTATGTCCTGAATACAAAGTGTTATGTTTGGAGCAAATATAACAAAACACATCACTGAGTACCATATTTTCAAGCATGGGGGTGGCTGCATCATGTTATGGGTATACTTGTCAACGGCAAGGGAGTTTTTATAGGATAAAAATAAATGGAATGGAGCTAAGCACACGCAAAATCCTAGAGGAAAATCTGGTTGAGTCTGCTTTCCAACAGACACTGGGAGACAAATTCACCTTTCAGCAGGACAATAACATAAAGCACAAGGCCAAATATACACTGGAGTTGCTTACCAAGATAACATTGAACGTTCCTTAGTGGCCTAGTTACAGTTTTGACTTAAATCGGCTTGAAAATCTATGGCAAGACTTGAAAATGGCTGTCTAGCAATGATCAACAACCAACTTGACAGAGCTTGAATAATTGTTTAAAGAATAATGTGCAAATACTGTACAATCCAAGTGTGCAAAGCTCTTAGAGACTTACCCAGAAAGACTTACAGCTGTAATCACTGCCAAAGGTGATTCTAACGTATTGACTCAGGGGTGTGAATACTTATGTAAATGAGATATTTCTGCATTTCATTTTCAGTAAATTTGGAAAAATCTATTAAATTTTTTTTTCACTTTGTCATTATAGGGTATTGTGCGTAGATCGGCGAGAATTATTTATTTTTTAATCCATTTAGAATTTAGGCTGTAACAACACAATGTGGAATAAGTCAAGGAGCATGAATATTTTCTGAAGGCACTGTAATCGTTACACAATAATGATTTGATATTGAGATAAAATGGCTGCATTGGACCTTTAAGGTTAGGAAAAGGATTAGGGCAGAGATGGTATAGAAAGGGAGACACCCCCCTCCCTCAATTTTCCTGATCGGAGCAGTACCACTCTGGTCTACATATTGCCCCCCACCCCTTCGGACGGGGAGCCCCAGGGCGAGACATATCACCGGCTAATTTTATCTGGTCAGGGCGGGACGGGTGGGGCGAGCGGGAAGGAACAGTAAGTAGACCAGAGCCAGCTGTTCCCTCTCTCGTGTGAGCATGCCAGATATTAAGGAGGAACCGTGAGCTCACACGGGAGGAAATGCCTACTTCAATGGTAAACGCCCTGAGTAAACTATCTTATTTATACACCATCTTTGGTTAGGGTTAGCTACAATGCTACAGTTGTCAACAACTGTTGTCCCTGACTCGACCACTAGATGAAGATGTAGGTCTACTCCATCTAGCCACAACGGTAGATGTAAACAGACCACCAGTCCAGACATGCGATCAGTATCATAACACCGGCAATTCAATATATTTGTTGCTTCGCTATTAGCTATTCTAATCTTGTAGTCAATGTTATCACAACATAGCTCACGTTTTGTTAGTTAGATAGCTATTTCAAAAAATTGCAAACGTATTATTTTTATTTTTTATTTTTATTATTAAACAGTAAGACGTAAAACACAAAAAAACTGAACAACCAAGAGGGATTACACAAAATAAGGAAGATATACAAATCCACATCATATCAAATCAAATACAGACATGTAACGAATACATTTTGACATTTTGTTTTGTATACGTTTTAATGATGCTAAATAGCTTTCCAAATCTGATTTTTTTATTTTATTAAAAAGGCATTTTTCTTCATACTGTAATGACCTGACTAGATCATAAAAGAACAACTGTCCAGACAGAGGATTGAGTTTACGAATGGACGGTTTATTAAACCAACTTTACACAGGCTACTGTTTGGCCGTAGCCCATGCCAAATAAATGAAAGATAACCCACAAGCCAATCGTGACCTTCTCTTGTGAAGCCCAGACGTAAAAAGAGAGAGAACAAAGGCTAAACCTGGTCTTAACTTCCAATGCTCCATCCCCCTGCCCAACCCCCCTCCACGCCACTCCGCCAACCGCCAGGATGCCCGGCATCAGAACATTCCAGGCATTCCCGTGATTGGCAGATAGCAGGTTGATTGACATGTCAGACCCCGCGAACACTGGGTACTGGTAGGTACAACACAACCATCTACTAGCCTAACACATAACACACAGCTGTCTGTGCGGGTCGCTACACAGCCCCCCCACCACAAAGTCCCTCGTCCCCGAGGGAACAAACAAAGTCTCTGAAGCGACCCGGAGGTCTCCTTTGCCTGCGTGGCTGTGATGGCCGCAGAGTACCCCTCTGAGAACCAGGGGATGAAGGCAAGGACATGGGGGACAAGGAAGCGGGAACGGGTAATACAGTCCGTGGCTCTGGGGAACCACGCGGTGACACAGGGGGAGTGGGCTGTCTGGAGCCTTGTCTGCGGCACCTGGGGGTGGGTGCCTGGAGAATGTCATTGCCAGAGAGGGGAATTGTGGGGGTTCCTGGGGTTTGGGGAGAAGAGGCCCCTCTATATGGGGCTAACCTGTCCCGGTGCAGTGTCACCTTTCTCCCCCTGGGAGGAAGCTGCACCCGGTAAACAACCTCCCCTACCCTCTCCAGGACACTGCAGGGTCCCACCCAGTGACTGTCCAACTTGGGGCATCTGCCCTTTTTCCTTAGCGGGCTGTAGACCCAGACCAGCTCCCCAGCCACAAAGTGCCTTCCCCGGGTGTGCACGTCATAGTTCCTCTTCTGCCTCACACCTGCATTCAGCAGCTGCTCTCTGGCGAAGGTGTGGGCTGTCTCCAGGCGGTCCTGGAGTCTCCGGGCATACTCCGGCCCCGGGGAAACATGAGGGCTATCCAGGGGCCGACCAAACGCCATCTCCGCAGGGGTACGGATCTCTCTCCCCAGCATGAGGAGGGCAGGCGTGCAGGAGGTGGAGTCTTGGACAGCGGAGCGGCATGCCATGAGGACCATAGGCAGGTGCTTGTCCCAGTCCCGCTGGTGTTTGGAAGAGACGATGGCCAGCTGCTGTCCAAGCGTTTTGTTGAAGCGCTCCACAAGGCCATCACTTTGAGGATGGAGAGGAGTAGTGCGGGTCTTGTGCATACCCAGCCTCTCACACATGGTGGCGAACACACGGGACTCAAAGTTTCTGCCTTGGTCGCTGTGGATGGACTCTGCAGCTCCAAACCTGCTGAACATCCCGCTGTCAGGGCGTCGACGATGGTCTCTGCCTCCTGGTCAGGCAGAGCATAGGCCTCGGGCCATTTTGTGAAATAGTCCATGGCCGTGAGCACCCAGCGGTTTCCACTGTCTGTGGTGGGGAACGGCCCAACTACATCCACTCCCACCCTCTCCATGGGAGCCCCCACTGGGAACTGTTGGAGCTGAGCATGAGAGCGGCCTGGGGGGCCCTTTCTCGCTGTGCAGTTGTCACAGCGGCGGCAAAAGTCTTCCACATCCCTCTTGTGCTGCCCCCAGTAAAAGCCCTGACGGAGGCGGCGCAGTGTTTTTGTGACCCCAAAGTGTCCAGTCCCCACCCCCCCATGAGTACTCTGGAGCACAGCCTCCCGCAATGCTTTTGGGACCACCACCTGCCACCTTTCCTCCCCCGTAGCTGACTCCTTCCATGCCCGCTGTAACACGCCATCAGCCAGCCGCAGTCGCTCAAACTTTGACCACAACCCTTTGGTCGCGAGTGAGAGCGCTGTCACCTCTTCCCATGGTGGCCTCACCTGCGCCTCTACCCACTGTAGCACTGGCTGTAGGTCTGTGTCCCGTCCCTGCTGCTGACCCATTCAGCCACGTCGACAGTCTGCAGCTCACAGCAGACAGGCCCGCTCGCCCGACACACTGTGGCACAGACCCCCTCCTCTGCACACAGCTCTCTCTCCCGTCCCTCTCTCCGTTCACAGTGGCGGCAGCCGTCTGCAGTACAGGGCCGACGGGACATGGCGTCGGCGTTGGAGTGGCGTGCCCCTGCCCTGTGCACCACCGTGAAGTCATACGGCTGAAGCTCCTCCAACCAGCGTGCCACCTGCCCCTCTGGCTCTCTGAAAGACATGAGCCACTGGAGAGCAGAGTGGTCAGTCCTTACAGTAAAGGGCAGACCACCCAGGTAGTACTTGAAGTGTTTGACGGAAGCCACAACAGCCAAGAGCTCCCGCCGGGTGACACAGTAGCGGCGCTCATGTTTGTCAAATGTTTTGCTGAAGTACGCCACCGCTCTCTCCCCCTCTGGCCCCACCTGGGCCAGCACCCCACCCATGCCCACATTGCTCGCGTCTGTGTCCAGGATAAAGGGCAATGTGAGGTCAGGGGGGGCGAGCACGGGGGCCTCGATCAGTGCACGTTTGAGGGTGTTGAACGCCTCCTCACACTCCACTGTCCAAGTGAAAGCCTTGTCCTTCGGCAGCAGGCGGTTCAGTGGAGCAGCAACGCTTGAGAAGCCCCGTACAAACCTCCTGTAGTACGAGGCCAGGCCCAGGAAGCTCTTCAGCTGACGCTGGTCGGTGGGGGTGGGCCAGTCTCTGACAGCCGCTACCTTGTCCTCCATGGTGCTGATCCCCTCCTTCCCCACTCGGTGGCCCAAGAAGGACACCTCTCTCCTCATGAAGTGGCACTTCTCGGGGTGGAGCTTCAGACCTGCGGCAGCCACCCTCTCCAGCACACACCGTAGCGCCCCCAGGGCTGACTGGAAGGAGCTGCCATGGGCCAGGATGTCATCGAGGTATACCAGACACTGCTGTCGGGGGATGCCATCCAGCACCCTGTCCATCAAACGCTCAAAAGTAGCTGGAGCGTTGCACAGGCCAAAACACAGGACCTTGAACTGCCAGTGTCCTCTGTTAGTGGAGAACGCAGTTTTGGCTCTGGCCTCTGGGGAGAGGGGCACCTGCCAGTAGCCACTGCGGAGGTCTAGTGAGGAGAACCAGGAGGACCCCCTAACCAGGTCCAGCGACTCATCGATACGTGGTATGGGGTATGAGTCCTTCCTGGTTACCTCATTCAGCTGCCTGTAGTCCGCACAGAACCTCAGCTTGCCCCCCTTCTTCGGAAACATGACGACTGGCGCCGCCCAGGGGCTGTCTGAGGGCTCAATGAAGTCTGCCCGCTGCATCTCCAACACAGCCTTGTCTGCCGCCTCCTGGCGTGCCAGCGGGATACGGCGGGGACGCATCTTGATAGGTCGAGCATCACCTGTGTCGATCTCATGCTGCACCAGATGAGTCTGACCCACCTCTTCCTCACTCAGCGCAAAGCTGTCTCTGAATTCAAACAGCAACTGCCACAACCGTTCCTGCTGCTCGGGGTCAAGACCAACACAGTTCCTCCCCCATATCTCCCTCACTGCAGACAGTGTCCTCTCCCCTCCCATCTGGGGTAGCTGGGCTGGGGGGGCGCGGCCCGGGCTCACAGAGGGCTGTGTCGTGGAGGTAGCTGGGGGAATGTAACACAACGCCGTAGGTGACAGGGGAGCTGGGGAAAAGTCACACCCAGATGTGGGGGAGGGGGGGCAGCCATGAGTCTCTGCTGCTTTAACTGTTGGAGTAAAGGGTTTGTTGGGTTGAGTGAATGTGACATTAGGGGCCATGGTGACCTCCGGCCCTCCCTGGAAGCTCAGTGTGCCCCTATTTAGGTCTAACTGGCAGCCTGTGCTCCTAAGAAAGTCCAACCCCAGCATACAAGGGTCCTGCACAGCCGCCACCCACACAGGATGACGCACAGTCCTGCCCCCTACTGTCAGAGTCATTATTCCCTTCCCTTTCATGGGTGCCAGCTCACCTGTGACTGTGCGGAGCTGCACAGTTGTAGGCTCACACTGCGTCCAACCTGGCACAATATCTGGCCTCACCAGGGTTACTGTGGACCCAGTGTCCACCAGGGCGGAGCAGGGCACCCCCTCCACAGTGACAGGGACATGACAAAAGTCCCCAACACAGGTCCGGCCCACCACAACAACAGGCTCCATCCGCTTGCCCTCGTCTGCTTCTGGGGGAAGTGGAGCCTTGCTTCCCCGTCTGTGCCGGTGGGCTCCTCCTGAAGAAGATGGTGGTTGGGATAGAAAGCCAGGGGTCCGCACTACCCGGTCTATGCGGACCCCGAGCCGTTTCCCTGAGCTCTGGGGGACATGGGGCAATCTCGGCGCAGATGGCCTGGCTGGCCACAACCCCAGCAGACCCTGGGACCAGGGCGTGTGTTTCGTGCCGCCTGTAGCGACACAGCACGAATTAGTTCTGTCATTTCAGCCACCCATGCAGGCTTTTCCGGCTCCGGGCTGCTCTGCCCCCCAGCTCGCACAGAGGGTCTGTCTCCCTGCACCCCCACCAAAGCCCCAGCTGAAGCCCCAGCCCACACCAGCTCCCTCTCCAAAGCCATCTCCAAGGCTACCTGCAATGACTCAGGATGAGCCAGCTGGGTCTGTATGCGCAGCTCCGTAGGAGAGAGCGCCTGTATGAACTGGTCCCGTGCTAGCTCGCTCTGCACGGAGGGGGGCATGTGAGCATATGCCCGCCGAGAGAGGCTCTCAATGTCATTAGCTAGCACCCGTAGAGGCTCTCCAGGCTGCCTGCGTCTATTACTCAGTTCGGAGCGCAGTAGCCCGGGCTGTACACACTGTCCATAGCGCCTCCTCAGTGCTCCCACTAAAGCACCATAATCACGTCTGTCCTCGGGGCTAATCAATATCAAACAGGCCAGAGCTTCATCCGTGAGGCATAAAGCCAACTGCAGTGCCCTATCTTCATCCGACCACCCCCTAAAATGAGCTAACAGTTCAAACTGAGCATGAAAAGCTTCCCAATCCGCCTTACCGGAATACTTCGGGGTCTTAACAGATACGGACGCAGCCGGGAACTGGGCGCCGCCATGTTTGTTTACATCCTGAGCCCCAGATTCTTCGTCCCGCCGCGTCGACGTCACCCCTTCGGTCCGCCCACCAGAATCCGCGCGAAACACAGTCGACGAAGCACTCATGCCCACTTCAGCCGCCATCACTCTAACGTCCTCCCTCAAGCGGCCTCTGGGCTCCGATGCCCTGGCGATCTCCTCAGCCAGAACCCCCGACGTCCATGCACACGCACCTCCTTGGCCATAATCGTCCCCTACCTCCACCTTCACTTTCGGATTCCCTCGAAGCATCTTCAACCCCCGTTCTCACCTACGGTAGCTAGCCACAGAAGTCAGCTAGCTAGCTGGCTAACTTTTATCAACGTTTTTACTTCTGACACCAATGTAATGACCTGACTAGATCATAAAAGAACAACTGTCCAGACAGAGGATTGAGTTTACGAATGGACGGTTTATTAAACCAACTTTACACAGGCTACTGTTTGGCCGTAGCCCACGCCAAATAAATGAAAGATAACCCACAAGCCAATCGTGACCTTCTCTTGTGAAGCCCAGACGTAAAAAGAGAGAGAACAAAGGCTAAACCTGGTCTTAACTTCCAATGCTCCATCCCCCTGCCCAACCCCCCTCCACGCCACTCCGCCAACCGCCAGGATGCCCGGCATCAGAACATTCCAGGCATTCCCGTGATTGGCAGATAGCAGGTTGATTGACATGTCAGACCCCGCGAACACTGGGTACTGGTAGGTACAACACAACCATCTACTAGCCTAACACATAACACACAGCTGTCTGTGCGGGTCGCTACAATACATTTTTATTTGTGTATGAAACATTTTCCTAACAAAATAAAGAGATTTAAGGCATACTGACGTTCAATTGTGGAATCAGTGTAGTAAAATAATATGTAAAACTTATTTCAATGGTTGTATGCATTTTGTTGCCAAGATATAGTTGTACATCAGTCCAGAACACCTCACTATGTAAACAATTACAAAATGAGTGTTCAATAGATTCAGTATCTAGTTCACAAAAATTGCATCCACTGTTAACATCAGGTATATATTTTGAAATCAGGCTATTACACGGGTAGAATCTATGCATAATCCTAAAGATCTCCTTTACTTTATTGGTCACCATAAATTTGTGTAGAGTGAGCCAAGCACGGCGCCAGTTTACATAAAACGATGAAGCTCAATAAAATATAGCAGAAGGAATAGAATTGCTGTAGAAAATATACCTTAAAAACGATTATTGAATTTCTTATCTAGTAAACCTATGCCATTCACTTGGATATCACTTACAATAGGAGATGTTCCAAAATATGCATTATTCTGAAGTAAAGATTTTATCCCACTAGCTATAGCTTTTATGACAGTGTCATATTCCTTGCTTGAAACCTCAAAGTTGTATCTTTCCATAAATTCTCTCCGTGTAAATAGATTCCCACTAATACTAACTAATTGGCTGACAAGGACAATGTTTTTCGAGAACCAGTTACAGTAAAACAACATCTTGTTTCTATGTAATATCGACCCATTATTTAATATAAAACATTTATGAGGTGAGAAGTTGTGTTTATACAGCAAAGCCCAGCACATTAAAGCCTGCTTGTGAAAAGCCGCCAATTTCACAGGAATTTACCCACAATATAGGGACATCGTAGTAAGAAATTAAGCCCTCCGAGCTTCTGAAAAACAAAATGAGGTATAATATTCTGATTAAAGAGAGTGAAGTCTAAGACATTTAGACCGCCATCACAAACGCTGTTGGTGATAACATCGCTTTTTATATTATGTGGCTTGTTTTTCCATATGAAGTTGTACAATAGCCTATCTAAGGTACAGCAACTGGTTTTGGGAATGGCAATAGATGAAAAAAGATTGGATGCACGAGATAGCCCCTCAGCTTTGGATAACCATTAATTCCTATGTGAAGACGCAGTAGCACATTGAAGCCAAATTAAGTCTGTTGATTATGGCGTCTCATGGAGACATAATTTCCGCAGTTTGAGTTACTCCAGGAAGTGACGTTGCAGGCTAGCTCAGTGCTGCCCCCTCTCATTGAGTACCTCAAGTTGAAGGCCGACCGTGGTACTGCAGGCTGCCATTAGAAACTAAATTATCCCTATAACTTCTTCTGTGTGCGATTTTAAAATATTCGGTTCAAGGACAAACATCTGGTGTATTAAAATATTTTTTTCTTTTTTAAAGATTGACCACAAAGATTGCAATTTTTCCATTCACTATAATGGGGGATCCTGTTTTCTGCTCGAACTCCATCCATTTTTTATAGGAAACTTATGATCCAACATTATTGTTAGCCTATCTAGCCTAATAAGAGCTATATAGCCTACCTGCAGCTACCTTTGATTAGGCTAGACTTCACTGAACTCATGGGATGCATCCCAAAGGCACACTGGTCCCTATATAGCTTAGTGCACTACTTTTGACCATGGTCCATATGGAATAGGGTACCATTTGGGACGTACCCCATGCAGTGACTCAGACACTACAGTAGCTCTGTCTCTCCCTCCGTTCAAAGTGACTGACTGAAGGTGTTAGTGCTGAGGACATGACAGATTACTTTGGAGTGTGCTAATGAAGTTGTATTAGTCATAAATACGGGATACACACAATATACACTGAGTGTACAAAACTTTAAGAACACCTGCTCTTTCCATGACATAGACTGACCAGGTGAATCCAGGTGAAAGCTATGATCCCTTGTTGATGTCACTTGTTAAATCCACTTCAATCATTGTAGATGAAGGGGAGGGTACAGGTTAAAGAAGGATTTTTAAGCCTTGAGACAATTGAGGCATGGATTGTGTATGTGTGCCATTCAAATAGAGGGTAAATGGGCAAGACAAAAAATGTAAGTGCCTTTGAACGGGTATGGTAGTAGGTGCCAGACGCACCAGTTTGTGTCAAGAACTGCAACGCTGCTAGGTTTTTCACCCTCAACAGTTTCCCGTGTATATCGAGAATGGTCCACCACCCAAAGGACATCCAGCCAACATAACACAACTGTGGGAAGCATTGTAGCAGCAGTTGTGATCGGTGTGTAGCATGAATGTATATGTGTGTGTGTGTGTGTGTGTGTGTGTGTGTGTGTGGGTGTGTGTGTGTATATGTCTGTGTGGGTGGGTGTGTGCATGAGTGAGTGCATGTGTGGTAAGGTGCGGAGAATGAGAGCAGATGGTCAGTCCAGTTCAAGTGTTCAGCAGTCTGATGGATTGTAGATAGAAACTGTCTCTGAGCCTGTTGGTATCAGACCTCATGCTCCGATACTCTGCCCGACGGTAAAGGAGAGAACAGCTCGTGGCTGGGGGTGTGTGGGGTCCTTGAAGATGCTGTGTGCCTTCCTCAGGCACCGCTTTGAGTAGATGTCCTGGATGGGTGGGAACACGGCCCCAGAGATGTACTGGATGGGTGGGAACATGGCCCCAGAGATGTACTGGATGGGTGGGAGCACGGTCACAGTGATGTCCTGGATGGGTGGGAGCACGGTCACAGTGATGTCCTGGATGGGTGGGAGCACGGTCACAGTGATGTCCTGGATGGGTGGGAGCACGGTCACAGTGATGTCCTGGATGGGTGGGAGCACGGTCACAGTGATGTCCTGAATGGGTGGGAGCACGGTCCCAGTGATGTCCTGGATGGGTGGGAGTACGGTCACAGTGATGTCCTGGATGGGTGGGAGCACGGTCCCAGTGATGTACTGGATGGGTGGGAGCACGGTCACAGTGATGCACTGGATGGGTGGGAGCACGGTCACATTGATGTACTGGGCCGTCTTCACCACCTGCTGGAGGGTCTTGTCGTGCAGTCGTGGACGGAACGATTCCCATAGCAGGTCCTGATGCAACCGGTCAGGATGCTCTCGATGGTGCAGCTATAGTATTTTGAGAGGACCCGGAGCGGCATGCCAAATTTCTTTAGCCACCTTAGGAAGTAGAGACACTGTTGCGCCCTCTTGACAAGAGTGGTGGTGTTGTCGGTCAAGTCCTCAGTGATGTGAACGCTGAGGAACTGAAATCTGCTGACTATTCTACTACAGTCCCATTGATGTGGATTGGGGCATGTTCCCTCCACTGCTTCCTGAAGTCAACAATCAACTCCTTTGTTTTGCTGACATTGAGGGACAGGTTGTTACCTCCTCCCTATAGGCTGACTCGTCATTGTTGGATTTTAGACCTACATCCGTGGTGTCGTCAGCAAACTTGATGATGGAGTTGGTGTCATGCAAAGCCACGCAGTCGTAGGTGAACAGGGAGTACAGCAGAAGACTGAGGACACACCCCTGGTGGGTCAGTGTGGAGGAGCTGTCCCAGACTACAGCCTGGGACAGGGACAGGTTGAAGACATCCGAGAAGAAGCCCGCCAGCTGGTCAGCACACACTGAGGACGCGGCCAGGGATGCCATCGGCGGCTTTGTGAGTATTTACTCTTTTGAGAGTTTTCCTCACATCAGCCTCAGAGAGCGAAAGCACCTGGTCGTCCGGAGCAGTGAGAGTCTTCCTGGACGGCTCGGTATTGTCTGCCTCTAAGTGAGAATAGAATGTGTTAAGCTCATCTGGGAGGGAAGCTTCGGTTGACACCGCACAGCTGAATTTGCCTTTGTAGTCTGTGATAGTCTGTAGTCCTTGCCATATGCGATGCGTCTGAGTTGTTGAACATCAATTGAAGTATGAGTCTGTATTGTATTTTTGCGTCCCTAATGGCTTTGCAGAGCTCGTACCTGCTTGCCTTATACTCGTTTGTTTTACATTTGGGTACACCAGGAATTGTTTATGAGAAAACATACCCCTCCCCCCAACTCTTACCAGAAGCCGCCGTACAATCCCTTCGGAATATGGAGAAGTCGTCTGGTTGAATAGCAGAGTTGAGTGTATTGTCCGTAAGCCACGTCTCAGTAAAAACAAAGACACATCATTCCCTGATGTCCTTCTGCGATTAAAGCCTTGCTCCGAGTTCACAAAGTTTATTTTCCAGCGACTGGACATTAGCCATCAGGTTACTAGGAAGAGGAGGCCGTGTATCCAGTCTTTTCAGCATAGCTTGGAGTCCCCCTTTCCTTCTTTTTTTTAGGCGCCAGCGTTGCCTTTGGTCATCTCGGCCAGGAGCAACAGGTAAGCCTGCTGTGCAGGGAACAAAGGAGTGAATGTAGTATTTCCAGATCTGGGAGGCTGAGAGAGAAGTGTGTAACTTCCGATTCATGATCCAGAAGTGTTTGTCGGTTGTAGGAAATTATTGCACGAACATTCTAAGCAAACAAAGTAATAATTAATGCAAAAATAGCCCTAAGGACCTTTGACACTGGGACCTGCCAGGCATGAATAGAGGATCACTGGGACCTGCCAGGCATGAATAGAGGATCACTAAGACCTGCCAGGCATGAATGGAGGATCACTAAGACCTGCCAGGCATGAATAGAGGTTCACTGGGACCAGTCAGGCATGAATAGAGGATCACTGGATCCTGCCAGGCATTAATAGAGGATCACTGGGACCTGCCAGGCATGAATAGAGGATCACTGGGACCGGCCAGGCATGAAAAGAGGATCACTGGAACCGGCCAGACATGAGTAAAGGATCAGCAGATGAACCAATGGCAGGCTAACTAGTGGAACCTTGCTAATGAGATTTGTCATAGGCTACAGAAGATGAGGAATAAAACCAGCTTAGAAAATAATGGAGTGTGATTACAGAGAGAGAGCGAGAGAGAGAGAGAGAGAGAGAGAGAGAGAGAGAGAGAGAGAGAGAGAGAGAGAGAGAGAGAGAGAGAGAGAGAGAGAGAGAGAGAGAGACAGAGACAGAGAGACAGAGACAGAGAGAGAGACAGAGAGAGAGAGAGAGAGAGAGAGACAGAGAGAGAGAGAGACAGAGAGAGACAGAGAGAGAGAGAGAGAGAGAGAGAGAGAGAGAGAGAGAGAGAGAGAAATTGAGAGAGATCAAACATTGATTTGGTGCAACACTCTGTAGGAGCCTACCACCGAGGGAGCAGAGGAGGCTGGTGGGAGGAGTCAAACATGTGGTTTCCATTTGTTTGATAGTGTTCCATTGATTCCATTCCAGCCATTACAATGAGCTCGTCCTACTATAGCTCCTCCCACCAGGGAGAGTACCACGTCTATACCCCTTTCTCTCTATCTGCAGCTGGAGTTATTTTCAGCCTTATCTACAGAGACATCTTTATATTAGTGGATTGATTGACTTTCTAGGCTTCCTGCCATATTCTGACCGACTGCCATTTTATTTTCAATTTAATTGACATAAATAATTATTATTTACACAGGTGTAGTTTCACATTAAAAATCTTGCATTTAATTCAGAATGTATGAATTGTATTTACAGCAGCTAAACAAATATGTAGTGAATGACATACAGAGTGTCAGTGGGTCTTACAGCAGCTATATGTAGTGAATGACATACAGAGGGTCAGTGGGTCTGGTCTAAATCTGGGTGCTAGTTATTCTTTCTTCAAAGGGACTGATATTTTGAGTTGTTCGATTTGTTTGATTTGTAGCTCAAGGATTTATGTAACGGCTCACTCATTATATGGCCCATAAACTATGCCCCCCTTTAATGTGAGGGTTGCCACATAAACACGCACATGTACACACACACACACACCTATACAACCAGACTACACACAGAGATAATAGCCACATCTCCTTTTGGCACTGGCACAGTGTCACCGATAGTCTGACTGAATGGACAGCTGAAGTGAACCCATTACAGAGATATTTTGATGTTGAAATAAAGGCACTGAAAGAAAAGCCAGGCCATGCCAACACTGACTGACAGCTAGCTGCTAACAATGTTTCCCCACAGGAGAAAGTAAGGTGGTGCCCCAAATGACACCTTGTTCACTACTTAGTTCACTACTTTAAAGAAGTAGGGCACGACTGTATATAGAAAATAGGGTGGTATTTGGAATGCACACTAAATCTACCCAACAGAAGGAGATCGATACAGAATGGTAATGAAGAGGTTGCAAGGAAACGGACGGATTACTATAACAAATTCACTTTTCTCTCTAGTTGAATAATTTAAACAGGAAATCTCAAATACAAAATAAGTACAAATAAACATTTCCCAATATACTATACTGTACCAATATATATATATATATATATATACATTAATAAACATTCATTTAAAAGACGTACATTCATTCAAAACGTGGCAATGTAAGACAATACCGAGTGATCCGACCTGCGACAAATACCTTATGTCAAATACATTATGTCAAATACTAGAATAGAAATATTAGAAAGTATTTGAGGATCACCTGATTTAGCTTGGTGTTGACACTTCCGGGACTATTCCATTGGTTCAATTGAGCCGGGCTAAACTAAATCAAGCGCGGCTCGCATATTCGAAAGTATTTGACATATTGTATTTGACCCAGGTCAGGTATGTGATTTGTGATATGAATGTCATCCAAATGATTTATCAGTCCATAAACCTCTGCATATCTAAGAGCGTACCAAACATAAACATAATACCAAACATGAATGTAATATCAAGTCATAAAGAGGGATGCAAACATGGCAAACTTACAGCAGTCTTGTCGCAGGGTGATGTCATTATGTGGAACCTTCAACCATGAATTCACACCAGTTAGAGGTGCACACACACACAACCAATTCATCACAATGTATTACTGACACGGCGGTAATAAAAGCAGTAGCATAAAGTGAACATCTCAGCCCATTCTATGAATGTAAAGCGTGAACACAAAGGCTTGCGTCCAAAATGGCATCCTATTCCGTACACTATGCACTATGTAGGGAATAGGGAATAAACTATGTAAGGAATAGGGAATACACTATGTAGGGAATAGGGAATACACTATGTAGGGAATAGGGAATACACTATGTAGGGAATAGGGAATACACTATGTAGGGAATAGGGAATACACTATGTAGGGAATAGGGAATACACTATGTAGGGAATAGGGAATACACTATGTAGGGAATAGGGAATACACTATGTAGGGAATAGGGAATACACTATGTAGGGA
Source organism: Coregonus lavaretus (assembly GCF_964263955.1). NCBI lineage: Eukaryota > Metazoa > Chordata > Actinopteri > Salmoniformes > Salmonidae > Coregonus > Coregonus lavaretus. The sequence continues at coordinate 39,153,971 of NC_140012.1, read as the reverse complement.
ATAGGGAATACACTATGTAGGGAATAGGGAATACACTATGTAGGGAATAGGATGCCATTTGGTACACACACAAAGTCTGATAACAGAATTCTGATGAGACATCTCACTGCTACAGTTGGTTGGCAGGGTCTACGGTTAACTGTTGGCAGAACTCTCTAAACTTAAAACCGTGAAAACACCTCCCTCCCTTGCCCCCTCCCTCCTCCACACAGAGAAAAACAGAGTAATCATCCTCAGAGACACAGGGACTGGGAAAACGGAGAGAGGAAAAAGTGGAGGAGAAGGAGGTTAGGAGAAGGAAGAGGAACTCTCAACCCTTTCCACCACTTCTCCAATTCAGTGAGATCTAGCGTCTCGCTGAGAGTAAAGCACGTGCCAGGTTGATTGGTTTGGACCTTTCAGATGTTAAACACATCCATCCATCCATGTGTGTCTATGTCTCTGTACCATCCATCCCTCCCTCCCTCCCCCCCTCACTCCCTCCCTCCCCCCTCCTCCTCCCCTCCATCCCTCCTATCCTCCATCCCTCCCTCCATCCATCCCTCCCCCCTCACTCCCTCACTCCCTCACTCCCTCACTCCCTCCCTCCCTCCCTCCCTCCCTCCCTCACTCCCTCCCTCCCCCCTCCTCCCCTCCATCCCTCCATCCATCCCTCCCTTCATCCATCCCTCCCTCCATCCCCCTCCTTCCTCCTCCAGACCTCACAAGGTGCCCTGTTCGGAGCAGAAGAACCCTCCCTCCTTCCTCATCCTTGGCGTGTTATACATGAAGGTGACCGCCGTTCCCGCTACCCCGATCACCAGAGAGATCACCCCGAACGGAAACACGCAGCGGTACCAGGACTTCTCTGTACCACCCGTGGCCTGGGCCAGACACTGCAGCGTAGAGAGCGACTCTGGGGGTAGGACCATGTCCCCTCCTCCATGGGGCAACTCCGAGGGTAGGCTGCTGCCACAGTCCAAGCCTGGGTGAAGCACTGGGACCGGGGGCTGGCGTCCCGAGGAGCAGCCCATCTCAGAGCTGAGGTCCTGGGAAGAGGAGAGGAGTGAGAGGGGTTCCTCTGGTTGTTTTCGTTGTGGTTCTCGTCTTTCTGCTACTACTGGGGCTGCTGCTTCCTCTGTTGATGTTGTCTGGAGTCAGCATTTGTCTGTAGGGTGAAAGACGGAGAGAAGAGATCAGGATCAGGAGGGAGACATTGAGATATATGGAGAAAGAAAGAGAGGCAGAAGGGAGACAGAGAGAGAGACAGAGAGAGAGAAAGACACAGAGAGAGAGAGAGAGAGAGAGAGAGAGAGAGAGAGAGAGAGAGAGAGAGAGAGAGAGAGAGAGAGAGAGAGAGAGAGAGAAAGAGAAAGAGAAAGAGAGAGAGAGAGAGAGAGAGAGAGAGAGAGAGAGAGAGAGAGAGAGAGAGAGAGAGAGAGAGAGAGAGAGACAGAGACAGAGACAGAGACAGAGACAGAGACAGAGAGAGAGACACAGAGCTAGAGAGAGAGAGAGAGAGAGAGAGAGAGAGAGAGAGAGAGAGAGACAGAGACAGAGACAGAGACAGAGACAGAGACAGAGACAGAGACAGAGACAGAGAGACAGAGAGACAGAGAGACAGAGAGACAGAGAGACAGAGAGACAGAGACAGAGACAGAGACAGAGAGAGAAGTTATCCAGAGAAATGGAGATGGGAGAGGAAGAGGAAGACTGATGAAGTCAGAAAGAGAAAGATTCAGACAGAAAGAGAACGATTCAGAGAGAAAGAGAAAGATTCAGGCAGAAAGAGCACTATTCAGACAGAAAGAGAACGATTCAGACAGAAAGAGAAAGATTCA
>NC_140012.1:38822151-39147151 GCF_964263955.1 Coregonus lavaretus | reverse complement strand
CTGAATCATTCAGATGTTCATTGGCAAACTTCAGACGGGCCTGTATATGTGCTTTCTTGAGCAGGGGGACCTTGCGGGCGCTGCAGGATTTCAGTCCTTCACGGCGTAGTGTGTTACCAATTGTTTTCTTGGTGACTATGGTCCCAGCTGCCTTGAGATTATTGACAAGATCCTCCCGTGTAGTTCTGGGCTGATTCCTCACCGTTCTCATGATCATTGCAACTCCACGAGGTGAGATCTTGCATGGAGCCCCAGGCCGAGGGAGATTGACAGTTATTTTGTGTTTCTTCCATTTGCGAATAATCGCACCAACTGTTGTCACCTTCTCACCAAGCTGCTTGGCGATGGTCTTGTAGCCCATTACAGCCTTGTGTAGGTCTACAATCTTGTCCCTGACATCCTTGGAGAGCTCTTTGGTCTTGGCCATGGTGGAGAGTTTGGAATCTGATTGATTGATTGCTTCCGTGGACAGGTGTCTTTTATACAGGTAACAAGCTGAGATTAGGAGCACTCCCTTTAAGAGTGTACTCCTAATCTCAGCTCGTTACCAGTATAAAAGACACCTGGGAGCCAGAAATCTTTGTGATTGAGAGGGGGTCAAATACTTATTTCCCTCATTAAAATGCAAATCAATTTATAACATTTTTGACATGCGTTTTTCTGGATTGTTTTGTTGTTATTCTGTCTCTCACTGTTCAAATAAACCTACCATTAAAATTATAGACTGATCATTTCTTTGTCAGTGGGCAAACGTACAAAATCAGCAGGGGATCAAATACTTTTTTTCCTCACTGTATGTAGGAGCAAGCCCATGTAATGCTTTGTAGGTTAGCAGTAAAACCTTGAAATCTTGAAAAAAAAGAGGATAGGATCTGAGGACCCATGCCAAATCTTTTCAGTCTACTGAGGGGGAATAGGCTTTGTCGTGCCCTCTTCACGACTGTCTTTGTGTTTGGACCATGATAGTTTGTTGGTGATGTGGACACCAAGGAACTTGAAGCTCTCAACCTGTTCCACTACAGCCCCGTTGATGAGAATGGGGGCGTGCTCAGTCCTCTTTTCTTTGTTGAGTTTAACCACAATTTGTTGTATTATTTGTTCTGTCTTTTCTGGTGGATTAAACTGAAATTGCAACCAACTTTCTATATTTTTAAACTGTGCTGTTAATACAGGTAACGAGTGGAGGACAGAGGAGCCTCATAAAGAAGAAGTTACAGGTCTGTGAGAGCCAGAAATCTTGCTTGTTTATAGGTGACCAAATACTTATTTTCCACCATAATTTGCATATAAATTCATTAAAAATCCTACAATGTGATTTTCTGGAGAAAAAAAATCTCAATTTGTCTGTCATAGTTGACGTGTACCTATGATGAAAATTACAGGCCTCTCTCATCTTTTTATGTGGGAGAACTTGCATAATTGGTGGCTGACTAAATACTTTTTTTCCCCACTGTACATATTACCTCAATTACCTGGACTAACCGGTGCCCCAGCACATTGATTCTGTACCGGTACCCCCCTGTACATAGCATCCCTACTCTTATTTTATTTTACTGCTGCTCTTTAGTTATTTGCTTTTATTTATTTTACTTAACACTTTTTTTATTTTACTATTTTCTTTAAAAAACTGCATTGTTGGTTAAGGGCTTGTAAGTAAGCATTTCACCTGTTGTATTCGGGAACATGTAGCAAATAAAATTTGATTTGATTTGATTTGAAATATAGTAATTGATTATTAAATTATTATACAAAATTCTTGCAACTAATAGAATGTTATATATATATATATATATATAATACTGAGTTTAAAGGCATTTGGCTAAGGTGTATGTAAACTTCCGACTTCAACTGTATATGGCAAATAGAAATCCAATATGTAAGTGTCACAAGCTGGGCTTGAACTCAGGTCTCAGATGTGGAGAGTTGGGTGTTCTACCCCTAAGCCACAGAGGAGGTATAGTAGGACCCAAACGAAACACTCAAGGCAATACTCCAGGCAAAGTAGATTTAATATAAAAAAAGGTATTTCTTTGCACTTCAAAAATAATCCAACAAAGGTTCTTCTCAGAAAGAGGTATACTAACAGAGGTACAGTAAACAAAACAGGAGGACAAAACAAAATAACTCCACGAGGGGAGAAAAACAAAATAAAGATAACTTAGAAAAGCTTACTCGGAAAGACTCTGTGGGACACAGCAGGAGACACATAGCCAGGACTCAAAGACCAAGTGAGGAACAAGGGGAAAAAACACAGCTAAAATACTCTAGGGGAAACAAGGCACAGGTGACCTGGATAAAGCTAATAAGGACACACGAGGAAGAACTAAGGCAGAGGGGAACACAGATGACCTCTAGAGGCCCGGAGACAAACAGGAGGCAGGAAGCTGACAGGACCCCCTCCTCTAGGAACGACTCCTGACGTTCCTTCCAGAACACCCTGGCCTCAGGGTGCGAAACTCTCGGATCAAACCTGGGTCCAGGATGTCCTTGGCTGGAACCCAGGAGCGCTCCTCTGGCCCGTAGCCCTCCCAGTCCACCAGATACTGCAGAGAGTTCTGGACCCTCCGGGAGTCCAGTATCCGGCGCACTGTGTAGGCTGGCTGGCCGTCAATGATCCTGGGAGGTGGCGGGGGTCTGCGTGGGGGGGCAAAGGGAGAAGACAAGACAGGTTTTAGTAGTGAAACATGGAAAGTGGGGTTAATTCTAAGGGAGCGAGGGAGAACCAAACGATAAGAAACAGGGTTCACTTTCCTTGCTATGCGGAAAGGGCCGATGTATTTCTGGGAAAGCTTCTTGGATTCGACCCGGAGGGGCAGGTTCTTGGTGGCCAACCAAACTCTCTGACCAGCTCGGAAACTAGGGGCCGTCCGGCGGCGGCGATTAGCCTGACTTTGGTATCTCTGGGAGGTCCGAAGGAGGGTACGCCTGGCCTTCTTCCAGGTCCGCCTACAGCGTTGGACAAAGCGCTGGGCCGAGGGAACACCAACTTGCGCCTCTTCCTCTGGAAATAATGGAGGGGTGTATCCGAACTGGCATTCGAAGGGGGACAATCCGGTGGCTGAGGACTGGAGGGTGTTGTGGGCATATTCCGCCCAAATGATATAGGTGGCCCAAGACGTGGGATTACTGGCCGCCATACACCGCAGGGTGGTCTCCAGATCCTGATTAATCCGTTCCGTTTGGCCATTAGACTCTGGATGGAACCCAGACGATAGGCTGGCTGTGGCCCCAATAAGCCTGCAGAAGGCCCCCCAAAACCGGGACGAGAATTGGGGACCTCGGTCGGAGACAACGTCCAGGGGAATTCCAAATATCCGGAAGACATGGTTCATGAGGAGCTCAGCAGTCTCCTTGGCCGAGGGCAGCTTGGGCAGGGGAATAAACCGGGCAGCCTTAGAGAACCGGTCTACAACCACTAGGACGACTGTGTTGCCCTGGGATGGAGGAAGTCCCGTAACAAAGTCCAGAGAAAGGTGTGACCATGGCCTGCGAGGAACAGGTAAGGGATGGAGCAGTCCCTGGGGTCGCTGACGTGTCGACTTTCCCTGGTTGCACACAGGGCAGGCCTCAACATAGACCTGCACGTCCTTCTTGATGGACGGCCACCAAAACCGCCGCTGGAGGAATTCCAGTGTGCGAGCACTACCCGGATGGCATGTCAAGGGCGACTCATGACCCCACTGCAAGACGCGGGCCCGAACAGAGAGAGGAACGTACAGGCGTCCGGCAGGACCACCGCCTGGATCGGGCTCATGGACAAGGGCCTCTCGTACCCCTCTTTCTAGTTCCCACTGAAGAGGTGCGACGATCCTAGACCTCGGAATAATCGATGCCAAGGGCTTCTCTTGTATCTCGGGAGAATAGGCTCGAGACAGGGCATCCGGCTTGACGTTCTTGGTGCCAGGTCTGTAAGACAGGAGAAACTGGAATCGATTAAAGAAAAGGGACCATCGTGCTTGCCGAGGGTTCATCCGCTTTGCCTGTTGGAGATACTCCAGGTTCTTGTGGTCTGTGAGAACCTGGAAAGGATGCTGAGCCCCCTCAAGCCAATGGCGCCACTCTTCCAAGGCCAGTTTTACCGCAAGCAACTCTCGATCCCCCACGTGGTAGTTGCGCTCGGCCTCAGACAGGCGGCGAGACATGAAGGCACAAGGGTGTAATCTCCCATCCTCACCCCTCTGTGACAGGACGGCTCCCACCCCCACCTCTGAGGCGTCCACCTCCACCACGAAAGGTCTTTCTGGGTCAGGGATCACCAGAATCGGAGCAGAAGTGAAGCGGCGCTTGAGATCCTCGAAGGCCCCTGCTGCTTCCGGACCCCAGTGAATCTTGGTCCCTCCTCCCTTGGTAAGCGTCGTCAAGGGGGCTACCACAGAGCTGAAATTCTTAATGAACTTCCGATAGAAGTTAGAAAAGCCAATGAACCGTTGAACCTCCTTGACCGTGGCAGGTGTGGGCCAGCTGTGGACCGCTTTGACCTTCTTGGGATCCATCTCTAGGTGGCCGGGAGTGACAATAAACCCGAGAAACTGGGTCTGGGAAACATGAAATTCACACTTCTCAGGTTTAACGTAGAGGTGATTGTCAAGGAGCCTCTGGAGAACCCTGCTAACATGCCCCTCATGCTCCTTCAGTGACCTCGAGAAGATGAGGATATCGTCCAGGTACACGAAGACGAACAGATTAAGCATATCCCGGAGAACATCATTAATCAGGGCTTGGAATACTGCGGGGGCATTGGTGAGCCCGAACGGCATCACCCGATATTCATAGTGCCCCGTGGGCGTGTTGAATGCCGTCTTCCATTCGTCACCTGGCCGGATCCGCACGAGATGGTAAGCATTGCGGAGATCCAGTTTAGTAAAAATGGAAGCCCCTTGAAGCAGCTCAAAAGCAGTGGCCATGAGAGGAAGGGGGTATCGATTCCGAACCGTGATCTTGTTGAGTCCCCGGTAATCAATACAAGGCCTAAGACCCCCGTCTTTCTTTTCAACAAAAAAGAAGCCCGCCCCAGCCGGGGAAGTAGAGGCACAGATGAGGCCGGCTGCCAAGGACTCCTTAATGTAGGTGTCCATAGCTGAGTGCTCGAGGGAGGATAAGGAAAAGATCCGACCTCTAGGAGGGCAGCAACCAGGGAGTAGATCAATGGCACAGTCATACGTGCGGTGAGGCGGTAAGGAAGTAGCCCGGGACTTGCTGAACACTGCCTTGAACCGATGGTAAACACTGGGGACTCGGGAGACGTCAACAGACTCTTGAAACTGGGTACTAGGGGCTGAGGGACTCTGAAGCATGCAGGTGAGTTGGCAAGTGGGACCCCAGCTTAGAATGGTGCCAGTAGGCCAGTCGATCTGGGGATTATGTCTGCATAGCCAAGGGTGACCCAGGATAATAGGATACTCGGGGGAGTCAATGAGATAGAAGGTCTCCTCCTGCTGGTGTTGAAAGATGGTAAGTCGCAGGGACTGAGTCGCCTCTGTAACCTTTCCTGGTTCCAGAGGTCTGCCATCTAAGGCTGTAACTGCCTGGGGTTGAGGAAGTAGTTGGGTAGGGATCTTAAGTTCCTTAGCCAAGGTTAAATCCAGGAAATCACCTGCGGCACCGGAATCGATCATAGCCTGGACCCGATGCTGGTGGCCCTTCCAGGACAGAGTGGCTGGAATAGCTAAGACAGAGTTAGTAGGAGGAGCTCTAATTTTCCCCATCACAGCCCTCCTGTAGCTAGGCGGGGACAGGCGTTTCCCGAAAGCTCGGGGCAAGTGGAGCGGAAGTGGCCGACAACCCCGCAGTAGAGGCACCGACGCTCCCTCATGCGACGTTCCCTTTCGTTGGGAGAAAGCCTGGAACGGCCTAACTGCATGTTCTCCGGGGAATCCTGGAGCAGTTCAGGAGCCGGGGAAGCTCTGAATGACGGAGCCCAAACAGGAGAAACAGAGCTGCTCAGAGGAACTTGGGACTGAGACACCTGGCGGCGAGCCGTTCTCCGCTCTCTTAGACGATTGTCCAGGCGGATGGCCAAGGCTATGAGGGACTCGAGATCCCCAGCTGGTTCTCGGGTAGCTAACTCATCCTGAAGGGGCTCAGATAACCCTCCCTGAAAACAGACCCTCAGCGCTTCATCATTCCATCCGCTCCTTGCTGCTATGGTCCGGAATTCAATGGCAAAATCTGCCGTGCTTTGGGGACCCTGACGGAGAGACAGTAGGCGCTTGGAAGCTTCCCGCCCACTGACAGGATGATCGAACACCCGCTTGAACTCTTCTACAAATGCAGCGTAGGAGTCACAACAGGCCTCCTGGGACTGCCACACCGCAGAGGCCCAGGAGAGCGCCTTGTCTGAAAGAAGGGTAATGATGTAGGCAATCTTGGAACGGTCTGTGGGAAAACTTGAGGGTTGGAGCTCGAAGGTGAGGGAGCATTGGGTGAGGAAACCCTGGCAAGAGCTTGGATCCCCAGAAAAGGGCTTGGGAGGTGGTAGTCGGGGCTCCGCCAATGGAGAAGGCCTGTCGTCACTGGGGGGTGACCTGGAGTAAGGGGAAGGACCAGGGAGGCGTTCAAAGAGCTGGCGGAGGGAACTCATCATCTCGGCCAGGAGTTGAGAATGACTAGCCATCAGCTCCTCCTGTCGGCTGAGAACGGCTTCATGGCGCTGGAAAGATGCCTCATGTCGAGCGATCACCGCCAACAGGTCCTTGGAACTGAGTGTTTCTGAGTCCATGATTGACTTGGTCTTTCTGTCACAAGCTGGGCTTGAACTCAGGTCTCAGATGTGGAGAGTTGGGTGTTCTACCCCTAAGCCACAGAGGAGGTATAGTAGGACCCAAACGAAACACTCAAGGCAATACTCCAGGCAAAGTAGATTTAATATAAAAAAAGGTATTTCTTTGCACTTCAAAAATAATCCAACAAAGGTTCTTCTCAGAAAGAGGTATACTAACAGAGGTACAGTAAACAAAACAGGAGGACAAAACAAAATAACTCCACGAGGGGAGAAAAACAAAATAAAGATAACTTAGAAAAGCTTACTCGGAAAGACTCTGTGGGACACAGCAGGAGACACATAGCCAGGACTCAAAGACCAAGTGAGGAACAAGGGGAAAAAACACAGCTAAAATACTCTAGGGGAAACAAGGCACAGGTGACCTGGATAAAGCTAATAAGGACACACGAGGAAGAACTAAGGCAGAGGGGAACACAGATGACCTCTAGAGGCCCGGAGACAAACAGGAGGCAGGAAGCTGACAGTAAGGTGTTAAGAGATTGATGGGAGGGGTTGAGTGGAGCTGAAGGATGGAACTAATAACAACAAGATAACTAATGTAAAATATACTGTGTCCGTAAAATGTATATATAGGTTCAGAACTTTTGTGAAACAGTTAAAAGTATATGGCAAATAGAAATCAAACTGGATGGTCTTCAGAATTAGATGGGAGGGGTTGAGGGTAGCGGAAGGATAAGAGTAAAAACTAAATAATATATGGGGGATTGGAAATGATGCAGACAATTACATTGATGGAAGCTACAATCTATCTGCAATATTAAAGCTGATCTACCCCCTAAAAAAACAACGGATTTATACTTTAGAACTGAGAAGGTTTGAAAGGATAACAACATATTAGCCTGAAGGACATAAAATATCCCAACACAGCATTGTGAGAAACCCCCCCCCCCCAAAAAACATTACAAAAATAGCAAAATATTGCAAGAATCAGTTCAATTGTGTAGGCCTATGTGATTGTGTTTTTTTGCCAACCATCAAGAGAAGCCATGTGACAGTGTGCATGTGAGGGACGCCATTGTTTTCATGTTCATGGTTGTGTGTTGTTGGTGAATGAGTACGTATTTCAGTGTATGTAAGTGCGTGTGTCAAATCTAATCTAATCTCATTTTATTAGTCATAGACACATATTTAGCAGATGTTATTGCGGGTGTAGCGAAATACTTGAAGTGTGTGTGTGTGTGTGTGTGTGTGTGTGTGTGTGTGTGTGTGTGTGCGCGCACCTAAGTGCCTGCCATTGCCAACTGACACCTTGTCAGTCCAAAGGTCTACTGTCAAATGTGCACGTGTGAGCGAACAATGGGGGTCAATCTAATAGCAAAGCGCAGGGCCTGTGTAATGGATGCTGGGAATTAATGACTCACAGGGAGAGAGGAGCAACGAACAGAAGGAGAGATAGAGGGAGGGATGAGGGAGGTGGAGGGATATAGATAGAACTCCACAGAAAAAGGAGGGAGAGAGGAGCTAAAGAAAGATCTGTCACGTCATTGCCTACATGTTATGATATTTTATGCACTCCAAAATAATACAGACCATTGTCTTACATAAAAAAACACCAAATGACCACTCTATCGACACTGACAGTTATTCTGACTGTTCCAGTTCCAGGGATTTACTTCCAGTTCACTGAAGAAATTTATTTCCGATGGAAAGGTGAAAACAAACTGAGCAATTGTTAAGTTAATTAATTTCAGAGAACTGATTAGTTTACTGTAATGTGTGTGTGTGTGTTTGCTTGTGTGTGTGTGTGTGTGTGTGTGTGTGTGTGTGTATGTGTGTGTGTGTGTGTCTATGTATTTGTGGTGTGTGTGTGTGTGTGTGTGGTGTGTGGTGCGTGCGTGCCTGTGTTCTGTGTCTAAAGAGTCAGACCCCTGGGGGAAAAGCAGTCGTTTGTGGCCTTCCCTCTACTGTCACTGCAGGAGCAGGAGCCGTGTTACAGACCTCAGGGAGACGATAACAAGCTAGCTGTCCCTGGACGAGACCCGAATGACTCAGGAGTGCCTAAAAAGGTGCCTGTTGCAGATGGTGGAGGTGTGTGTGTGTGTGTGTGTGTGAGTTTCACCCACAGACCCCACCTGTCACCCCGTATGGTGCCTGCCATTGCCAACTGACACCTTGTCAGTCCAAAGGTCTACTGTCAAATGTCTGCCCCCACACACAGGACCTTTTGGTTCCAGCCTTCCCTGTCCCTCTGTCTAATCTCCTGGGCACTGGGACCAGGGCCCATATGTATCAAGCATATCAGAGTAGGAGTGCTAATCTAGGAGCAGTTCTGCCATATAGATAATAATGAATAAGATTACATGGACATCGAGTACACACACACAAGCAAACACACACACACACATTAGATCAGCATTTCTGAGACGCTTTATGGATATGGGTCCAGCTCTATAGGAAGTGAGGGACATGCCGTAACCAGTCCATCACAACCCATATCCCCACTCACACAGTACAGTACACTCACAGACATCATGTGGAATGTTCCGTAGGTTATAAATGATCAATTAGAGATAAAACCCGGCACAGCCAGAAGAGGACTGGCCACTCCTCAGAGCCTGGTTCCTCTCCAGATTTCTTCCTAGGTTCCTGCCTTTCTAGGGAGTTTTTCCTAGCCACTGTGCTTCTACATCTACATTGCTTGCTGTTTAGGGTTTTAGGATGGGTTTCTGTATAGCACTTTGTGACATCTGCTGACGTAAAAAGGGCTTTGTAATTTGTTTTTGATTGATTGATTGATTGATTGATTGACTTTAAGTCGCAAGGATGCATGATAAACAGAGTCCAGTCTCTCTAAGACAGAGGAGGCTGCATGCATATACAACAAGTCACCATAATCAATTACAGAGAGAAAAGTGGCCTGAACAAGCTTCTTTCTAGCCATAAGCGGGAAGTAACCCTTATAAAAACCCAATTTCAACTTCAGCTTCCTCACAAGATTATCCATATGACCTTTAAAGGACAACTTGTCGTCCAACCATATACCTAGGTATTTGTAGGATGACACTTTTTCAATGGATAAGCCACCAGATGTGACAATGCTAACCTTCTCTGGCTGAGTGCGAGCTCTGGTAAAGGTCATGAATTTAGTTTTTTGTACATTCAAGACCAGTTTGAGACCATAAAGGGAGGCCTGCAGTAACTGAAAAGCAGACTGGAGCTCTTCAACAGCTTGAACCAGAGAAGGAACACATTAATATATGTTTGGACACACATACTCATTCAAGTGTTATTGTTTATTTTTTACTATTTTCTACATTGTAGAATAATAGTGAAGACATCAAAACTATGAAATAACACATATGGAATCATGTAGTAACCAAAAAAGTGTTAAACAAATAGCCACCCTTTGCCTTGACGACAGCTTTGCACACTCGTTATTCTTTCAACCAGCTTCACCTGGAATGCTTTTCCAACAGTCTTGAAGGAGTTCCCACATATGCTGAGCACTTGTTGGCTGCTTTTCCTTCACTCTGCCGTCCGACTCATCCCAAACCATCTCAATTGGGTTGAGGTCGGGGGATTGTGGAGGCCAGGTCATCTGATGCAGCACTCCATCACTCTCCTTCTTGGTAAAATAGCCCTCACACAGCCTGAAGGTGTGTTGGGTCATTGTCCTGTTGAAAAACAAATGATAGACCCACTAAGCCCAAACCAGATGGGATGGCGTATCGCTGCAGAATGCTGTGGTAGCCATGCTGGTTAAGTGTGCCTTGAATTCTAAATAAATCACAGACAGTGTCACCAGCAAAGCACCCCCACACCATAACACCTCCTCCTCCATGCTTTACGGTGGGAAATACACATGCAGAGATGATCCGTTCACCCAAACTGCGTCTCACAAAGCTACAGCGGTTGGAACCAAAAATCTAAAATTTGGACTCATCAGACCAAAGCACAAATTTCCACCGGTCTAATGTCCATTGCTCGTGTTTCTTGGCTCAAGCAGGTCTCTTCTTATTATTGGTGTCCTTAAGTAGTGGTTTCTTTGCAGCAATTCGATCATGAAGGCCTGATTCACACAGTCTCCTCTGAACAGTTGATGTTGAGATGTGTCTGTGACTTGAACTCTGTGAAGCATTTATTTGGGCTGCAATTTCTGAGGCTGGTAACTCTAATGAACTTATTCTCTGCAGCAGAGGCAACTCTGGGTCTTCCATACCTGTGGCGGTCCTCATGAGAGCCAGTTTCATCATAGCGCTTGATGGTTTTTGCGACTGCACTTGATGAAACTTTCAAAGTTCTTGAAATGTTCCGTATTGACTAACCTTCATGTCTTAAAGTAATGATGGACTGTCATTTCTCTTTGCTTATTTGAGCTGTTCTTGCCATAATATGGACTTGGTCTTTTACCAAATAGGGCTATCTTCTGTATACCACCCCTACCTTGTCACAACACAACTGATTGGCTCAAACGCATTAAGAAGGAAATACATTCCACAAATTAACTTTGAGGAAGGCACACCTGTTTATTGAAATGCATTCCAGGTGACTACCTCATGAAGCTGGTTAAGAGAATGCCAAGAGTGTGCAAAGCTGTCATCAAGGCAAAGGGTGGCTATTTGAAGAATCTCAAATATAAAATATCTTTAGATTTGTTTAACACTTTTTTGGTTACTACAGTGAGGGGAAAAAAGTATTTGATCCCCTGCTGATGTTGTATGTTTTCCCACTGACAAAGAAATGATCAGTCTATAATTTTAATGGTAGGTTTATTTGAACAGTGAGAGACAGAATAACAACAAACATATCCAGAAAACGCATGTCAAAAATGTTATATATTGATTTGCATTTTAATGAGGGAAATAAGTATTTGACCCCCTCTCAATCAGAAAGATTTCTGGCTCCCAGGTGTCTTTTATACAGGTAAAGAGCTGAGATTAGGAGCACACTCTTAAAGGGAGTGTTCCTAATCTCAGCTTGTTACCTGTATAAAAGACACCTGTCCACAGAAGCAATCAATCAATCAGATTCCAAACTCTAAACCATAGCCAAGACCAAAGAGCTCTCCAAGGATGTCAGGGACAAGATGGTAGACCTTCACAATGCTGGAATGGGCTACAAGACCATCGCCAAGCAGCTTGGTGAGAAGGTGACAACAGTTTGTGCGATTATTCGCAAATGGAAGAAACACAAAAGAACTGTCAATCTCCCTCGGCCTGGGGCTCCATGCAAGGTCTCACCTCGTGGAGTTGCAATGATCATGAGAACGGTGAGGAATCAGCCCAGAACTACACGGGAGGATCTGGTCAATGATCTCAAGGCAGCTGGGACCATAGTCACCAAGAAAACAATTGGTAACACACTACGCTGTGAAGGACTGAAATCGTGCAGCGCCCGCAAGGTGCCCCTGCTCAAGAAAGCACATATACAGGCCCGTCTGGAGAAGATCTGCAAAGAGGAGTGGAACAAAATCCCTCCTGAGATGTGTGCAAACCTGGTGGCCAACTACAAGAAACGTCTGACCTCTGTGATTGCCAACAAGGGTTTTGCCACCAAGTACTAAGTCATGTTTTGCAGAGGGGTCAAATACTTATTTCCCTCATTAAAATGCAAATCAATTAATAACATTTTTGACATGCGTTTTTCTGTTTTTTTTGTTGTTGTTATTCTGTCTCTTACTGTTCAAATAAACGTACCATTAAAATTATAGACTGATCACGTCTTTGTCAGTGGGCAAACGTACAAAATCAGCAGGGGATCAAATACTTTTTTCCCTCACTGTACATGATTCCATGTGTTATTTCATAGTTATGATGTCTTCACTACTTTTCTACAATGTAGAAAATAGTAAAAATAAAGAAAAACCCTTGAATGAGTAGGTGTGTCCAAACTTTTGACTGGTACTGTAGATGCAACTTTGCTGGTTGCAACCCATTTCCCAAATAATTAATAAAAATTGAGAACAACACAGGAGTGAAACAACACACCTTTATTAATCTCAAGAAAGCTAGACTTTTGATTGTCAGCATATACATATTGTGTTCTGTCAGAAAGATAGCTCCTAAACCAATCTACTGCCCCTTCACTGAGACCAATGTTACTAGCAACAATTCATGGTCAACTGAATCAAATGCCTTTGATAAATCAACAAACAGAGCAGCACAATGTTGCTTTTTATCAAGTGCATTTATGATGTCATTTGCCACTGCCATAGCTACAGTTGTGGTGCTGTGCCCCGCTCAATATGTTATTTTCAATTAAGAGGTTTTTTAACTGTGAGTTCACTAGGGATTCATAGACCTTGGCCAGGATAGGGAGTTTGGAGATAGGACAATAGTTATTTTCTCTGATGAATCCCCTTTCCGATAGTTTGGGGCATCCGGAAAACACCTTGTCCGGAGAAGACAAGGTGAGCGCTACCATCAGTCCTGTGTCATGCCAACAGTAAAGCATCCTGAGACCATTCATGTGTGGGGTTGCTTCTCAGCCAAGGGAGTGGGCTCACTCACAATTTTGCCTAAGAACACAGCCATGAATAAAGAATGGTACCAACACATCCTCTGAGAGCAACTTCTCCCAACCATCCAAGAACAGTTTGGTGACGACCAATGCCTTTTCCAGCATGATGGAGCACCTTGCCATAAGGAAAAAGTGATAACTAAGTGGCTCGGGGAACAAAACATCGACATTTTGGGTCCATGGCCAGGAAACTCCCCAGACCTTAATCCCATTGAGAACTTGTTGTCTATCCTTAAGAGGCAGGTGGACAAACAAAAACCCATAAATTCTGACAAACTCCAAGCATTGATTATGCAAGAATGGGCTGCCATCAGTCAGGATGTGGCCCAGAAGTTAATTTCCCAAATAATTAATAAAAATTGAGAACAACACAGGAGTGAAAATGGAACCCCGGGGCACACCGCAATGTCTGTGGATTGCAGAGGTCTTGAAAAAGATGGGTCAACACTGCAAATATTGACTCTTTGCATAAACTTAATGTAATTGTCAATAAAAGCCTTTGACACTTATGGAATACTTGTAATTATACTTCAGTATACCATAGTAACATCTGACAAAAATATCTCATAACACTGAAGCAGCGAACTTTGTGAAGACCAATATTTGTGTCATTTTCAAAACTTTTGACCACGACTGTATTTGTGAGGGGCATTCGTTAGAAGAATGTCCAATAACGTTGATTTGTTAGGTACTCTGGGATTCGGTCTTGTAGGAGCATTCATTAATTGCGTGAGATTCAGAGAGTCACACTGTTCTTTAAAAGAGTCTGATACAGATGTAAGCATGTCCCAGTTCAAGTCTCCTAAAATACCAAATTCAGAGTCATTTAGCTTGTGCAGGACATCAGAAAGAGAGTTAAGTGCATCTCCCGAAGCTGAGGGCGGTCTATAGCAGTCGACTACAGTGATGTGGGAGTCCTTATAAACGTTCACTTTAACCACAAACAATTCAAAAGGTTTGTCTTTGGTAATCGAGAGAATTTCAGAGGTGTTGAACTTGTATTTCACATAAATTGCAACCACTCCTCCTTTACTCATCCGATCCGTTCTAAAAACCGTGTACCCATCAATAGAAATCGAGTTCTTTGACACACATTTCTTTAGCCAAGTTTCTGATAAAACCATTGTCTGCATTTGTCGTATTGGCCCATATTCGAATAATGTCTATTTTTTTAAATAGACTTCTGACATTAACATGTAAGAGGCCAAAACCTGCTCTGTTTTTTAAATCATAGGGAGTCGGTAGAGATTTCATGGTATCTACCGCCCCAGGGTTTGGTCGCACATTACTGGAGATCAACAATAAAAGCAATAACAATACATCTCAGTTGCCCAATGCGTGAGGACTTGGCGGAGCCAGCACCATTGTCACTAAAACGAGCTGAGTCTTTCGACACAGAAAAAAAGTCATTCAAGAGTTTGAGATTTTGGAAGTATGCCATCAAGTGTAGGCCCACTTGCGTTTGAAAGTGGTACAAATGCAATTGCAGAGAGAGACCAAGTCACTGGTGGTATTGACACGATGGTCTCGGAGTGTTTGCAAATTGTAGGGCATAAAGCGAAGATAATTCACTCACCCATTGATCATGAAGCCTATTTAATCCAGGATGGCACTGAGTAAAGAACAGGCACAGTAACAGCAACATAATGCCCATTTTTAGAGGTCTTTCAGCACAGGTGTGCAACGACCAGTAGACACTGTGTAAAACGACACAAACATTGTTCTATCTTCATGGTTAAACTAATATTCTGTAATGATGTGGGAGTATGGAACTGGCTTTGGCTTTATGTGGCTTCTATTGTTGTTTTATGCTAATCCTTAATCTTGTTGACTCAGTGATGGGGGTTTATACCCACTTAGAAAAAAGGGTTCCAAAAGGGTTCTTTCGGCTGTCCCCATAGGAGAACCCTTTTTGGTTCCAGGTAAAACTATTTTTGGTTCCAGGTAGAACCGTTTTGGGTCCCATGTAGAACCCTCGGTGGAAAGGGTTCTACATGAGAACCATAATGGTTCTAACTGGAGCCAGCAAAGGTTCTTAAAAGGGTTCTCCTATGGGGACAGCCGAAGAACCCTTTTAGGTTCTTTTTTTCTAAGAGTGTAGTGAAGATGAGGCTAATGCAGGGAAAACCAAGTCATTCCCCGTGATGGACAATGAGTGATAGGGGGGTAATGAATTTCAGTCTTTCTCAGCTAAAGTGACTGTACATTAGAACTCTGTTAAATTTACTGCCATGCCAACTCGCCCATTAGATGAGAAAGTGTTTTGATCAGTACACACACACATACAAGCAGACACACACACACACACACACACACACACACACACACACACACACACACACATGCACTGCTGTGCAAGAAAATTATCAGCAACAAAAGTTATCAAATTAAGAGCCTACATCTGTAAAATGCAAAGTAGACTCTCATTCTCTCTCTTTCTCTGTCTGTCTGCTTTCAGCCCTCAAGGACCAGAGGGTTTTAAGTGGCAGTGTGCCACACAAAGCCATGCCAGCCTCATCTGTTCCTCTCAGACGTTCACATCTTTCCTTTGAAACGGTTGAAACCAGACCAGGAGAAGAGCTGATGGGAACTGAAGGAAAAAAAACAAGTATTTCTCTGCATCTTGCAACAACAACAAAGTCTGCATTTTGCATCAGGATTTAAAATGAAGGAGCCTTATTTTCACCTATGCAAGAGTGTTTGTGCCACTTCAACATAGATTACATTGTATTTGTGTGAACAAAATATCTCACCAATCCAGAGCCACACTCACACACAAATGAATACAACACTTGAATGAATACCTCTCTCCTTCACAGAGGGAGAGAGAGAGCTGTTGAAGTTTATTATAATGATGTAATAAGTCGTGTGTGTGTGTGTGTGTGTGTGTGTGTGTGTGTGTGTGTGTGTGTGTGTGTGTGTGTGTGTGTGTGTGTGTGTGTGTGTGTGTGTGTGTGTGTGTGTGTGTGTGTGTGTGCGTGCGTGCGTATATACGCAGACATGTATGGTGGAATGGTACCTTCTAGTGGTGACTGAATAGTACCCTTTGGCATTCGACTTGGATGGTCGACACAGTCGCCCCCAATCTGTATTTATTTTCTAATAGGCTTTAGTTCAGTGTGCTAACAAAGTATTGTGGTGTACAAACGACCCAGGTTAAAACCCAGACGGTCACAAAGACAGACAAGGAACGTCATTATAGTGATACACATCTGCCTGTATTTTCTACCTGCCTGAGTCATTGTCTTCCATCCTTTAGCGGAACATCATCAGCTTTGAGCTCAGCTGCTAAACCCACAGAGACCTTTAACCAATTTAACCATCCGTAAAAAACGTACCACAGAGCACCCTGACCTGGGCTTCATTTTGGAACATTTAGGACTGGTCATCATTTATCCAACCTCTCTGCTCCTTTTCCCAAGACCAATACCCACAGAGACTAACATCAGGAGATAAGGTTCTGG
Organism: Coregonus lavaretus; assembly: GCF_964263955.1. Classification (NCBI taxonomy): domain Eukaryota; kingdom Metazoa; phylum Chordata; class Actinopteri; order Salmoniformes; family Salmonidae; genus Coregonus; species Coregonus lavaretus. The sequence continues at coordinate 39,130,447 of NC_140012.1, read as the reverse complement.
CAAATTGATTTAATCTGTCACGGTCGTATGATCAATGTCACCTCGCTCCCTCCATGTCTGTGTCTATTTGAATGTTCACTCCTTTTCTCCCTCCGTCTGTATCCTCTCTCTCCCTGCAACTACCAGTCTTTTATTTGTTTTATTTTATGTCTTCTTAGCTCAATAACAAGACTGAAATATATTTCATTTCCCATAGTCAATACTAAACGCTAGAGCAATAACAGAACAATATGGTTCATTTCCCACTCCCAGAGTTATTACCAAATTATTTTTCTTTGCCCAGGAGGCAAAAGCAATTCTGAAAGAAGGCAGTTTTTTTCTCACTGTAAACAGTCATGATTCTGCGTGGGCAGATCTATATTGGATTAAAACACTTGGGGTAGAGTCATGTGATAAAACAGAAGAACATAATGATGAAAAATAAATGAAAGGACCATGTGATCTCACAACTTGTCTAATTGAAAGATTGAACAGTTGATTGATTTCAAATCACCTCAGATTTGAATTAGGATAGATTTATTGCATTTGTAACTATTATTGGCATTCATTACAGAAATGGCTAAAAGTACAGCATGTAGCTTAGTGGTTAAGGGCGGCAGGTAGCTTAGTGGTTAAGAGCGTTGTGCCAGTAACCGAAAGGTCGCTGGTTCTAATCCCCGAGCCGACTAGGTGAAAAATCTGTCGATGTGCACTTGAGCAAGGCACTTAACCCTAATTGCTCCTGTAAGTCGCTCTGGATAAGAGCGTCTGCTAAATGACCAATTTATTTATTTTACAGCATGCAGTATACTACATGATAGGTTATATAGTAGATTCATGATGTCAAAAGATTGTTGGCTTGTCATCAGCACTTCTTTCAGTCCAACACTCAAATACAAAACAAGAATTGTAGATAAACATATAGTTTCCTTGTCATGCTTGAAAGTGCATAGAGAACCTTTGGGCACCCAAGGGAAACAAATGTAGTTGACCTGATACTGAAGGTAACCCTGAACCAGGGAGGGATTTACTCAGAGCAATGGTGCCACCTACTGGTTATTCAGGAGAACTGTATAGTATTTCTGCTCTACAGTTTAGCCTTTATCAACCCCACTCAATAGATTGACTGTTGTCAGGAACCGGACCCAGAACTTAGTCGGGCTTTCAACTTACTGCTGTTTAGAGTTTTGATAGTAGTGTAACGACCCGGTATTGTGTTCTGTGTTCGTGGGTGTGTTATCGTTCTCATGGGTGCTAGCAGGGGTTAAATATGCCAGGACAGATGGAAAGGTTGGGGGGGTATGATGGGTAATCCCGCGGGGTTTTGGAATGCTTAAATAGGGGTTACGGTCTCATCTCTCTCTCTTCTGTTTTGGGACCCTTGACTTGACATGTTATATTTGTGTATGTTCGAGGTTTAGCGGCGTGGGCTGTGGCCTGAACAATAGCCCATTCAGGAATAAACCTGTGTTCTGCCTGTACACCTGGTGCCTGTCTCTCTTTTACTTTATGACCCAGCTGGGTCATTACAGTAGAATGCACAAGGTGCAATTTCGAAATGTGTTAAGAGCATGGCCAGTTTCCCTCTTGTGATGTGATTCACTGACAGATCTTAGAGAGCTACAGTATTTCTAACCTGTCAGAAACGTCCAGTTGATCAACTAGCCCATGTTAGCTAGCTAGGTCAATTAGGCTAACCTATCGAAATCTAGTAGGCTAGTTATCATAGCCAGATTACGTGCCCAGGGGGGATCCGAATGATCCAGATTCTGTGATTAAAGGTCAGATTGGATTACCAAATTCTTATCGGAGGATCAAAATCAATTTTTTTCAGTTTTGAAAAACCCCAATTCTAACATTTAATCATATCCGATTGGGGTAATCTGATCAGATAACTTTTGAAAAAACGTCCCCCAGGTATCAAAACAAGAATTGCAAATAATGTATGATAATTTGTGCTTTGGCTGCATAGAGTCTCTTTGTCATGCTTAAAAATGCATAGATAACCTTTGGGTTTCCCAAGGGTTACCATCAATGATGAATATAAACCTGCCTTACTACTGCATCTCTTGTTCCCCTCTCTCCCCCAGACCTGATACTGAAGGTAACCTTGAACCAAGGAGGGATTTACTCATCCAATGTGAGTACATGTTGTTTGAGGTACAGTAGGTCAATACAGATACAGTATAGCAGGTGTCAAAACTGTGTATGCTGAAAAACCTTGTTAGTGCATATGAAGTGACTCATTATTCTTGCTGCGTGTAACTACCGGCAGGGCTGGCTCCAGGCATAAGCGACATACACTTAAAAAAGAAAACATATTTTTTATTTTAGGAACTCAGTCGGGGTCTTAACTTACTATTGAGAGTAAGAATAGTAGAATACACCAGGTGCAATTTAGAAATTTGGTTGTGCATCATTCAGCAGTTTTTCTCTTGTTATGTCAGTCACTGACAGTCACTCAATAAGCCATGTCAGCTAAACATTTTTAGACTGGTAGATAGTTTAGCCAGCAGTGGAGGCTGCTGAGGGGAGGACGGCTCATAATAATGTCTGGAACGGAGTAAATGAAATGGCATCAAACACATGGAAACCATGGAAACCATGTGTTTGATGTATTTGATACCATTCCATTAACTCCACTCCAGCCATTACCACGAGTCCGTCCTCCCCAATTAATGTGCTACCAAGCTCCTGTGTTAGCCAGCTATCTAAACTTGTGGTAATCATGGCTGAATACCGACCATGCACGCAGGGCAAGTGCCCAGGGCCCTGACATCCAGGGGGCCCCCATTGATTTTGTTAGTAATTCTCACTCAGATATATCAACATGGCATAAGTCATGGCAAAATGTGTAGAATTGCAGGAAATTAGCTTTAAAACTGCATCTCCACCCCATGGCAAAATGGATAGAATTGCAGGAAATTAGCTGTAAAACCGAATAATTTAAAAAAAATCTCTGCCCCATGGCAAAATGAGAAATTATACAAAAGTATTATTTAAAACGTCAATGTTGCTCTCCACCATCAAGAGGGGGGCCACTAAAATGTTTTGCTGCAAGGTGGGGGGACCCCCAACCAAATCTTGCTCAGGGCCCCTAAAAGGCCCTGACTACCAGTAAACCTGAAAAATACAAAGGAAAGCTGACACTGAATGAAATCTGGCTATGACTATCCAACAGTGGAAGTCTTCCAAATCAAGGTATTAAGGAATTACTCTGGCTACAGTCTGCCCAAGAGATGTCAGGAAGGAATCACATGTCTTTGTATGCCAATTCTACAAGACAATGTGGTCATTTAGCAGATGTTTTTATCCAATCTGACTTACAGAACTGTCAACATTGACAGTTAGTGACACATATGAGCTGATATAGTGTTGGAAAAGACAGGATCAATAACATATCTGTCTAATTCAGTGGTTTTCCACCTGTGGTAAGAGGAACCACGATTATGATATATTTGTGAAAATATTGGTCCCAAAATGTGGCTATTATTATAAACTATTTTCCATACTTTTCACAATGCAAATTGTTTAACAAACATCCATCTGTAATAATAGGCCTTTCATTTGTGAAATTACTCATCAGATTTACTCTAAATCTGAACAGCAAATATATTTTAATTTTAAAGGTCCAGTGCAGCCATTTTATTTGTATTTTTTACAATTAAAAACAGATCTATTACTGATCTATTAACAAATGTAGCGCCTGGTGATGTTTCCAAGCAGGCCAAAACTCCATCCCACCAAAACAGGCTGAAATTTCAGACGGTCTTTTCAAACAGCTCTTACACTAAAAGGGCATTGTCATAATTGTCAACATTTTACAGTAGTATTCCAACCTCATAGTGTGAAAAAATATATAAAACACAGGAAAACCTCGTTTTTGACTGCACTGGGCCTTTAAAGGATTTGGTGACTATGTGAGTGGTGGTCTTTTAAGAGCTTTTGACAGTGATTTGGTGGTCCCTGGGGGCAAAAAGTTTGGGAACCGCTGGTCTAATTTCTTCTTGGTTTCAGGGAGAAGAGTGGGGGTGTATGGGTAAGATGCAGTTGATTGGCCCAGTGAAGAATCAGTCAGACAGTGTGTATGTCCACCGTTTTGAACACCATCATGGCAGGGAGCAGGGTATGATTGGGTTGATCGTTGGCGACAGAATTGTGGTGCACAACCAATATTTCCAGGGTAATAAGTGTGGCAACTGGATATGTCACAGACATGAGCAGCACTGCAGTGAGGTGATCCCCGGATTAGTAAAATGCCAGTATCAATGTCTCTCAAAGCACTATGGGAATCTGGGAATGGGATGTCAAGGGTTTTATACAGTCCCTTCAGAAAGTATTCACACGCCTGAACTTTTCTACATTTTGTTGTGTTACAGCCTGAATTGAAAATTGATATTTTTTTGTCACTGGCCTACACACAATACCCCATAATGTCAAAATGGAATTACATTTTTCAAAATCTTTTTTTTTTTTTTAATTAAAAATGAAAAGCTGAAATGTCTTGAGACAATAAGTATTCAACCCCTTTCTTATGACAAGCCTAAATAAGTTCAGGAGTAAAAATGTGCTTAACAAGTCACATAGGTTTCATGAACTCATCTCCATAGGGACCTTTCAAAGTGTTCCTGTGATGTTGTGTTCTGACTGGACCAGGACGAAGGGGCAATGGGACTGAGCACCCATCTGGTCAACCTCTCCAAGCTAATGGAAAGCTTTCCTCCAAGGTCTGTTCAGTACTACTGCCTGAAATGGAAAGAATGATGAAGTGTTTTTCTCTTGAACATCCTACTTCTGTTTAATGGTAGGTAATAACTCATGGGTTCACCTCCCCCTGTGCTAGCAGTGAAAGACTGAGGGAGCAGATAGTGGACTTCCATCCTCCTCAGCTTATAGACAACCTCAGCAGTGTGTTGCCCAGGGAAGCGCTCTCTCTCTCTCTCAATTGTATTCTTTCAGTAGACTGAGCGATATGACACACTGCCGGGTCAAAAGTTTTAGAACACCTACTCATTCAAGGGTTTTTCTTATTTTTTTACTATTTTCTACATTGTAGAATAATAGTGAAGACATCAAAGCTATGAAATAACACATTTGGAATCATGTATTAACCAAAAAAGTGTTAAACAAATCAAAATATATTTTATACAGTGGGGGAAAAAAGTATTTAGTCAGCCACCAATTGTGCAAGTTCTCCCACTTAAAAAGATGAGAGAGGCCTGTAATTTTCATTATAGGTACACGTCAACTATGACAGACAAAATGAGAAAAAAAAATCCAGAAAATCACATTGTAGGATTTTTAATGAATTTATTTGCAAATTATGGTGGAAAATAAGTATTTGGTCAATAACAAAAGTTTCTCAATACTTTGTTATATACCCTTTGTTGGCAATGACACAGGTCAAACATTTTCTGTAAGTCATCACAAGGTTTTCACACACTGTTGCTGGTATTTTGGCCCATTCCTCCATGCAGATCTCCTCTAGAGCAGTGATGTTTTGGGGCTGTCGCTGGGCAACACGGACTTTCAACTCCCTCCAAAGATTTTCTATGGGGTTGAGATCTGGAGACTGGCTAGGCCACTCCAGGACCTTGAAATGCTTCTTACGAAGCCACTCCTTCGTTGCCCGGGCGGTGTGTTTGGGATCATTGTCATGCTGAAAGACCCAGCCACGTTTCATCTTCAATGCCCTTGCTGATGGAAGGAGGTTTTCACTCAAAATCTCACGATACATGGCCCATTCATTCTTTCCTTTACACGGATCAGTCGTCCTGGTCCCTTTGCAGAAAAACAGCCCCAAAGCATGATGCTTCCACCCCCATGCTTCACAGTAGGTATGGTGTTCTTTGGATGCAACTCAGCATTCTTTGTCCTCCAAACACGACGAGTTGAGTTTTTACCAAAAAGTTCTATTTTGGTTTCATCTGACCATATGACATTCTCCCAATCCTCTTCTGGATCATCCAAATGCATTCTAGCACACTTCAGACGGGCCTGGACATGTACTGGCTTAAGCAGGGGGACACGTCTGGCACTGCAGAATGAGTCCCTGGCGGCGTAGTGTGTTACTGATGGTAGGCTTTGTTACTTTGGTCCCAGCTCTCTGCAGGTCATTCACTAAGTCCCTCCGTGTGGTTTTGGGATTTTTGCTCACCGTTCTTGTGATCATTTTGACCCCACGGGGTGAGATCTTGCGTGGAGCCCCAGATCGAGGGAGATTATCAGTGGTCTTGTATGTCTTCCATTTCCTAATAATTGCTCCCACAGTTGATTTCTTCAAACCAAGCTGCTTACCTATTGCAGATTCAGTCTTCCCAGCCTGGTGCAGGTATACAATTTTGTTTCTGATGTCCTTTGACAGCTCTTTGGTCTTGGCCATAGTGGAGTTTGGAGTGTGACTGTTTGAGGTTGTGGACAGGTGTCTTTTATACTGATAACAAGTTCAAACAGGTGTCATTAATACAGGTAACGAGTGGAGGACAGAGGAGCCTCTTAAAGAAGAAGTTACAGGTCTGTGAGAGACAGAAATCTTGCTTGTTTGTAGGTGACCAAATACTTATTTTCCACCATAATTTGCAAATCAATTCATTAAAAATCCTACAATGTGATTTTCTGGATTTTCTTTTCTCAATTTGTCTGTCATAGTTGACGTGTACCTATGATGAAAATTACAAGCCTCTCTCATCTTTTTAAGTGGGAGAACTTGCACAATTGGTGGCTGACTAAATACTTTTTTTCCCCACTGTATTTGACATTCTTCAAATAGCCACCCTTTGCCTTGACGACAGCTTTGCACACTCTTGGCATTCTCTCAACCAGCTTCACCTGGAATGCTTTTCCAACAGCCTTGAAGGTTTTCCCACATCTGGATTTTTTTCTTAATTGGCCCATGTCTTCCAGCTCCCTACAGAAGCCCATGAGGTATTACCCATCATGCACCTGTGACAGGACATCTGAGGTAGAACAGTGCCTTTCCTCTACTCAGCATCTGTAAATCAGCCTTCAGACTGTTCAAGTAATGTATCCATTTCTCAATATTGATTACTTGAAAAAGTACTTGAAACAGTTGAAAGTTTGTTACAGTATTTTTGGAGATCCGTTTTTTAACACGAAGCCATGGCAGCTATGGGTTAGTATGTTTTGTTATTGTTTTAAAATATTTTTATTACAACAGAATGTGACCATTCGAAAGTTGAAGTACAACTACCATTAACACTGTGAATCTGAATATATAAAAAAATATATATATATATACAGTGGGGAGAACAAGTATTTGATACACTGCCGATTTTGCAGGTTTTCCTACTTACAAAGAATGTAGAGGTCTGTCATTTTTATCATAGGTACACTTCAACTGTGAGAGACGGAATCTAAAACAAAAATCCAGAAAATCACATTGTATGATTTTTAAGTAATTAATTTGCATTTTATTGCATGACATAAGTATTTGATACATCAGAAAAGAAGAACTTAATATTTGGTACAGAAACCTTTGTTTGCAATTACAGAGATCATATGTTTCCTGAAGGTCTTGACCAGGTTTGCACACACTGCAGCAGGGATTTTGGCCCACTCCTCCATACATACCTTCTCCAGATCCTTCAGGTTTCGGGGCTGTCGCTGGGCAATACGGACTTTCAGCTCCCTCCAAAGATGTTCTATTGTGTTCAGGTCTGGAGACTGGCTAGGCCACTCCAGGACCTTGAGATGCTTCTTACGGAGCCACTCCTTAGTTGCCCTGGCTGTGTGTTTTAGGTCGTTGTCATGCTGGAAGACCCAGCCACAACCCATCTTCAATGCTCTTACTGAGGGAAGGAGGTTGTTGGCCAAGATCTCGCGATACATGGCCCCATCCATCCTCCCCTCAATACGGTGCAGTCGTCCTGTCCCCTTTGCAGAAAAGCATTCCCAAAGAATGATGTTTCCACCTCCATGCTTCACGGTTGAGATGGTGTTCTTGGGGTTGTACTCATCCTTCTTCTTCCTCCAAACACGGCGAGTGGAGTTTAGACCAAAAATCTTTATTTTTGTCTCATCAGACCACATGACCTTCTCCCATTCCTCCTCTGGATCATCCAGATGGTCATTGGCAAACTTCAGATGGGCCTGGACATGCGCTGGCTTGAGCAGGGGGACCTTGCGTGCGCTGCAGGATTATAATCCATGAAGGCGTAGTGTGTTACTAATGGTTTTCTTTGAGACTGTGGTCCCAGCTCTCTTCAGGTCATTGACCAGGTCCTGCCGTGTAGTTCTGGGCTGATCCCTCACCTTCCTCATGATCATTGATGCCCCACGAGGTGAGATCTTGCATGGAGCTCCAGACCAAGGGTGATTGACTGTCATCTTGAACTTCTTCCATTTTCTAATAATTGCGCCAAGAGTTGTTGCCTTCTCACCAAGCTGCTTGCCTATTGTCCTGTAGCCCATCCCAGCCTTGTGCAGGTCTACAATTTTATCCCTGATGTCCTTACACAGCTCTCTGGTCTTGGCCATTGTGGAGAGGTTGGAGTCTGTTTGATTGAGTGTGTGGACAGGTGTCTTTTATACAGGTAATGAGTTCAAACAGGTGCAGTTTATACAGGTAATGAGTGGAGAACAGGAGGGCTTCTTAAAGAAAAACTAACAGGTCTGTGAGAGCCGGACTTCTTACTGGTTGGTAGGTGAACAAATATTTATGTCATGCAATAAAATGCAAATTAATTACTTAAAAATCATACAATGTGATTTTCTGGATTTTTGTTTTAGATTCCGTCTCTCACAGTTGAAGTGTACCTATGATAAAAATGACAGACCTCTACATGCTTTGTAAGTAGGAAAACCTGCAAAATCGGCAGTGTATCAAATACTTGTTCTCCCCACTGTATATATATATTTGAGTTAATAAAGCCACATACAAACACGGTCTCTTTTTTGCTTTCTTGAGTAAGGCAGCTCCAAAATGCAGGTGTTTCAGCCTAGCTCAGTGCTTTCTGTGGTGGTGGGGCAGCCAGCGGAAAATACGGAGCGTAGGGGTTGGTAATGTTCTCTAGTTGCGCCGTGATTGGCTCAGTGTTCTGTCACTCATGGGGACAATACGTCACCGCAAAATCTACGGAGAGAGCTCAAAATTTCAAGCCCCTTGTCATATGAAGAGACATTATAGATAAAACGTATAGGTGCTCATCGGTCATTGGACATAAACATTACACAACAAATCAGAAATTGCAAATTCAACAATTAATGGTTTGGAAGGAATCAGTGGCTAACTGCAAGCGTTGCAAAGCAATCACTAGCCTGCTATTCAGTGGAGTGGGTGTGTGGTCCAAGTCTGGGTTTAAGGGTCTCTTTTCCAAGCTTAAAACAATAAACATTCACATACAACACCATGGGCCAGAAAAGGTTGAATAGATTGGCCATGCTGTAAATCCAGCATGACTTCTGCCGCGTTCAAAACAACTGGAAACTCGGAACTGGGAAATCTCAGACTTCAGTGAGTTCAAGAAAACTAGGAACGAGCCCCGACTGGGAAAATACATTTTGAACGGTCATCCAACTCGGAATTCCAAGTCGGGAACTCTGACCTCTTTCTAGAGCTCCAACCTGAAGGTCACTGACATCCTGATTTTACCTTGTTTTTTTTCCGAGTTCCCAGTTGTCTTGAAAGCACCATAAATCCAGAGAATGCCAGACTTTGATGTCAAAGTTTGATGACAACATTTGCCCACAAGGACTGCCGCACCACCTTCCTGTTCAAGTGAGAACAGCACAACAAGGTGAGTCCAACAATTTATTGTACGCTGCTGCATAATAATGTAATTTGCATACTGTAGCTAAGAAAGTCATACTAAGTGTATGTTGTGTAGTAAGCTGTTAGTAGCCCATGTGCCTCACCCTAATAATTTGGTCCCTTTCCCCCTCATAATTTAGCCTACTGTTCTGACTTGGTGGTGCACATGTAGCCTATAGCCTGCATTAGAGAAATGTAATCATCGAATATTGTAAGAGCTTTCATTGTCTGCTTATATGCCCCCTTTATTTATCCTACGGTTCTGACTTGGTGTACAGGGAGAATACTGTAAGAACGGCCCATGTTCTGAATTTTGTCGCTGTACATTTCAAAAGTGCTGAACAAATAGTTATATTGACTACGTCCTTCCTAGCTCGCTCATTGTCTTAATTACGGATTGCCTCTTATCCGCTCATCGTTCCCTTATGCCATATTTGTACATCTCAGTTGTCAGTAGAAACCACATTTATTTAAGCAAGTCAGCCTTATCAGATATGTTTTTTTTAAAGGCAGTAAATGAGGCTGAATGAACTGTTTTCGCTGATAGCCAGGCGTAGCGGCCCCAATTAAAAAGGTGACATTCAGTTCTGTCGCCTCATATTCAAAACTTGATCTCAAATCCAAAATGCTGGAGAATAGAGAGACGAAATTTAAATTTGAGCTTCACTGTCCAAATAGTGAGGATTGTATGCTGAATGTTGACTAACAACTTGATACAATGGAATCATCTCTCAAAACTCAAATAATCTGTAGACAGAGTTTTTTTTATTGAATTGCTACGCTCCTATTGTATACATGCCTAGGTCTGAGTGAACAGTATAGTCTCTACACAGTGAGAATCCCCTGCAGGACGGTTACTGCCTGGCCAGCGATATTCAGCCTGCCATCATCCTTTAGCTCAAGCTCCAGCTCCCCACCACGGCTAGAGCACTGATAGGCTGTCACACAGGGGGAAAAAATAGTGTGTTAGTGGCAGTTCTTCGAATTATGCCATTTACATGATTATTGATTGGATTTTACTCGACTCAAGATGTACCTGTCCATCAATATCTGTAAATGTATTGTAAATGCAATGGAATTTGAACTCCATGTTGCAATACTGTTTAGATTACCCACCCAGCATCTTTTTCTTGCCAAGTTTCTCTGACCAGTAGCCTGCAAGGACAGTATGCGCAGAGCCTGCAATTATGTAAAAAAAACAAAAACAAAATACACCTTAATGTTTACTTTCTACAAGCCTACAGAATAAGACTGGCCAATGTCCGCTGTTCTTACCAGTCACAGGGTCCTCAGGAACCCCGAACCAGGGAAAAAAGTTTCTGGAGTAGAAGTCATAGCCAGGCTGACAGCCAGGGTCTCCGATCACGGTGACAAGCAGACACCTAACCCTCCCGCCAGTGTCTACACGGAGCAGAACTGCTGGGTCTGGCTGCAGGGACGTGAGCACTGACCTATAACCCAAGAGTCACTGTTTCAATCCCTTTCAGGTTAAGTTGCCCTTCCGTCCTCTCTGTTTCCCAACACCCCAGGGATAATGAATAATGTATGAGTGCTTTTATTTATTTTTTAATGTTACCTGTCACAACTGTCAGCAAGGCGCACCATTAGCATTTTGGTGGTGCCACAGAGGCACACTTCTTGAACTGGCTGGTCTCCCACAGCAGCCTGTACATACAAATTCAGACTGTCATGGACACAACAAGTCTTATTCTTCACCATAAATTATAGAAACAGTGGTGAGAAGGATGATGCACTTACTTTAACTATGTCTTTAAATTCATTGAGACCCTGCTGACATGAAGCTTCAATTAGAACAATTAGAACAAAAGTGACATTGAAATGCAAAGGCTTTTATGCAATACATATAATAGCATGTGCACAAAACATTAGGAACACCTGCTCTTTCCATGACAGACTGACCAGGTGAATCCAGGTGAAAGCTATGATCCCTTATTGATGTAACTTGTTAAATCCACTTCAATCAGTGTAGATGAAGGGGAGGAGACAGGTTAAAGAAGGATTTGTAAGCCTTGAGACATGGATTGTGTATGTGTGCCATTCAGAGGGTGAATGGGCAAGACAAAAGTTAAGTGCCTTTGAACAGGGTATGGTAGTAGGTGCCGGGCGCACCAGTTTGTGTCAAGAGCTGAACAGTTTGCTCAACAGTTTCTCGTGTGCATCAAGAATGGTCCACCACCCAAAGGACATCCAGCCAATTTGACACAACTGTGGGAAGCATTGGAGTCAACATGGGCCAGCATCCCTGTGGAACGCTTGACACCTTGTAAAGTCCATACCCCGACGAACTGTGGCTGTTGTGAGGGCAAAAAGGGCGTGCAACTCAATATTAAGTAGGTGTTCCTAATGTTTGGTATACTCAGTGTATATAACATGTTGATGAACATGAATGTACCACATTGATTCCATCACCTACCAGAGGAGTAGGTTTGTTCAGGGGGAAATCCATCACTATAGATTCCCCCTGTTGTCGCACATACAGCTCGCCACTCAATGTCTCAAATACCACTGTTGAGTTGACATTTTCTGTAGGAAGGGGTTCGTGGGATAGAAACAGATAATTTAATTGCAGTCTATACAGAAAGGGTGTACTTGTTGCAATTCACTTGCTTACATGTGAGATACTGTATTATAAAATGGGTGGTTCGAGCCCTGAATGCTGATTGGCTGAAAGCAGTGGTATATGAGACCGTATACCACAGGTATGACAAAACATTTACTTGTACTGTTCTAATTATGTTTGTAACCAGTTTATAATAACAATAAGGCACATTGGGGGTTTGTGGTATATGGCCAAGATAACACGGCTAAGGGCTGTATCCAGGCACTCCGCGTTGCCGTGTTGACAACCACACCCCTCGTGCCTTATTGCTTAAATATGTCATTCTTACTTTTTTTGTTAAACAGTACTGCAGCTGAAGCCAGGGTGGCATGTCCACACAGAGGAACCTCAGTGGTGGGGGTGAACCAACGCAAACTGAAGCGTGCGCCTTCAATACAACACATACAAGTTACCATGTCCGCCATTTTAGTAAGTTGTGGTGAGTTGATTTACATTTTCTTTCCTCAATCCCCATCTACTCTCGTTGGCATCAGTCACCCACTCTTGGTTAATTGCAATAAAATAGATTACCACCAGATGGCAGATTTGCACATTTCTGCACAGAAAAATGTAAAAGTGGCATGCCTTTTTAAATAGAATACATTTGTAAGTTTCAACTCTATTTCAGAATGTCCAGAAAAAGATACCTGAGCTGAAGTCATCTTTTGAATTCAGCGGTATGATGAAGGCAGTCTCTGACAGGTTCATCTCAGCAGCAATGTTCTGGTACATATCATCCTGCAATTCCTTTTGGTTGAGAACAGTCAACAGTATTTTTTTGCATGATTACATTGGTAATGTTTAAGTATACCTGTGGTAAGATAACTTAAAGCAAATACTCATGTTGATTATTCAGCAATTCATGACCATATGCAATGACATGTAATCATGTTTTATTTGCCCAAGTAGAAAAAAAGTATACTTACATGTAAAAGCAGACAAACTGCTGCAGGATTTCCTTTGAAAGGTATGTTGGTAAACGCATCAACAGTGAATACTGGAATCTCCATTACTTACTAGAGTAGGCCTGTGCTGATTTCACAGAGAGAAGTGAAAAAGTTTAACAGCTGCACGCCTCCAGATAAACTTTAACCAGAGGGTGTATCATCCCAAAAGTCTAAAGTCCATTGCTTCCTCTCCTTTTCTTCGTCTGCACTGACTTGATAGGGCTGGCTTGGCTAGACAATCTCCCCATAGAATCGGACCAAAATATTGGCTTTCAGGCCAGTGCAGGTGAAAAAGGTTAGGCAAGTCTGGCTCCTAGCTATCTTTATTTCATTGATTTGATAGAAACTGTAGGTAGGCATCTGCCCAGGGTTAATGTCGTGGTAAATATATTATGTTATAGCTTGGTCTGACTAAAATCTTGTGCATAACCCATCTTGTGTTGGGCCTTGGGATTTAATACAATGCACAAAGACTTCTATCTTGTCGGCCTTATCAGCAGGTGGCTATGGACAACACCCACGCCATAGGTCTCTCAGTTTTCCCAAACTCACGAGTTATTGCTCTGAGGAGATACACACCCCCCCCCCACACACACACACATACACACACACACACACATCATCATTGTTAAACATACACACATACACACACACACACATACACACACACACACATACACACACACACATACACACACATACACACACACACATACACACACACACACATACACACACACACACACACATACACACACATCATCATTGTTAAGCACACACACACAAAAAACCCCTTCTCTTAGGAAGACAGAGAACCCGACTCAGAGCCAATGCAATGGAGATGACCTCGACCAACTCATCAGGACCAATCGGAAGATCGGAACTACTAGAATCAACCTACTTTATTTTATTGTATAAAATGTCAGCACACAATGTTTTGGGGCGCTCTCAGATATCTCCCTACGAGGTTGACGAACGGGTCCGTGCACGCTATTTTCAGATATCTTTACCTCTGAATAAACTGCCTTATATTATACAATCATCCACCTTGTCCGAAAGTCTCTACTTGGTCTCCGTTCTCCAGTAAACTTGTGATTATCAACATTAATTTGTATTTTGTTTCAAAATCATTGTAAAGAGACGACAAGGAGAGAAACCGACCTAGACTATTGAGATAATATATAGGCTGCAGTCCAAACTAGACAGCCCTCGGTCCTAAACCCTCAGCCCTCGAATGACGTTTTACGTCGTCAAATCCGAGTGTACCTTAAATGTCCCTTCCCAAGCGAGTGAGTGATGATCGGAGAGGCAACCTCCTTGGTGGAAATCTTGAAGTTGAGCTTAAAAACAACCAACCTAACGCTATTACTGTACCTAGCAAGCGAACGTAGCTAGCTAGCACTCCTGTCAGGTAGCTAGCTAGCTACATTTACCCATAGCTGGCTAGCTAGTTTTATAGTTTGGGCATTTATTCCAATTCATTTCAGAATTCCAACAAGTATGTTTATGAAACTAGCTACGTTTTATAGGCTCCTCCCTACGAGACTAAGCGAATTAGCCAACGCTAAAATCGCCTATATATATTTATTTTTTTAGCAAGCTAGTGTTTTGTCTGACATGCCGAAAATGCCGTAATGTTGATTATATTTGACACTTCGCGGCCACTGGAGTTTGACACGTAACTATAGTTTGCATTGAATTGTGGGTCATCTCAACCCCCTTGATCCCTCGAGCTAAATCGAGGGCTGAGGGGCAACGTTTGTGAATTGGACCTCCAATTAAGAGGGCAATCAAACTGCATCCGGTTTCGACTGGGATTTCCCGAGGGAAAGTGGCTAGCGCGACGGCTGAGAGAGTAAAAATAACGTGTTTGGACTGCAGCCATAGACTGTTTAAAACAGGGGCGTGTTCAGTTCGATTCAACGTTTGTTGCATTGTGTGACGGTTTGTAATGAACGACACGTTTCCCCAAAACTGTGTGCGTTGTTCTTCAACCAGTGGAGGCTGCTAAAGGGAGGACGGCTCATAATAATGGCTGGAACGGAGTATTGTGGCTGGAATGGAGTGAATGGTATCATACCAGTCCATTAACTCCATTCCAGCCATTATTATGAGCCGTCCTCCCCTCAGCAGCCTCCACTGTCTTAATATAATAATAATATGCCATTTAGCAGACGCTTTTATCCAAAGCGACTTACAGTCATGCGTGCATAATTTTTTTTGTGTATGGGTGGTCCCGGGGATCGAACCCACTACCTTTGCGTTACAAGCGCCGTGCTCTACCAGCTGAGCTACAGAGGACCACAATATGGGTGTGACCATTTTAAATCTCATAACTCGTGCAGCACACACCATACACAATCTCCATCTGGGCCACCATAATCACATCGTTCTTCAAATGGTCGTTTAGTACAGTCCCGTTTCCGTTTAATAAAACATTGCACAACGTTCTGTCGAACGGAACGCACCCCAGACAGACGCGCATTATGATTGAGTTCCAGGTTGTCTTTTTTGCAGTCGGTCTGCACAGATTACTAATCGCTGTGTATCTCAGATGATAGCAGAATATGATATTGCTAGTTACTTCAGTATCGCTGTACATCTCAGAAGATATAGTATCTGAATAATGATTGTAATATTCAGCAATATTGTTGTTATCCTACGCGCAGAGTGACTGTTCAAACGACGGGCTAGAACACAAGCACGTTACCACACCGCCCACTAAGATTTTATGTTCTCGCGACATTTCCTTCTGTGAACTGTCTGTCACCTGAGAAACTTAGACCCAGTGGCGATTTTAGCATGTAAATCTTGGTGGGGCAAACTCAAAACTTTTTTTTTTTATGCATGCCTGCAAAGCCACTACACAACACAACAAAACAATACATGAATTGCACTATAACGGTGACAAACGGTGCCCACAAACTACATAAAGTGGTCCGAACAGCAGAGCTTTCTTTTCAGCACAATGTAGTGAATTCTTACCACTGCTACACCTGGCTATCAGCGGAGCTTTGTCTGGCAGCAAAACAGTTCATTCAGCCTCATTTACTGCCTTAAAAAAAAACATAGCTGATAAGGCTGACTTGCTTAAACAAATGTGGTTTCTACTGACAACTGAGATGTACAAATGTGGCATAAGGGAACGATGAGCGGATAAGAAGCAATCCGTAATTAAGACAATGAGCAATGAACAACTGAGCTACATCCCTGCCGGCCATTCCCTCCCCTACCCTGGACGACGCTGGGCCAATTGTGCACCGCCCCATGTACAAACTATGGCATAAGGGACGACGAGCAGATAAGAGGCAATCCGTCATTTCGATTAAGACATTAATGAGCGAGCTAGGACGGACATAGTCAATATAACTATTTGTTCAGCACTTTTTAAATGTACAGCGACAGAATTCAGAACATGAGCCATTCTTACAGTATTCTCCCTGTACACCAAGTCAGAACCGTAGGATAAATAAAGGGGGCATATAAGCAGACAATGAAAGCTCTTACAATATTCGATGATTACATTTCTCTAAAACAGGCTATAGGCTACATGTGCACCACCAAGTCAGAACAGTAGGCTAAATTATGAGGGGGAAAGGGACCAAATTATTAGGGTGAGGCACATGGGCTACTAACAGCTTACTACACAACATACACATAGTATTACTTTCTTAGCTACAGTATACATATCTCCCTGGCATATTACATCATTTATGCAGCAGCATTCAAGACATTTTTGGACTCACCTTGTTGTTCTATGCTCACTTGAACAGGAAGGTGGAGTGGCGGTCCTTCGTGGGCAAATTTTGTCATCAAACTTTGACAAAGTCTGGTATTCTCTGGATTTATGGTGCTTTGAAGACAACTGGGAACTCAGGAAAAAAAAGGTTGAATCATGACATCAGTGATCTTCAGATCGGAGCTCTAGAAAGAGGCCCGAGGTCCCGACTTGGAATTCCGAGTTGGATGAACGTATTTTCCCAGTCTGAGCTCGTTCTGAGTTCCCAGTTGTCTTGAACTCACTGAAGTATGAGATTTCCCAGTTCCGAGTTTCGAACGTGGCAGAAGTCATGCTGGATTGACAGCATGGCCAATGTATTCAACCTTTTATGGCCTGTGGTGTTGAATGTTTATCCTTTAAAGCTTGGAAAATAGACCCTTAAACCCAGACTTGGACCAGACACCCACTCCACTGAAAAGCAGGCTAGTGATTGCTTTGCAACGCTTGCAGTTAGCCACTGATTCCTTCCAAACCACTCATTGTTGAATTTGCGATTTCCAACTTGTTGTGTAATGTTTATGTCTAATGGCCGATGAGCACCGATACATTTTATCTATAATTTCTCTTCATCTGACAAGGATTGAAAAGGATTTGCCAGTAGATTGTCGACGTGATTCATGCTTGTCTAGCTTGCTAGCTAAGATTTTGAAAGCATTATGTTGATATGATCAGTCCAATCAAAGCTTCAGTAGATATAACGTGATTCGACATCATTTTATCTGTGGCCAATAACCTTGAGCCTTCTTGGATGGGCACTTCTAATGTAACTCTATGGCAGCAGCCAAGGGGCTTGAATTTTCGAGCTCTACCCATACATTTTGCAGTGAGGTAGTGTCCCCATGAGTGACAGAACACTGAGCCAATCACGGCGCAACTAGAGATTATAACCAAGCCCTACGTTCCATATTTTCCGCTGACTGCCCCACCACCACAGAAAACACTGAGCTAGGCTGAAACATCTGCATTTTGGAGCTGCTTTACTCAACAAAGCAAAAAAGAGACCATGTTTGTATGCGGCTTTATTAACTCAATTATTTATTTTTTCACATTGTTTGCAAACTAATATATGCCACGTATTAATGCCAAAATAACATGCAAAATAGGCAACAACAAAAACAAGTATATATATATTGTGCCGTACAGCAGGTTAGACACCAGGGGGAGACTCGTCAAGGTCTGGTGACAGATAGTCTACAATCACGCGGCGATGGCTCCCTCTGCTGGACGTGCCAGGTCTTGACGGGCTCTCCGGCCAGGACTAGTTGGTGCTGATTGTGGTTGGTGAGT
The DNA here is from genome assembly GCF_964263955.1 of Coregonus lavaretus. Lineage (NCBI taxonomy): Eukaryota > Metazoa > Chordata > Actinopteri > Salmoniformes > Salmonidae > Coregonus > Coregonus lavaretus. Next base: position 39,112,064 of record NC_140012.1, on the reverse strand, counting down.
AATCAAAGGGCTGATTGCTCACAAGCTGGACGAGTCCTATAAAGCTGCCAGAAGGGCAGCACACGGGGGTGTGGACTGGGGAAGAGCGGTTACTCCCGTATAGTCGTGCTCAGTACCAGAGATAACGGAGGGAGCTCGGTTTTGTACCCCACAGGATACAGCATGACCCCGGAGCCCAGAAGACGGTATCCCGGAGACCTATTTTTTTCTTTGTTTATTATTGTGGTATCTGAGGAATTTATGACTTTGCTAACGTTTTCAAATGGTATCTTGGAGGATGTTGATTCAGCTTAGGGAAGCATCTGGGGAGCAGTTTTATAGGGGCACCCCATAAAACAGAGGACGTCTCATGGGATTGGTCTCTAGGGAAAACCACCCATATCATGGTAAAGATTATAAATACTTGGTTGAGACAAAGGAGGTGAGAACAACATATTATTTTCGGGTCATTGTTCTCCAGATGCCTGCAGACGTCTGTAAACTTATGCTGAAATCTTGTGATATAAATAAACCTTTATAATCAAAGTACAGTGTAAGCGGACTCCTTGGTCTCACAGCAAAGATTAGCATTATTCTTTATAAACAACAGAAATGGCGGCGAGGAACGTTTGGGACATGATGCGTTTCTCCAGTGTTCCATTCATGTGCGGCGAAGTGACTCCCGCCCAAGACGCCGGCTCATAAGGTGAGATTTCTCACAATTTTGTGCGCTGGTTGGTTCGCTTGCTTATGGGTATGTGCGCTGGAGAAATGTACCGTTTAAAAGACTTATGTGTGCAGATTTTGCTGTTATTTGCTGTGGGATAGGAGTCCGTTCTAAAATTCTAAATTTGTTTGCGCTGGTAACAACGCAAACAGGGGGGGGAGTGTCTATAACTATTGAATAATATAATGAAGGAATAAGGCCAGGGTAAATGTATACAAATTAGACCATTGCGAATCTATGGAAGCCCTCTAACGAGGCGATCATTAGGATGGGCCGAAAATCCTAAAAACACGTTAGGTGTATTTAGGTGAGTCCAGGGGACTTGAGGCTGTGGTATATATATTCGGTTGCAAGTTACCTCTCAACATGTGGTTGACGAATTATATGATTGATGTGACCGCTCATCGAATGTCCGCGGAACTCGTGGTAGCAGAAATTTAGAGACAAAGGAATTATACGGCGCAATGGAAGTAGCATACTGCCTTAGAGGTCCATAGGAATGGAAATAAGCCTCTTAAATTGTATGTATGTGTGTGTAGAATAGAGTAGGATTTGTGTTCTATGGTTTGTGAGCTCTGTTAAGTGTTACTGTTTGTCTATGGGGGGTAAAAGAGAGGAAGTACAGCGGGACTGTCTACTTTCTGTTGTCTAGCTGGGAGAGAGCTCCATCCACTCTGAAATCGTATTGGTGAATGTACTACGCATGCGTGTGATTTTATGACTTTAGAGTTACGTGGGGCAAATGTGCCACTCCTCTGCCTGCATTGAGCTGCTGGGAGACGCAGACAAAGAGAGAGAAGATTTAGACACTAATAGTGTATTCTGGTTGTTTAATCGGCTGTTGTTTGAAGATGAAACTGTTGTCTTGAGACCTATCGAATTGATAAACTAGAGATATGTTGGCGGATTAAAAATAAATAAAATTAAATAAAATCGAGCTATTTATACTATTCCTGAGTTAAGTTGTTTGCTTATTTCTTAGCGCGAATGTGAATGGAGGAGTATTGAATGGTTGAAATAACTCAGTGTGTGCATAAAATACTAAATTCTTGTCTGTCCTTTGTTATTCTGTTATATGAGAGACGAGAGGGAGGAGACAGAGAGAGAGCGGAAGTGCTGACGTGTACATCACGCGACAGGGTGTGCTGCAACGGATCCAGTCAAACTAAGGCCAGTACTGTTCTATTTACAAAACGTACCTTCCCATACAGGATATTTTGTGTGCCTAGCATATTTGATGTTGTGACAATTTGACAGGGACTTTAGTGCAAGCATTAAAGTTTGTTCCGGCTAAGAATTATTGGTTAAAAGGCTATGTAACTCGTAAGGTGACGCTTATGATGGAAGATTTGAAGTCTGTTGAAGCTTCCACAGTCACCAAAGGAGTTCAGGAGAAGTATATTACAGTAGCCACTCCAACAGTAAATAATACACAGAGGATATCTGTAACTTTCCCACTGGAAATAGTTTAAGAGAGTGTTAATACATCAACTAAAGCAACTATTTTAATAGCAACTTTGAAATAGATTAATGGTACGACGGCAATAACAAATTTAGGAAATATGACACCGACACCAACAACAACTTTTCTGAAACTAAAGGATGTAGCAAGAGTGACTCAGGAGTTTATGATACGGATGGAGAGTGCTGTCAATGGTAGTAAGGATAGTGTTGAGATAGGAGAGCAGATGGTAGTAGAGAATGATGCAGATTCATCTGAAATAGTGCAGAATACTATCATGGAGGTACAGGATGAGTTCTTTGATTTTAATGGAAGACAAGAAGATATATCTGATCAATACCGCTCATTAGGGAAGAGAGAAACTAAATGGAAGGCATATGGATTTGATTCTTCTGTTTTGCAAATTAAGGATGGATGGGCAGGTAGGAATCTTTGGTTCCAGCAGTTAACTCATTCTGTAAGATCAGTGAGGAATCTTGAGGGTCCATGTCTGTTGAGAATTCCAGCACCAGGCACATGGGGGTCTATCTTAGAGACGATAGCTAAACCTCTATCAAGTACGCGTCAATCTTATGCTTTATCATGGCTGTTGTATCAGCAACAATCATTAACAGATACAATAATGTCGTTGTCGAAACATTTGTTTAGGCCTAGGTTTAAGTGTTCTTGGTTAAATGAATTACCCTATGTGAATTTGTTAAATGGGAAGGAAAATCAGTTAACAGCGATTCCTGAAGCATTGGAGGTGAAACCAGTGAGGGCTAAAAGCTGTTTTTGTTCTAATAAAACATATGATGGAAAGGGTATGTTTATGGGAATATCAGATTGTGATGATTATATGATGACTTTGGGTAAGCATGAACATAAGGTTAGTAATGAGAAATATAATGTAACTTTTTATGTTCCAGTTAGTAAGAAGAGCAGGACTTTGATGGTGAAAGATCAGCTTTTGCCTGGTAATGTGACTATTGGGAATTTTAGAGATATTTGGTGGGTTTGTGGTGATAAAGCGTATATATTCTTACCCTATGGATGGACAGGATGTTGTTACATGTCGACGTTGAAGCTTCCATATGAGGTTTTTACCATTAAAAGAGGGGAAGCACCGGACACAGATAAATCTGAGTCTAGGTTTGGAAATAGGGTGAAAAGGGACATGGCGGAATTTCATAGTCTGGAAGCCTACCATTGGAGGATAAGTCTAGGAGAGAAGTGGGGACTGGGACTTTTTCCATGGTATGGTGTAACATTTTTGGCAGATCACATTGATAATATTACCTATACTTTGCAGGGTTTTGCAAATGAAACGATAAGAGGGTTTAACCTTCTGTCGAATACTCAAAGAAGTCACAGACTGACGCTGTTGAAACATGACATGGCTCTTGACTATATTTTAGCAAAACAAGGTGGCTTATGTTTGGCTATGAATTTGACGGGGGATGATTGTTATACTTTGATCCCAGATAGTTCCGATAATATCACTAGTGTTATAGATGCATTGAAGAATATAAGGGATGCGTTTGGTAGATCTGAAGGAGCTGGATGGTCAGCGAAGGCTTGGTTGCAAGATCAGTTAGGCCCAGTGGGAGCAGTGATGGTTCAGATTTTAGTACTTTGATCCCAGATAGTCCTCTGTGGTCCTCTGTAGCTCAGCTGGTAGAGCACGGCGCTTGTAACGCCAAGGTAGTGGGTTCGATCCCTGGGACCACCCATACACAAAAAAATAAAAATGTATGCACGCATGACTGTAAGTCGCTTTGGATAAAAGCGTCTGCTAAATGGCATATTATATTATAATAGTAGCAGCTCTGATAGCGCTGTGTGTGATGTTTTGCTTTTGTACTTTGTTATTGACTTTTGCGAAGGCTATGATTTTGAGATGGGTTGGAGTTGTGATGCCTGGAGATAACACTCAGATGCCGTTGTTAACTGTTACTGATCTAGATGAAGATGAACAAGTGGGACTGGATGGAGTATTGATGGATAGATATCCATTTTGAATATCTGATTATGTTTTAAATATTAGTGTGATTTTAGTATTTTGTTATGAATCAAAGGGGGGAAATGGTATGTGATTCATTTTATATATCATTTTTATATTTTTAGTTGATATTGATGTTTTAATTTGAATGTGTTGTTTTGCAAAAGATACTGTTTGGTCTTTTCTTTTCTTCCAGAAGTATATGGGGGAATGTGTAGAGGGGATTCAAATACTCAAACATGGACAATATGAAAGGACAATATGAATGGACTGGAGGAAGTGGAACAAGGAAGGTGTGGAAATGTTCCGATTCCATCATCAACGATGCATTGGAAGTCGACACTGCTGAGGAGATGAAGTGTAGTGGACTACATTCCAGTGTCTGCAATGATATATAGACATATTTGCATGTGTAATACATAATGTGTCATATTCTTTCTGTATACATTTTTGTAGAATGATATTTGCTGTTATTGGGTACATGTGGGGATGTTTTTGTTTATTTCGTGGATGCTTAGGGATATTGGGTCTAGGCAGGGATAGAGAGAATCCACAGGAGGGTCCGATGGGTTGACCAGCCTGAATGTGGAAATTTTTTTATTGTATTTTGTTTGCTGAGGCTTTCATGTGTATTCAAATTGCATCATAGTTTCAAATGCATTGATAAAGATTTATGAATTGATCTGGAGTACTTAGGTGGTTGCCTGGGGGAAGAGGGGCCGTGAGAGAATTTTACTGTCTTGATTGATTGATGGATATTTGGAAAGGAGGCTGCCAGACAGGTTTTTCGCTCTCACACTCCATAAAGATTTGTTCATATTTCATAGAAATGTATTTACACTCCATAGAAAAATGTGTTTTTGGTTTATTGTTAAAGATACTCAATAAGATAAATTGTTATTTGTCATAATCCTATTCTTTTTGTTTTCGAGACTTAATTTGTCTCGAAGGGGGGAATATGTGGTATCTGAGGAATTTATGACTTTGCTAACGTTTTCAAATGGTATCTTGGAGGATGTTGATTCAGCTTAGGGAAGCAGTTTTATAGGGGCACCCCATAAAACAGAGGACGTCTCATGGGATTGGTCTCTAGGGAAAACCACCCATATCATGGTAAAGATTATAAATACTTGGTTGAGACAAAGGAGGTGAGAACAACATATTATTTTCGGGTCATTGTTCTTCAGATGCCTGCAGACGTCTGTAAACTTATGCTGAAATCTTGTGATATAAATAAACCTTTATAATCAAAGTACAGTGTAAGCGGACTCCTTGGTCTCACAGCAAAGATTAGCATTATTCTTTATAAACAACATTATTTAAATAAACACCCTTGAAACCCAGCTAATAGAATTCTGTCCGTGTCTGATCTGTGTAAACATCTTGACCAAACCCCCTGGTCTGCCACAATATATATACTAAAAATATATATATATATATACTGCTTAGACCGGGGACAATAAATTGTAGGACACATTTTATTCCCAATATTTTAGTGAGTTCCTATTTAAATCTATAATGTTTCTTTATTTGCGTTGGTATAGATATATTTTCCGAACTGGATGGGACGTTTTGTTTTCTGACCTAGAGCGTTTGACCGTTGTCCTAGCTACTAGCTAATGCAATCTCGACACCGCATAGACATGGCTAACTGGATAGTTTATGGAAATGTGTTTTAGCTACCGTCCGCAGTCAAACAAGGACATCCATAATGAGAGAACCCAATAAAGAGCATGAGTGAGGAAAATTAATTTCTGATATTTATTGTAGTTTACGTTAACTGTCGAGACCTGTCTAGTAAAAAAAGACGGGTAGCTAACCTTGTAGCCAGTGCTTAAAATGTGTCAATCGGAAGATGTCAGAACAAAAAGTGAGTGCGAGAGGGGGGTGACCTGGGGAGCTCTGAGGTACAGGAACGCATGAGAAAAAAAACTCACCTTTATAATAAAGCATTGCACGCATATCATTGCATTTGCGTAATGACAGAGCTGTAGAGTAGAGGCACTCACAGAAGTTACACACATGGGAAAAAAAATGTGTGACCTAGGGTTCGGGAAAAATGTGTCCTTTTATAAACGCATGTCATCCAATTCTACGTTCATTTTACATGACTGGAGACCTTGGCATAATCTTTTTTTAATGACGCGTTCAAAAGAACTGGGAACTCAGAGCTGGGAAATCGCCAACTTCAGTGTGTTCATGACAACTGGGAAATCGGGAAAAAACGAGCTCCGACTGGGAACATTTGTTTTGAACGGTCATCCAAGTCGGGAACTCCACCTCTTTCTAGACCTGAAGATCACTGACGTCATGATTCGACCTCGTTTTTTTCCCCGAGTTGCCAGTTGTCTTGAAAACACCATAAAACTGCATAAATTATCGAAATGACAGGGTACTTTGACACTGACAAACTGAGAATCGGAGATCAATGAAAACGACCGTGCCTTGAATCCATCAATAGCCTAGGCCTAGGTGTGTGGAGACATACACTGCTCAAAAAAATTAAGGGAACACTTAAACAACACAATGTAACTCCAAGTCAATCACACTTCTGTGAAATCAAACTGTCCACTTAGGAAGCAACACTGATTGACAATAAATGTCACATGCTGTTGTGCAAATGGAATAGACAACAGGTGGAAATTATAGGCAATTAGCAAGACACCCCCAATAAAGGAGTGGTTCTGCAGGTGGTGACCACAGACCACTTCTCAGTTCCTATGCTTCCTGGCTGATGTTTTGGTCACTTTTGAATGCTGGCGGTGCTTTCAATCTAGTGGTAGCATGAGACGGAGTCTACAACCCACACAAGTGGCTCAGGTAGTGCAGCTCATCCAGGATGGCACATCAATGCGAGCTGTGGCAAGAAGGTTCGCTGTGTCTGTCAGCGTAGTGTCCAGAGCATGGAGGCGCTACCAGGAGACAGGCCAGTACATCAGGAGATGTGGAGGAGGCCGTAGGAGGGCAACAACCCAGCAGCAGCACTGCTACCTCCGCCTTTGTGCAAGGAGGAGCAGGAGGAGCACTGCCAGAGCCCTGCAAAATGACCTCCAGCAGGCCACAAATGTGCATGTGTCTGCTCAAACGGTCAGAAACAGACTCCATGCAATTCCTTCTCAGATACATTAATTCCTTTGTCTCTGTGCTTGCAGCTATAGGTGGCCATGGCGACGGTGGGGCAGGTGATGCTAGCTCCCACAGTGGACATTATGTACACATGAGGAGCCTGCCTTTCTGTGCCACTGAGGGAGACATATAATCACATTTATCTAGCACCCATAATCACTCCCATTCCTTTTTCCAATGATGTCAACACTTTAAAAGATCGTATTCACAGTACAATTATGCAACTCTAATTTGTACAATAATGATGTTCGTATCAGTCCCTTATTCTTTGGTGTGTGTGACTTTTGGTTTAGCTTTTATTACTATTGAGTCCTGTGCGAGTTCATATCGACGTTGGACCCAATGGAAAATCCACAGGCGATGCCAATGTTGAGTTTAGGTCTGATGAAGATGCCGTTTCAGCTATGTCAAAGGACAAGAATCACATGCGTATGTGGATCTCTAAGTCTCTTCAACTTTGCCCCGTTATGATAACCCCTTTCAATGTGAACCATAAAATATCAATGTTTTTTTGTTCTGCAGAACATCGATACATTGAGCTCTTCTTAAACTCAACTGCTAGTGGAGCATCTAAAATGGGTAAATACTTTTGATCATCTGCCTGTATTTCAGAAAACACGCAGACAACAATGGTTGAATCAATGTTTTTAATTTCTGGATTTATTTCCTGTTTGGTTTTAGGCTGTGGTGGTGGTTTCTATGGTAACTCAGGAGGCATGGGCTCGAGAGGGAGTGGACTGAGGGGGGGGGGGGGGGGGGGGGTTATCTAAACCAACTAAACCTTGAAGTCTTGAAGATTGTATTTGAATGTTTTCACATGTTCATGAAAAGTACCTACTTAAAATATTTTATTATATATATTTGAGCAGTTGCATAGGCTAATCAGCTCTTGTCCATTTTACTTAATACATTTTATATTTAAATTCTCGGTTTGTCTCAGAATGTGATTATTTGAAGACCATTAGCAAGAATGCATATTTTAGTTCATTACTACTAGTGTAAGCTAATTTCCCCACTTCTGTCTGCATTATAGTCGCGCCGATAGGCTCAGGTTGATGCTCAATGTTAAATTCAAATCTTCCTACTATCACATCTAAACCAATATGACACCAATGTCGATGAAACTTCGCAAATCAACTAGATTGGAGGTACACAACACATTCCCTGCCTCTCCTCATGATCGGTTCAGCTGTTACCGAGAACATACCGTATAAAAAATAAAAATAATTTCCCCAACCTATCTTAAAATCTACGTGTCGGATAAGAACAAGACTACAGCGTCCATAAAGTGACCATTAGATTTGCCACCTTCCGAACTGAATAAGTTTGTAGGTGCAAATGTTATTCAAATGTATAATTTATCACTCACGTGCCAATAGGGAACCAACTATGTGCTACCTTTATGGCATTTCTGACAATGCTAATATATTTTCCAGCAGTATCTCAGAGTTCTATAAAACCGGGTCCAGCAACTCTGTTGCTCAGTTGCAGGGTTGTTATCAGTGAGCTGTTTCTGATTTGATAAGTCAATGAACGTGCTTTTGTTTTGATCAGCTAGCTAGCAGCTGTAGCTAGCTAAAATAACGTTATACCATTCAGCTGAGAGACATTGGCTTGCTAGCTAACCAACAAGCGAGGAAAGCTAGCTATATTTTGCTAAGGAAGGTTTTTCACAAGGCTTAAGTCATCGGTGTAAACTGCTGTTACACAGAAACTTGTGTGTAAGAGCAGAAACAAATATGCACAAATAAGTTGGCGAATGTCCTTGGCCGCTATAATAGCTGGTCCTCTGTAGCTCAGCTGGTAGAGCACGGCGCTTGTAACGCCAAGGTAGTGGGTTCGATCCCCGGGACCACCCATACACAAAAAAATTTATGCACGCATGACTGTAAGTCGCTTTGGATAAAAGCGTCTGCTAAATGGCATATTATTATTATTATAAGTTAGCTAGCTATGTAACATTAGTTGTTATGTATGGCCAGTTCATGCACTGGCTTTGTTCAAAGCAACGCCAAACTTTGGGAAACTGTCACAATGCGTATTGCAAAACTAGCTAGGCTACTCGAGGTAGCCAGATTTTAGACGGGACAAACCATGTTTACACTGCAACTAGCAATGCTAACGTTACATTCCTTCGACTAACAACCAAGAACACAAACAATAGCCGAGAAAATAAATATATTTGTTAAGAAACAGTTAGCTAGCTATGTTGAACCGTATACACTCATTGGCTGAACAACAAATGCACTACAGTGTGCAAATATGCAGACAATTTATCAGACTGACAGCATCGCCATTTCAAACATCCCGAATAAATTCTAGCTTCTCTCCTGCCTTCTTGACATTATAATCCACATTTGCGCTGACTGATCAACTGTCAAGCTACAAGTAAACTATACAAATATTTTTTTAAAGAAATATATATATATATATATATATATATATATATATATATATATATATATATATATACATATATATATATATACATACACACACACACACACACACATACACATTGCTCAAAAAAATAAAGGGAACACTAAAATAAAACATCCTAGATCTGAATGAATGAAATAATCTTATTAAATACTTTTTCTTTACATAGTTGAATGTGCTGACAACAAAATCACACAAAAATTATCAATGGAAATCAAATTTATCAACCCATGGAGGTCTGGATTTGGAGTCACCCTCAAAATTAAAGTGGAAAACCACACTACAGGCTGATCCAACTTTGATGTAATGTCCTTAAAACAAGTCAAAATGAGGCTCAGTAGTGTGTGTGGCCTCCACGTGCCTGTATGACCTCCCTACAACGCCTGGGCATGCTCCTGATGAGGTGGCAGATGGTCTCCTGAGGGATCTCCTCCCAGACCTGGACTAAAGCATCCGCCAACTCCTGGACAGTCTGTGGTGCAACGTGGCGTTGGTGGATGGAGCGAGACATGATGTCCCAGATGTGCTCAATTGGATTCAGGTCTGGGGAACGGGCGGGCCAGTCCATAGCATCAATGCCTTCCTCTTGCAGGAACTGCTGACACACTCCAGCCACATGAGGTCTAGCATTATCTTGCATTAGGAGGAACCCAGGGCCAACCGCACCAGCATATGGTCTCACAAGGGGTCTGAGGATCTCATCTCGATACCTAATGGCAGTCAGGCTACCTCTGGCGAGCACATGGAGGGCTGTGCGGCCCCCCAAAGAAATGCCACCCCACACCATGACTGACCCACCGCCAAACCGGTCATGCTGGAGGATGTTGCAGGCAGCAGAACGTTCTCCACGGCGTCTCCAGACTCTGTCACGTCTGTCACATGTGCTCAGTGTGAACTTGCTTTCATCTGTGAAGAGCACAGGGCGCCAGTGGTGAATTTGCCAATCTTGGTGTTCTCTGGCAAATGCCAAACGTCCTGCACGGTGTTGGGCTGTAAGCACAACCCCCACCTGTGGACGTCGGGCCCTCATACCACCCTCATGGAGTCTGTTTCTGACCGTTTGAGCAGACACATGCACATTTGTGGCCTGCTGGAGGTCATTTTGCAGGGCTCTGGCAGTGCTCCTCCTGCTCCTCCTTGCACAAAGGCGGAGGTAGCAGTCCTGCTGCTGGGTTGTTGCCCTCCTACGGCCTCCTCCACATCTCCTGATGTACTGGCCTGTCTCCTGGTAGCGCCTCCATGCTCTGGACACTACGCCGACAGACACAGCGAACCTTCTTGCCACAGCTCGCATTGATGTGCCATCCTGGATGAGCTGCACTACCTGAGCCACTTGTGTGGGTTGTAGACTCCGTCTCATGCTACCACTAGAGTGAAAGCACCGCCAGCATTCAAAAGTGACCAAAACATCAGCCAGGAAGCATAGGAACTGAGAAGTGGTCTGTGGTCACCACCTGCAAAACCAGTCCTTTATTGGGGGTGTCTTGCTAATTGCCTATAATTTCCACCTGTTGTCTATCCATTTGCACAACAGCATGTGAAATGTATTGTCAATCAGTGTTGCTTCCTAAGTGGACAGTTTGATTTCACAGAAGTGTGATTGAGTTACATTGTGTTGTTTAAGTGTTCCCTTTATTTTTTTGAGCAGTGTATATTTAAAAAAAAAAAAGTGCTTACCCCAAAAATGGGCAACATAGTTTTAGTAGGTCAAAGCTGTGTGCTGGAAAACCTTGGTAGAGCGTCAGTGAAGTAGGCATTGTGGTGCACATGTGAATTTCCTTTTTTGGCTTCAGACCAATGCCTACTTCTTACAACCCAACCTGAGCCTGTCTTTAAGACATGTGCAGGAAGTAGAAAGTGAAATATGCTAACCTACTACCTGCTTTACCAAAAACAAACAAGTAAAGTGTGTTGTACAGTAATCTCTCATGGAGAGACTAACATATGTGAGGTTTTCTGTTCTGGGTTGCTGAGATTGGTAGGACTGTATCGGACTTGGAAACATCAACATTTTTTAATCGTTTATTGTAGTGACCTTTCAGTAAAAATCTTGCACATAGTATATTATAGTGAAAACCCTGATAGTTGTGCCTTACAACCTTGGTCAGGATTTAATCCGATCGCGCTTGTAGACAATGCAACTTTTAAAGGCAATTTCACAGCGTTCGCAGAGATCGCATTAATGGTAAACGTTTCATATGTCGGCTGTATTAGAAATTACCTTTAAAATGTCAAGCACGCTATAACGCGGATCTACCACAGAACGGATTGAATCACGCCCCTTCTTGGTTACATCAGATTTTCAATGAGGTTGTAATTCCACCACCAAACAATACAAGTAAATAGATGTATATTGATGTCATAATACTGTAAATACTTCAGTGCAGAGCCTTATAGCTCAATATTTCAGTATAAGTCTCTGCTTCATTACAAATCACATGGCGGTCTGTTGAGAGGGCAGTGTCTTGGTTTGAACCCAATCTGTCTATTGATCTTTCAAGACCTGCGCAACCAACTGTCACTTCCTTCAGCCTTCAGTTACAGTATCTGACTAATACCGTGTTAATCTTAGCCCATCTTATCTCACAACTGTAAACCCATTGTAGGCAGTGTTCAAGCGCATCAAAACCGTTATGTATCATGCAAATTGTGACTGACTGATGGATCTACAAATAATATTGAGTAGTTATTTATGATACAAGGTGATTTACATTTACATTTTAGTCATTTAGCAGACGCTCTTATCCAGAGCGACTTACAGTTTGTGAGTGCATACATTTTCATACTGACTACAGAGAGATTCTGCAACTGAGGCGATGAACAGCCTTAAAGAATCAGTCAAAATAATAATTTTATCTGCAACAATAGAAAACCTTTATGGTCTTCTTCAGCAGTAGTGCCTATTCCTGAGAAGCAGAGGAACATTTCTTGGAAGAGGAGGTGTGTTTGGTGTGTGTGCGCGCTTATCCAGTAACATGTACACTACCATATCTCAGTCAGTCTGGACTGGCCTTTAACGTTGGCTGCTATGTCAAACTCTGTTAATAGCCCATCTTATATCTCACATTACTTCTATCCCAACATCCAGTAAACCAGTGGTTTATCTCATGTGTAGAACCACAAAGACAGTGATGTGATAGTCTGTCTCTACGCATGTTGTGGGTGTGATCATTCAGTATCCCTGTCCTCTTCAGTGTCCCAACTGTCCTCTTCTTCGTACACTACCTGTATATCATGTGGCTCCACTAACCGGCAACGTTTGATGACATCACTCTGTGAACTCTGGGGTCATGTGTAGCCTGAGTAGGTCCTGACCCCTCCTGATCACCATGGTGATGCTGTCGCTGGTCCTCACGGCGTTGTAGATCTCCTCCGACGTGTTCACCTTGGTGCCGTTGATCTCCAGCACTATGTCACCTGGCTTCATACCTGCCCTGTGGAGGGTTATAATGACACTGTCACCTAGCTTCATACCTGCTCTGGGATTTTAATTGAATATGGAGACCTTATATGGACATTACACGGTGCTCGCCTATTGGTTGGAGAGCCCATAGACATTACAACACGGTGTTCACCTATTGGCTGGAGAGCCCATAGACGTTACAACATGGTGCTCACCTATTGGCTGGAGAGCCCATAGACGTTACAACATGGTGCTCACCTATTGGCTGGAGAGCCCATAGACGTTACAACACTGTGCTCACCTATTGGCTGGAGAGCCCATGATGACCCGGTGGATCATGATCCCGTGAGTGACGTCAGGGAAGGAGGAATCCCTCAGCTTCAACTCGGCAATGATACTGCAACAGAATAGACATTCAACTATGACTAAATCCTCCACTGTCATTCATCCATTACTCCAGGTAGGTGATAGCTTTCCTGCTGTCATATGACCTTTACCTTGGAGTCAGGGTCAGCATCATGACGCCGATGTATCTCCGCTTGGTGTCCAACTCCCCCAACCGAGACTCTAGGAGAGAATCACAAAAACCAACACTTCCAAGAAGTACAAATAACTGCAAGGGTCTATGGTCCTATTAGCCTGGTCTCAGATCTGTTGGTGGTGTCTGGCCTAGTCCTATAGTCACACCATGACCATAGGAGCCAACATAGGAATTGGCAGGACAGCACAAACAGATCTGGGACCACGCACGGTAAAGTAACTCACTCTTCTTGTCGGAGGCTTGGTTCAGGAAGTGTTTGACGTGATCTGAGGGGATCGCGAAGGAGATCCCTGCCGTCACCTTCATGGTGTTGATGCCGATCACCTCACCATCCAGATTAATCAGAGGCCCTCCAGAATTCCCAAACTGCAAGACAGAACAAGCCAGACGCATTATTGATCACGGTGTCAGAGGAAGGCCCTAAAAATTGTCAAAGACTCCAGCCACCCTAGTCATAGACTGTTCTCTCTGCTACCGCACGGCAAGCGGTACCGGAGCGCCAAGTCTAGGTCCAAGAGGCTTCTTAACAGCTTCTACCCCCAAGCCATAAGCTAATCAAATGGCTACCCGGACTATTTGCATTGCCCCCCCCCCACCCCCTCTTTTACGCTGCTGCTACTCTCTGATTATTATCTATGCATAGTCACTTTAACTCTACCTACATGTACATATGACCTCAATTACCTTGACTAACCGGTGCCCCCCCACATTGACTCTGTACTGGTACCCCCTGTATATAGCCTCGCTATTGTTATTTTTACTGCTGCTCTTTAATTATTTGTTACTTTTATTTTTTATTTTTTATTAAAACTGCATTGTTGGTTAAGGGCTTGTAAGTAAGCATTTCACTGTAAGGTCTACACCTGTTGTATTCGGCGCATGTGACAAATACAATTTGATTCACACATTTGGAGAACAAAACGCTTTACTCGTACTAGCACTGATTTAGCAGATAGCGGCTTGTGATATGTGGTTGTTCATACTAATGGTTCCTTACAAGCTGAACACACCGATTGTACGTTTCTCTGGACAAGAGTGTCTACTAAATTACTACTGCCGATTAGCTCACATCCATGACCAGACCAGTGGAGTTACATCGACGGCAGTGGACCACAATGCTTTACTATCAGGCTTACTGTCAATGCTTTACTATCAGGTTAGGGTTCCTGTCAATGCTTTACTAGCAGGTTAGGGTTACTGTCAATGCTTTACTAGCAGGTTAGGGTTACTGTCAATGCTTTACTAGCAGGTTAGGGTTACTGTCAATGCTTTACTAGCAGGTTAGGGTTACTGTCAATGCTTTACTAGCAGGTTAGGGTTACTGTCAATGCTTTACTAGCAGGTTAGGGTTACTGTAAATAGACCAGGGTACTCACATCGATGGCAGCGTCTGTCTGGATATAGTCCATGTTGGGTTTGGAAAGACCCAGCTCCTTGCTGCCCCGCTGGACTGAGGAGACAATACCTGACGTGATGGTGTTCCTCAGGGCGAACGGACTGCCCATGGCAACCACAAACTCCCCCTGACGCACATCCGACGACAGCCCCAGAGAGAGGGTAGGGAGAGGGTGCTACAGAGAGGAGAGAGACACAGTTAAAGGGTAGGGAGACGGTGCTACAGAGAGGAGAGACGGAGAGGGTGCTACAGAGAGGAGAAAGGGTGCTACAGAGAGGAGAGAGGGAGCTACAGAGAGGAGAGAGACAGTTAAGAGAGGATAGGGAGAGGGTGCTACAGAGAGGAGAGACGGAGCTACAGAGAGGAGAGAGGGTGCTACAGAGAGGAGAAAGGGTGCTACAGAGAGGAGAGAGGAGAGAGGGTGCTACAGAGAGGGTGCTACAGAGAGGAGAGACGGAGAGAGGGTGCTACAGAGAGGAGAGAGGGAGAGAGGGTGCTACAGAGAGGAGAGAGGGTGCTACAGAGAGGATAGAGGGTGCTACAGAGAGGAGAGAGGGTGCTACAGAGAGGAGAGAGGAGAGAGGGTGCTACAAAGAGGAGAGAGGGTGCTACAGAGAGGAGAGAGGGTGCTACAGAGAGGAGAGAGGGAGAGAGGGTGCTACAGAGAGGAGAGAGGGTGCTACAGAGAGGAGATCGGGTGCTACAGAGAGGAGAGAGGAGAGAGGGTGCTACAGAGAGGAGAGAGGGTGCTACAGAGAGGAGAGAGGGTACTACAGAGAGGAGAGAGGGTGCTACAGAGAGGAGAGAGGGAGAGAGGGTGCTACAGAGAGGAGATCGGGTGCTACAGAGAGGAGAGAGGGTGCTACAGAGAGGAGAGCGAGAGAGGGTGCTACAGAGAGGAGAGAGGGTGCTACAGAGAGGAAAGAGGGTGCTACAGAGAGGAGATCGGGTGCTACAGAGAGGAGAGCGAGAGAGGGTGCTACAGAGAGGAGAGAGGGTGCTACAGAGAGGAAAGAGGGTGCTACAGAGAGGAGAGATGGAAAGAGGGTGCTACAGAGAGGAGAGAGGGAGAGAGGGTGCTACAGAGAGGAGATTGGGTGCTACAGAGAGGAGATCGGGTGCTACAGAGAGGAGAGCGAGAGAGGGTGCTACAGAGAGGAGAGAGGGTGCTACAGAGAGGAGAGAGGGTGCTACAGAGAGGAGAGAGGGAGAGAGGGTGCTACAGAGAGGAGAGAGGGTGCTACAGAGAGGAGATTGGGTGCTACAGAGAGGAGAGCGAGAGAGGGTGCTACAGAGAGGAGAGAGGGTGCTACAGAGAGGAGAGAGGGAGAGAGGGTGCTACAGAGAGGAGAGAGGGTGCTACAGAGAGGAGAGAGGGTGCTAGAGAGAGGAGAGAGGGTGCTACTGAGAGGAGAGAGAGAGGGTGCTACAGAGAGGCGAGAGAGAGGATGCTACAGAGAGGAGAGACATACAGTTAAGAGAGGGTAGGGAGAGGGTGCTACAGAGAGGAGACAGACAGAGCGAGCGAGAGTAGAGAGGGTACTACAGAGAGGAGAGACAGAGAGAGTAGGGAGAGGGTGTCACGTCTCAATCATAACCTTATCTTACCTGGGCATTTATTTTTATAGTGGCTATGTCCGCCACCTGATCAACGTCTTGAACAGTGGCGTTATACGTCTCCCCATTGGTTAGCTTGACCCGGACTCCTCTCTTATTGGCCACTACATGGGCATTGGTGACTATGAGCCCATCACTGCTGATGATGAACCCAGAACCATTCGAGATGGGGACTTCCCGACCGGAGAACGGGTGCCTGTCAGTGTCATAGTGGAACATTATTAGAATAGAATACGTTATTGTCCATTGGTTATAACTGACATTTTGAACGGCATTTTCCCAACACCCCCAGATACAGTTGAAGTCGGAAGTATACATACACTTAGGTTGGAGTCATTAAAACTTGTTTTTCAACCACTCCACACATTTCTTGTTAACAAACTATAGTTTTGGCAAGTCGGTTAGGACATCTACTTTGTGCATGACACCAGTAATTTTTCCAACAATTGTTTACAGACAGATTATTTCACTTATAATTCACTGGATGACAATTCCAGTGGGTCAGAAGTTTACAAACACTAAGTTGACTGTGCCTTTAAACAGCTTGCAAAATTCCAGAAAATGATGTCATGGCTTTAGAAGCTTCTGATAGGCTAATTGACATAATTTGAGTCAATCGGAGGTGTACCTGTGGATGTATTTCAAGGCCTACCTTGAAACTCTGTGCCTCTTTGCTTGACATCATGGGAAAATCAAAAGAAATCAGCCAAGACCTCAGAAAAAAAATGGTAGACCTCCACAAGTCTGGTTCATCCTTGGGAGCAATTTCCAAACGCCTGAAGGTACCACGTTCATCTGTACAAACAATAGTACGCAAGTATAAACACCATGGGACCACGCAGCCGTCATACCGCTCAGGAAGGAGACGTGTTCTGTCTCCTAGAGATGCAAATCAATCCCAGAACAACAGCAAAGGACCTTGTGAAGATGCTGGAGGAAACAGGTACAAAAGTATCTATATCCACAGTAAAACGAGTACTATATCGACATAACCTGAAAGGCCACACTCAGCAAGGAAGAAGTCACTGCTCCAAAACCGCTATAAAAAAGCCAGACTACGGTTTGCAACTGCACATGGGGACAAAGATCTTACTTTTTGGAGAAATGTCCCCTGGTCTGATAAAACAAAAATATAACTGTTTGGCCATAATGACCATCGTTATGTTTGGAGGAAAAAGGGGGCTGCTTGCAAGCCAAAGAACACCATCCCAACCGTGAAGCATGGGGGTGGCAGAATCATGCTGTGGGGATGCTTTGCTGCAGGAGGGACTGGTGCACTTCACAAAATAGATGGCATCATGAGGAAGGAAAATGATGTGGATATATTGAAGCAACATCTCAAGACATCAGTCAGGAAGTTAAAGCTTGGTCGCAAATGGGTCTTCCAAATGGACAATGACCCCAAGCATACTTCCAAAGTTGTGGCAAAATGGCTTAAGGACAACAAAGTCAAGGTATTGGAGTGGCCATCACAAAGCCCAGACCTCAATCCTATAGAACATTTGTGGGCAGAACTGAAAAAGTGTGTGCGAGCAAGGAGGCCTACAAACCTGACTCAGTTACACCAGCTCTGTCAGGGGGAATGGGACAAAATTCACCCAACTTATTGTGGGAAGCTTGTGGAAGGCTACCCGAAACGTTTGACCCAAGTTAAACAATTTAAAGGCAATGCTACAAAATACTAATTGAGTGTATGTCAACTTCTGACCCACTGAGAATGTGATGAAAGAAATAAAAGCTGAAATAAATCACTCCACTATTATTCTGACATTTCACATTCTTAAAATAAAGTGGTGATCCTAACTGACCTAAGACAGGGAATTTTTACTAGGATTAAATGTCAGGAATTGTGAAGAACTAAATTTAAATGTATTTGGCTAAGTTGTATGTAAACTTCCGACTTCAACTGTACACACACACAGGCACAGGGTCAGCTGCAGTGCAGAGTCCCTGGATGGAGAGCAATTGTTGGTCAGGGTTTATCATTAACTTGGTCCCAGATCTGTTTGTGCTCTTGCCAACTCCATTGCTGTCATTTTCAATCTAAACATGACATGATAATCAGTGACAAGGAGTTGGCATGATAGCACGAACGGGACTGGCACTCAGGCTAGTTTGTCATAATAACAAAATAAATATCAACTGCATAAAAGTGATCATATGATCTTACCGGCCGACGATTTCAATATACACGACAGCGGGCGTAGATTTTTCGACCACATCCGCAATGAAGTTGTACTTGAATCGTGGACTGTCGGGTTTGAAAGGGGAGGCACAGTGAGCTGTTGACAAGACACGTTCTAGGATCGAACCACAAAGTAAAGCTCTCCTCTCACAAACGTTCTCCTCATCCCCTCTGAAATGCAGAACTGCCGCACTACCGAGTCCCAACCCAACAGCGACTGACTTGAGGAGAGTAGTCCGATCTGAGCCACTGCCCCTGCCACCTCCTCCTGTGGTCCAAATGGTGGGTACATTGTTGACATAACAGGTGTTATCTCCCGTTGAGTGCTGTTTGTAACCGACAGAAGCACCGGAAACTCGTCCTAGTGTTCGCTTGTTCAAAACGTTACATTGTTGGAGATGTTCCCGGGTGTACCTCCTGATTACCCAGAATAGCGGACGATTGACATGTGTTGACATGTTGTTGCATCAGTCAGAATAGAGTGAAATAACTTTTACAACAAATTCAACAATTCACACTCCTTTCTTGACCATAAGGATCTACAACTCTTTGACCTTAGTAACGCACGAATTTATAAAAAACGTAATAATAAAACATGAAAAACTGTGGCTACTGGCTAGATTCACGTAGCAGCTGTCAGACCACGACCTAGCTAGGTCGAAAAAATAACCAGCGTCTCGTCAGCAACGCACACAAAAAAAACTTCCGGGTCACAGAATTTCAGAAACGTTCCAAATAAAAGCCCCCCCACGTAATAGTAGAAAAGTGTAATTAACCTGTATTTATTCATAATATATGAACAATAATTATCTAATCATTAACACTGATTTATATTTGTTCATATGTAAGTGACATTTGCATTACATTTGAGTTTTAAAACATGTTCCAAAGTCAAATAAATGCCCCCAATGCAATACAGTGTATAAAAAAATACATATAGGCTTATAGAGAGAACTATTCTGGGTGCCGAAGTAAAAGTGGGGTTGGGATTACTCACTAGGGTCTGTAGAATCTATATATGGTGTTATTCATGGAGGACTGAGGTCTAAATGCCCAGCAACACTTTCAACTCCACCCACTCTATTCACTGCAAAGCAAAACACTGTATACCTATAGGTGATTAGTTACTTCAACAACACAATGTAAACAATGATGTGACTGGCATATCTGTTAACGACCTAGATTAACATGATGATGAGCCAGTTGCGCCTTTAACACATTTAAATCAGTAATTCTCTTTAGTTTAGATTTCCCCCCATGTAGTTATCATTTTAACATTATGCACTGTGCAAAGCTGCAAAAAATATTGATTTTGTATGATATACTTTATTTTGAAGGCAAAATCCCCCGGAAGTCTTAATGTTGCTGCCGTGAAGCTAATTTATCTTCAACCTAGATCGAGAAACACTTTTCACGCCACTTCGATACTGAAGTGACTTTTTCGTAGCAGGTCAGGAGAATTTACGCAGCAGGTTAGGATAATTAGGGGACACCGTCCCAACCTAGATCACGACCATAAAGATAGAAACCTCTAGTGGCCAAAATGCCATTTTAGTATGGGCAGCGCCATTGAAGGCTACCAACATTTTAATGTAGTCCATTGGGTGGGGACTTCAGACTTCATTGGCTGATCCCTCCTGGTGAACCTTTTGGAGTCATGTCCAACCGGGTCATGACGAGATATCAGCCAATCGTGAAGAAGAAAATTCAACTCTGCAAGGAAATGTACAGTGGTTTGTCTAGAAGGGATACAGCTTATGCCAAAATTGACTTTTCGTAGCAGGTTTAGGAGAACTTACACAGCAGGTAAGGATAATTAACGCTGCACAGGTTAGGATAATTAACATAGCAGGTTTGGATAATTAGGTTAAGGTTAGGAAAAGGGTTAGGGTTAGCTAAAATGCAAAAAGAAGTATCCATTTTTGACGTCAATTTGACAAAAGCAGTATCCCGTCTAGACATGACCCTGTGCGGTGGGCTGTCAAAGGTATGAGTTGTGTTCCCCCCGACTACATTGCAGAAGCATGCCAGATCTTACAATGCCTGGATAGATATAGCCATTTTTGCTAGTCTACTCTGAGGGGGGTCGTCACTAGTTACCACAGCCACAAAGTCATAAACCCCACCCATTTCTACAATTTCTCTTCTTAAAATGTGATTTTAAACCTAACCTTAACCACACTGCTAACCTTATGCCTAAGCCTAACCTTAAATTAAGACCAAAAAGCTCATTTCTGTTTTCATGAATTTTTATGATATAGTCTATTTTGACTTTGTGGCTGTGCCATCCGTCGGCAAAAATGGCCATGTGGTGAAGAGGACTGCGCTGCAGTGTCTCTGTCACTGCAGTCTCCCTCACTGCAGCACAGTCCTCTTCACCACAGGCCATCTTTGTCGATGGCAAAGATATAGTTCTTAAGATTGTCCAGGGCTTCCATAATAAGCTGGTCATGGTTCTCCTGGGTGATGAAGCTCTTGGCTTCCTCCTGGAACATCAAATCAACGTTTATTTTGTCTGGTGCACAGGATAAAACAGGTGTAGATTGTAAAACTGTCCAGCGAAATGCTTACTTACAAGCTCTTTCTCAACAATGCAGTGTTCAATATCAAAGGTAAGAAAATAGAAAATACACAATAGGATCATAAAGAGCACAGATCAGATATCTAAAAACTAAAAACTAATTTACAACAAATCTAAGAATAAAAACACATAGGTTAGTGGTGGGTAAGCCATCCTACTCAAATGTACTGTCTATGTAAATGTCCATCAGCAGTTGTAAAAAGTGCTTTACAGTTAGTTCCCTAGCCTAAACCCCACAGAGCAAGCAATGCAGAGCAAGAAGCAAAGTAGTGAGGAAAAACTCCCAAGAAGGCAGGAACCTAAGGAACCAGGCTCCGAGGGGTGGGCAGTCCTCTTCTGGTTTTACCGGGTAGAGATTTAAGAGTACGTGGCCATAAAACCAGGGTCCAATGTACTCACTAGAGTCCCTAGAATACAAAACCGGTCAGTTTACACAAAAAAATGTCATTTCTGGAAGAGAGCTTTGTAAATTAATAGGGGTAAGGGTTTGGTAAAGGTTATGGTTAAAGTATGGGGAAGTATTAGATTTTGGCTAATCTGGCTGTCTGGAGAATATTTGGCCCACTTATATGGTGTTATGGGATAAGTGAGAAAGAGAGGTAATTACATTTCCAGTGTGTCTTTAGACTCCTGGCTCAAGTAGAATAAAATGCTACCATAGAATAAAATTATAACAATTGAACAGAAATGTAATAAGGATGAAAGTAAGTTTGATCACACAGATAGTTTCATTGCACAAAATAGTACGCATTATCATCTGGATGTATGCAACAAAAGTTCAACATTCACCTTCTGCTACCATTTCAGTCAAGCCGTCTACGCATACAGTTTGACGCACTGCAACTGCCTCTGCAACGCAATGCTGCAAGGCAAACGCAGCGTTCCATTGGAAATGAATGTACAGTTGAAGTCGGAAGTATACAAACACCTTAGCCAAATACTGTACATTTAAACTCAGTTTTTCACAATTCCTGACATTTAATCCTAGTAAAAATTCCCTGTCTTAGGTCAGTTAGGATCACCACTTTATTTTAAGAATGTGAAATGTCAGAATAATAGTAGAGAGAATGATTTATTTCAGCTTTTATTTCTTTCATCAAATTCCCAGTGGGTCAGAAGTTTACATACACTCAATTAGTATTTGGTAGCATTGCCTTTAAATTGTTTCACTTGGGTCAAACGTTTCGGGTAGCCTTCCACAAGCTTCCCACAATAAGTTGGGTGAATTTTGGCCCATTCCTCCTGACAGAGCTGGTGTAACTGAGTCAGGTTTGTAGGCCTCCTTGCTCGCACACACTTTTTCAGTTCTGCCCACAAATGTTCTATAGGATTGAGGTCAGGGCTTTGTGATGGCCACTCCAATACCTTGACTTTGTTGTCCTTAAGCCATTTTGCCATAACTTTGGAAGTACAGTGAGGGAAAAAAGTATTTGATCCCCTGCTGATTTTGTACGTTTGCCCACTGACAAAGACATGATCAGTCTATAATTTTAATGGTAGGTTTATTTTTAACAGTGAGAGACAGAATAACAACCAAAAAATCCAGAAAAACGCATGTAAAAATGTTATAAATTGATTTGCATTTTAATGAGGGAAATAAGTATTTGACCCCTATGCAAAACATGACTTAGTACTTGGTGGCAAAACCCTTGTAGGCAATCAGAGGTCAGACGTTTCTTGTAGTTGGCCACCAGGTTTGCACACATCTCAGGAGGGATTTTGTTCCACTCCTCTTTGCAGATCTTCTCCAAGTCATTAAGGTTTCGAGACTGACGTTTGGCAACTCGAACCTTCAGCTCCCTCCACAGATTGTCTATGGGATTAAGGTCTGGAGACTGGCTAGGCCACTCCAGGACCTTAATGTGCTTCTTCTTGAGCCACTCCTTTGTTGCCTTGGCCGTGAGTTTTGGGTCATTGTCATGCTGGAATACCCATACACGACCCATTTTCAATGCCCTGGCTGAGGGAAGGAGGTTCTCACCCAAGATTTGACGGTACATGGCCCCGTCCATCGTCCCTTTGATGCGGTGAAGTTGTCCTGTCCCCTTAGCAGAAAAACACCCCCAAAGCATAATGTTTCCACCTCCATGTTTGATGGTGGGAATGGTGTTCTTGGGGTCATAAGCAGCATTCCACCTCCTCCAAACACGGCGAGTTGAGTTGATGCCAAAGAGCTCAATTTTGGTCTCATCTTTCACCCAGTTCTCCTCTGAATCATTCAGATGTTCATTGGCAAACTTCAGAATTTCAGTCCTTCACGGCGTAGTGTGTTACCAATTGTTTTCTTGGTGACTATGGTCCCAGCTGCCTTGAGATCATTGACAAGATCCTCCCGTGTAGTTCTGGGCTGATTCCTCACCGTTCTCATGATCATTGCAACTCCACGAGGTGAGATCTTGCATGGAGCCCCGGGCCGAGGGAGATTGACAGTTATTTTGTGTTTCTTCCATTTGCGAATAATCGCACCAACTGTTGTCACCTTCTCACCAAGCTGCTTGGCAATGGTCTTGTAGCCCATTCCAGCCTTGTGTAGGTCTACAATCTTGTCCCTGACATCCTTGGAGAGCTCTTTGGTCTTGGCCATGGTGGAGAGTTTGGAATCTGATTGATTGATTGCTTCTGTGGACAGGTGTCTTTTATACAGGTAACAAGCTGAGATTAGGAGCACTCGCTTGGCTGATTTCTTTTGATTTTCCCATGATGTCAAGCAAAGAGGCACTGAGCTTAAGGTAGGCCTTGAAATACATCCACAGGTACACCTCCAATTAAGTCAAATGATGTCAATTAGCCTATCAGAAGCTTCTAAAGCCATGACATCATTTTCTGGAATTTTCCAAGCTGTTTAAAGGCACAGTCAACTCAGTGTATGTAAACTTCTGACCCACTGGAATTGTGATACAGTGAATTATAAGTGAAATAATCTGTCTGTAAACAATTGTTGGAAAAATTACTTGTGTCATGCACAAAGTAGATGTCCTAACCGACTTGCCAAAACTATAGTTTGTTAACAAGACATTTGTGGAGTTTGTACTTCTGGTGTACCAAAATGCAATGATGCTGTCGGTGTGATCGAGGCGTTACTACGACTAAGGTTGGGATCAATTCCGTCACTTTGAGTCATTCCATATCAACTGACATTCCAATTGTTCTATTTGAATAGCTATTTCAGTCTCCTGAATTGAAATGGAATTGACTAGGGATGGGCGCGAGTACTCGATTCAAGGTTTGTATTCAACAAAATGTAAAACTCTAAGATGTGTTTGTTGTTTGTGGAGTATGTCAGGTGCAGTCAAAATGTTAAATGTCATTTTCAGTTGTCAGAACAACCAGTATTTGGAACAACCGATAGCATACTGCAGACTTTTTTGGGGGGCCTTCAGCCCTGTTTCACACTAACATTCGAGTACTCTAAATAACTTCCATAAGAGTACTCCAAGACAGACATTCTTTCAAATGCCCATCCCTAGAATTGACCACACCACTGCCTACAACTGCAATTAGGCTACCCAGAATCTTTTCGGTCATGAAAACTGCCATTGAAGTTAAAATAATAATAATAATAATAATAATAATGTGTATATTATGTAGGCTACATCTCTACCTGACAAAGAACATTTACAAAAAGTAACCATCTACAAAATAAAGTAAAACAGTTGTGCTTAGCGCATGATTGATGCCTTAAGTGACATATTCTTCAAGAATCATGGAATTTACCATTGAACAGAATCCCAGATTTCAGACAGTACCTTTAACCAAGAGCAGTGACCTGAGGGGTATGTCCTCTTAATATTGTATCTTCCAACTAACACATTTTACACAAAGGGTTTTCACGTGTTCTCAGTCATTATGAATATTCTTTCTGTGAGTTCGCAGATGTCTTTTCAGACTTGATGCTAACTTCAAGTGAGTTCCACACAAATGACATTGCACTCCCTCACCTCTATGAGTCCTCATATGAACTGTCAGGCTTCCCTTCAGACCGAAGCATCTGCCACATTCATTACAGCGATGTGGTTTCTCCTCTGTGTGAGTCATCATATGCTTTGACAGCCTTCCATTCTCACCAAAGCATTTGCCACATTCTTTGCACCAAAATGGTTTCTCCCCAGTGTGAATCCTCATATGTTTTTTCAGGTTTGACCTGCAGAAAAAGGCTTTGTCACATTCTTTACACCGATGCGATTTCTGTTCGGTGTGCTTTTTCTGATGAAATTTCAGACCACCTTTTGTCGTCAAGCATCTTCCACACACGTCACATTTTCCTGATGCCATTTCAAATTCGCTGCTGTCGCCAATAATTTTCCGCACACGTCACGTTTCAGATCAGGCAACTCACTGGTGTGTTTCCTTGGCCGTCTTCTTCCCCCCTTTGATCTGAGAGGCTTTAACCCTGACGGTGGTATTCTACTCACCACTCCATCCACTTTTTCATTATCACCTTCACTGTCTGGATTTACATCAGACGGGGGCTGATAGTCACTGGTTGATTGGGACTCTCTGTTGCTCTCGTCTTCAGATTCTGTTTGGTTCTCTACCGTTATGATGTTTATAGAGTCCCATATAGACTCTACGGCATCAAACTCCACCGGCCCCAGACTGGCACGCCATTCCTGCTCACAGTGCTGTTGGCCACGGTTAACCTCCTCTTCAGAAAGAGTGAGTTGCTGGAGGTCTGGAGGGAAGAAAGGATGAAACTTAAACACTGAAAAGAGACAAGAAATAGGGCTATTACCTACCTTTGACTGATTATTGGACTTAACACACAATGCATCCCAGTAAAATATAATAGGTCTACTCTTTCAAAAATGGATTAGATACAATTGAATACAAAATGGCCTAAAATATAGATTATGAATAACATATTGTTTTTGCTGTGAAATTGGTAGCCTATGGTAATTGCAGTGTCATAAAAGGGTCTTATGAACGCCTCTTAACAGTTGCAGGTGGAACTCCGATAAGAGACTTCAGAAAAATATTGAATTCACTTTTTATACCAAGTGAGAAATGTCTCTGGCATGTGTGTAGATCGTTGTTTTGTGTTATTTGAGGGTGTGTTCGTAAATTCACTCTGGAGTGCCTGAGTGCGCTCTGGGCGATCGTAAATTCAGAGCGTTTTTGATCCGAGCGTTCCGACCTCACAACCAAGCTAACTGGCTAAAGTTGGCTAGCGTGCTAGCTACTTCCAGACAAATGAGAGAACACCTCATTCTGACCATTTTACTCACCTTAGCAGAGCTGGTTAGGCTGTTTTCATGTTATCTAGAGTGTTGTTGACTGTAACTGTGCTGCTGTCAAGAATTGAATTACGTTTCTTTGCCGACCTTGACTGACACCGGTCATATTCAACGTTGACTGACACCGGTCACATTCGTTAATTACTCAGTTATTCTGCGCTCTGGCACACTCAGACAAGAGTGCTCTGAAATCGGAGTAGATAGCCAGAGTGAATTTACGAACGCACCCTGAGTCGCGCTGTCATCTTCTTCTACATGTGGCCGTGTCACTTAGAAATTAATACTTCCTGCAAAGATGTTGGGAAATGCGAGATCTCCGGCAGCTAAATTGGAAAGGGAGTTCCTCACTGTGCAAAAAAATTGTTTAAATATTGTTCTGATTATTCTCTGGTTATCGGAGTTCCACCTGCAACTGGAAACAGGCGTTTATAAGACACCCAGTGCCTTCCGAATCCAAAATGAATAAAGTATTGCCAAATGGAGGTTGGTTGAAAATAAGTTTACCAGCTTAGCTATGCCCCTGGAGGTTCTAAATAGATTGGCTATACTTACAGTGCATTCGGAAAGTATTCAGACCGCTTTACTTTTTCAACATTTTGTTACGTTACAGCCTTATTCTAAAATTGATAAAATAAATAAAAATCCTCAATCAATCTACACACAATACCCCATAATGATAAAGCGAAAACAAGTTATTATAAATTTTTATATTAAACATAAAAACCAGAAATACCTTATTTACATAAGTATTCAGACCCTTTGCTATGAGACTCGAAATTGAGCTCAGGTACATCCTGTTTCCATTGATCATCCTTGAGATGTTTCTACAACTTGATTGGAGTCCACCTGTGGTAAATTCAATTGAATGGACATGATTTGGAAAGGCACACACCTGTCTATATAAGGTCCCACAGTTGACAGTGCATGTCAGAGCAAAAAACAAGCCATGAGGTTGAAGGAACTGCCCATAGAGCTCCGAGACAGGACTGTGTCGCGGCACAGACCTGAAGAAGGGTACCAAAAAATGTCTGCAGCATTGAAGGTCCCCAAGAACACAGTGGCCTCAATCATTCTTAAATGGAATAAGTTTGGAACCACCAAGACTCTTCCTAGAGCTGGCCGCCCGGCCAAACTGAGCAATCGGGGGAGAAGGGCCTTGGTCAGGGAGGTGACCAAGAACCCGATGGTCACTCTTACAGAGCTCTAGAGTGCCTCTGTGGAGATGGGAGAACCTTCCAGAAGGACAACCATCTCTGCAGCACTCCACCAATCAGGCCTTTATGGTAGAGTGGCCAGACAGAAGCCACTGCTCAGTAAAAGGCACATGACAGCCCACTTAAAGACTCTCAGACCATGAGAAACAAGATTCTGTGGTCTGATGAAACCAAGATAGAACTCGTTGGCCTGAATGCCAAGCGTCACGTCTGGAGGAAACCTGGCACCATCCCTACGGTGAAGCATGGTGGTGGCAGTCTCTGAATGTCCTTGAGTGGCCCAGCCAGAGCCTGGACTTGAACCCGATCTAAAATCTCTGGAGAGAAAATAGCTGTGCAGCGACGCTCCCCATCCAACCTGACAGAGCTTGAGAGAATCTGCAGAGAAGAACGGGAGAAACTCCCCAAATACAGGTGTGCCAAGCTTGTAGCGTCATACCCAAGAAGACCCGAGGCTGTAATCGTTGCCAAAGGTGCTTCAACAAAGTAGTGAGTAAAGGGTCTGAATACTTATGTAAATGTGATATTTCCGTTTTTTGTTAATACATTTCCAAAAACCTTTTCTTGCTTTTTCATTATTGTGTGTAGATTGATGAGGAAAAAAACAATTTAAATCAATTTTCTAAAACAGACTACATGTGCACAACCAAGTCAGAACAGTAGGCTAAGTTATTTTTTATTGTAATTGTTTTATTCAATGTTTATTTAACTAGGCAAGTTAGTTAAGAACTAATTCTTATTTACAATGATGGCCTACCCTGGCCAAACCCTTCCCTAACCCGGACGATGCTGGGCCAATTGTGCGCCGCCCTATGGGACTCCCGATCACGGCCGGGATCGAACCCGGGTCTGTAGTGACGCCTCTAGCACTACGATGCAGTGCCTTAGACCGCTGCGCCACTCGGGGAAAGGGATCAAATTATTAGGGTAAGGCACATGGGCTACTAACAGCTTACTACACGACATACACTTAGTATTACTTTCTTAGCTACAGTATACATAGGCTATCTCCCTGGCATATTTCATAAATACATTTTTGGACTCACAGTTGTGCTGTTCTCACTTGAACAGGAAGGTGGCGTGGCAGTCCTTCTTGTGGGCAAATTTTGTCATGAAACTTTGTCATCAAAGTCTGGCATTCTCTGGATTTATGGTGCTTTCAAAACAACTGGGAACTCTGAAAAAAACAAGGTTGAATCATGACGTCAGTGATCGTCAGGTCGGAGCTCTAGAAAGAAGCCAGAGTTCCCAGTTGTCTTGAACTAACTGAAGTCTGAGATTTCCAGTTGTTTTGAACGTGGCAGAAGTCATGCTGGCTTGACAGCATGGCCAATGTATTCAACCTTTTCTGGCACATGGTGTTGCCTGTGAATGTTTATCCTTTTAAGCTAGGAAAAGAGACCCTTAAACCCAGACTTGGACCACACACCCTCTCCACCGAATAGCAGGCAGGGGAAGTGAAATAGTGATTGCTTTGCAACGCTTGCAGTGAGCCACTGATTCTTTCCAACTTGTTGTGTAATGTTCATGTCCAATGGCCAATGAGCACCGATACGTTTTATCTATAATTTCTCTTCATATGACAAGGCTTGAAAAGGATTTGCAAGTAGATTGTCGACGTGATTCATGATGACTGCTTGTCTAGCTTGCTAGCTAAGATTTTGAAAGTAGGATGTCATGATCAGTCCAATCAAAGCTACTGTACATATAACGTGATTTGACGTCATTTTATCTGTGACCAATGACCTTGAGCCTTCTTGGATGGGCACTTCTAATGTAACTCTATGGCAGCACCAAATGGGGCTTGAACTTTCAAGCTCTCCCTGTAGATTTTGCGGTGACGTAGTGTCCCCATGAGACAGAACACTGAGCCAATCACGGCGCAACTAGAGAAGATTACCAACGACTACGCTCTGTATTTTCCGCTGGCTGACCCTTCACCACAGAAAGCACTGAGCTAGGCTGTACTCCCTGTTCACCCATGACTGCATGGCCAGGCACGACTCCAACACCATCATTAAGTTTGCCAACGATACAACAGTGGTAGGCCTGATCACCGACAACGATGAGACAGCCTATAGGGAGGAGGTCAGAGACCTGGCCGTGTGGTGCCAGGATAACAACCTGTCCCTCAACGTGACCAAGACAAAGGAGATGATTGTGGACTACAGGAAAAAAAAAGAGGACTGAGCACGCCCCCATTCTCATCGACGGGGCTGTAGTGGAACAGGTTGAGAGCTTCAAGTTCCTTGGTGTCCACATCACCAACGAACTATCATGGTCCAAACACACCAAGACAGTCGTGAAGAGGGCACGACAAAGCCTATTCCCCCTAGGAGACTGAAAAGATTTGGCATGGGTCCTCAGATCCTCAAAAAATTATACAGCTGCACCATCGAGAGCATCCTGACTGGTTGCTTCACCGCCTGGTATGTCAACTGTTCGACCTCCGACCGCAAGGCACTACAGAGGGTAGTGCGTACGGCCCAGTACATCACTGGGGCCAAGCTTCCTGCCATCCAGGACCTCTATAACAGGCGGTGTCAGAGGAAGGCCCTCAAAATTGTCAAAGACTCCAGCCACCCTAGTCATAGACTGTTCTCTCTGCTACCGCACGGCAAGCGGTACCGGAGTGCCAAGTCTAGGTCCAAAAGACATCTCAACAGCTTCTACCCCCAAGCCATAAGACTCCTGAACAGCTAATCATGGCTACCCGGACTATTTGCACTGCCCCCCCACCCCCACCCCATCTTTTTACGCTGCTGCTACTCTGTTAATTATTTATGCATAGTCACTTTAACTCTACCCACATGTACATATTACTTCAACTACCTCAACTAGCCGGTGCCCCCGCACATTGACTCTGCACCGGTACCCCCCCTGTATATATAGCCTCCCTACTGTTATTTTATTTTACTTCTGCTCTTTTTTTCTCTCAACACTTTTTTATAGTTGTTTTATTTTTATTTTTTTATTAAAAATAAATGCACTGTTGGTTAAGGGCTGTAAGTAAGCATTTCACTGTAATGTCTGCACCTGTTGTATTCTGCGCATGTGGCCAATAAAATTTGATTTGATTTGAAACACCTGCATTTTGGAGCTGCCTTACTCAAGAAAGCAAAAAAGAGACCATGTTTGTATGCAGCTTTATTAACTAAATAAATCATTTTTTACATTGTTTGCAAACTGATATGTGACATGTATTAATTCCAAAATAACATGCAAAACAGGCAACAACAAAAACAAAAATTCTTTATTTTCTTTAGCTAAACAGGTGGAGCTCAAAACTGGTGTGGCTCTGCCTCACCTGCCCTGAATGACAGGTCGCCACTGAACAAAACAGCCTAATGCATGGCTGTCTACTACTGCCTGCATTTATTCTAGACACAGCTTTAGGTGAAGGTAGGCTAATTCGTTTCCCCATACATTGTTTCACTTTCGAGAGGAGCAAAACTTTTCTCTCCCGACACTTATGCCACAACATTTGTACAAAATAAACTCTCTACATTTGTCATTTTATGTTCTAATGATATGTTGCTCGGTAAACATGCCTGGGTGAGAATAAATAGACATTGCAAGCAAGCATTGGCTTGGATCACAACATTATGACAGACATCGTCAGCAATGGAATAATTATACGTACAGACAAAGTAGGCCTACTAAACAATGCAAAGTAGACAAACAAAAACAACCATATGGCATCAGCAAAGTCGACAGGAAATAACTAGATTGATTGAACAACAATGACTAGCTACAGATTCTGTGTAGGTGTGTTCTGCACTGGGTGAAAGTTGATTGCATTAGTTTTGGAACGGGGCTGCCTCCCGGCGTGAGCCAGGTGCCCGTTCAAAGCCCACAACGAAGTCCGCCCAAAACAAAGTGACGTAAGAGCACGTGGAGTAATTAGTAGGATTCTGTGTTTTCACATGCAAAAGTGATTGCTTTTGAGCTTTATCTGCCTTCCCAATGAAAACGAGTTAGAAGGTTAAAACATTTATTTTACAGAAAAGAGATGTATGTTTCTGGACGATGCACCATGCTACCTTGTTGACAAAATGACAGAGTGGCGCAGATTAGCCTACTCTTCGATTTGAGAAGGGCGCTCCTCCCTCCCCGCTTTCGCCCAATGAAGTAACAGGCCTTTGCCCAATGCCCTGCGGCTCAACATAATCGAAACCACCCACTGTTTGAGTGTAAGAGATGCGTGCTGGCAGCTGAAAATGACCTTTTTCCGGATAATTACAAAAAAATACTTCTGTCATGATCGTATTCGGAAATTTCTCCATATCCGTTAGATACAATCATAAACCCAGATTGTATTCTGTATCCTATGCCTACTGAAATGACAAGTCAATCTCGCAAATGGGCCATTTATAATGATTTGTAGCTTTACATTTTATTTTTATGTTTTTAAATTTAACCTTTATTTAACTAGGCAAGTCAGTTAAGAACAAATTCTTATTTACAATGACGGCCTACACCTGCCAACGCTGGGCCAATTGTGCGCCGCCCTATGGGACTCCCAATCACGGCCGGTCGTGATACAGCCTGTAATCGAACCAGGGTATCTGTAGTGATGCCTCAAGTACTGATATACAGTGCCTTAGACCGCTGCGCCACTCTGGAGCCCATCTGGCACATAATAACAGCACAATTGCCGGAAAATAGCCTAACATTAGTTTAAGTTCATCCAAGTGTTTCTTGCTCAGAGATTGAGATCCTCTGTCCAACTCTCATCACTCAAACTATCCTGTCGGATTTATCTATAGTTATGCAAAGGAT
The DNA here is from genome assembly GCF_964263955.1 of Coregonus lavaretus. NCBI lineage: Eukaryota > Metazoa > Chordata > Actinopteri > Salmoniformes > Salmonidae > Coregonus > Coregonus lavaretus. The sequence continues at coordinate 39,079,397 of NC_140012.1, read as the reverse complement.
TTTATTTACAATTATAAACCTAGTTCAAGCCCTGAATGCTGATTGGCTGAAAGCTGTGGTATATCAGACCATATACCACGGGTATGGCAAAAAAAACATTTAAGTTGGTAACCAGTTTATAATAGCAATAAGGCACCCCGGGGGTTTGTGGTATATGGCCAATATACCACAGCTAACGGCTGTATTCGGGCACTCTGTGTTGCGTCATGCTTAAGAACAGCTCTTAGCCGTGGTATATTAGCCATATACCATACCCCCTTGTGCCTTAATCATAGCAGTCAAACGAGTTAAATAGACATAGATTGATAGAAAATTATCTGGGGAGTTTAATAAGGGTGTGATTTTTTGAGGGGCCTAGTTTACAGGCCTTTTGGGCGGGTTTATTGGGCTAAAATAATTTGTTTGACCTGGCAACCCTGCGGAGGAGAGGCGAGGAATTTAGCAAAACATTTTTAAATTCTCCCACTGTCAGTATATGGCTCATTTATGTGGTACGCAAAGCCTCTCATATTTTTAGGACTGAAGTTCGACTAAATGTCAAATGAAAATCAAATAGAGAGATACAGTAACAAATCTGCTAATCTATGCAACTTTATCTCTGGTTTGAAAACCAAATCCAGGAGTCTTCGTAAACGTGCATTCGCCCGTCTCAAACGGCAGATTTCTTCCTGGTGCTCTGCTATCGTTTTTTTAACTAGTGCCACGGATATCTCCAAAGGAACTGCGGTTAATTTTTCGTTGAGAAACACATTAAGCAGCTGTAGTTTATACATTTTGTGGAGAAAATGAATAAGATGGATAAGTTATTGTTGTTTTTGCTGCAAGATTCGCTAGCTACGATCGGACACGGCTGTGAAGCGGAATAATAAATAAGAACTTCCGGGTCACGGATTTTTGGAATCTTTCAGAATAAAAATCCAGTCCTGTATACTTTGTAAATGAATAATTAGGGCGAAAATTGAGAATGTGCACAATTATTGATATATTTCATGCTAGTTATCATACAAAATAATAATTACAAGTATTTCTATAAGATATGTTTTTTATTTGTATATTTTTAATTTGTTCAAGCCTAAATGGTCAACAATGTTATTGTTGTGTGTGTACTCCTATCATTTGTACTCATTTATTGCATCGTACAAAATTTTATGAAAGTTGTGTCGCAGTAAAATGGGGGTCCATTCTACTCAGAAATCCACAAAGTTTACACCCAGAGGAGCGTCGCTGCTCATTTGGTCCATATAGAGTGGCCCATCAACTTAAATCCAATCGTTTATTCAAATTGGACATACATATTGCGCCATACAAAATGATCTGTACGTTACGTTGTGTCGCAGTAAAAGGGGGTCCATTCTATTCAGGAGCACACTCCGAGGAGCATCACTTATTCTACAAACAAACAATACGTTTATTCAAAAGTAAAGAGAGATGCAATTTGGTTAAAAAAAGCATACTTTATTCATAACAAATGACAATGCAGTGAATTAATCAAATACTTTGTGAAATGTATCTTAATCAGGAAAACAGACGTTTCAAATTATATTCAAGATCCTCTTCATCTCATGAGTAGAGTCAGCCCACTGGGCACAAACTGGTTGAATCAACATTGTTTCCACGTCATTCCAAAAAATATATATACAGTATCCGTCAAAGGTTTGGACACACCTACTCATTCAAGGGTTTATCTTTATTTTTTATTATTTTCTACATTGTAGAATAAAAGTTAAAACTTAAACTATGAAATAACACATATGGAATCATGTAGTAACCAAAAAAAGTGTTAAACAAATCAAAATATTTTATATTTGAGATTCTTCAAAGTACCCACCCTTTGCCTTGATGACAGCTTTGCGCATTCTTGGCATTCTCCCAACCAGCTTCATGAGGTAGTCACCTGGAATGTATTTCAGTTAACAGGTGTGCCTTCTTAAAAGTTAATATGTGGAATTTATTTCCTTCTTAATGCATTTGAGCCAATCAGTTGTGTTGTGACATGGTAGGAGTGGTATACAGAAGATAGCCCTATTTGGTAAAAGACCAAGTCCATATTATGGCAAGAACAGCTCAAATAAGCAAAGAGAAATGACAGTCCATCATTACTTTAAGACATGAAGGTTAGTCAATATGGAAAATTCCAAGAACTTTGAAAGTTTCTTCAAGTGCAGTTGCAAAAACCATCAAGCACTATGATGAAACTGGCTCACATGAGGACCGCCCCAGGAAAGGAAGATCCAGAGTTACCTCTGCTGCAGAGGATAAGTTCATTAGAGTTACCAGCCTCAGAAATTGCAGCCCAAATAAATGCGTCACAGAGTTCAAGTAACAGACACATCAACGTCAACTGTTCAGAGGAGACTGCGTGAATCAGGCCTTCATGATCGAATTGCTGCAAAGAAACCACTACTAAAGGACACCAATAAGAAGAAGAGACTTGCTTGGGCCAAGAAACACGAGCAATGGACATTAGACCAGTGGAAATCTGTCCTTTGGTCTGATGAGTCCAAATTTCAGATTTTTGGTTCCAACCGCCGTGTCTTTGAGAGACGCAGAGTTGGTGAACAGATGATCTCGGTTCCCACCGTGAAGCATGGAGGAGGTGGTGTGATGGTGTTGTGGTGCTTTGCTGGTGACACTGTCTGTGATTTATTTAGAATTCAAGACACACTTAAACAGCATGGCTACCACCACATTCTGCAGCGATACGCCATCCCATCTGGTTTGCGCTTAGTGGGACTATCATTTGTTTTTCAACAGGACAATGACCCAACACACCTCCAGGCTGTGTAAGGGCTATATGACCAAGAAGGAGAGTGATGGAGTGCTGCATCAGATGACCTGGCCTCTACAATCAACCAACCTCAACCCAATTGAGATGGTTTGGGATGAGTTGGACCGCAGAGTGAAGGAAAAGCAGCCAACAAGTCCTCAGCATATGTGGGAACTCCTTCAAGACTTTTAGAAAAGCATTCCAGGTGAAGCTGGTTGAGAGAATGCCAAGAGTGTGCAAAGCTGTTATCAAGGCAAAGGGTGACTACTTTGAATCTCAAATATATGTATTTGTTTATCACGTTTTGGTTACTACATGATTTCATAGGTGTTATTTCATAGTTTTGATGTCTTCACTACTATTCTACAATGTAGAAAATAGTAAAAATAAAGAAAAATCCTTGAATGAGTAGGTGTGTCCAAACTTTTGACTGGTACTGTATATGTAATAATTGGGGTGATAACCTGTATCAACATGATTTTACTATGATACTGCCTCAAAAATATATTGGATTTGTCTAGCCAAAACACTTGACCTGATGCACATTTTGGCATGTAAGGCTGGCTGATTTAAATGGATAAAGTCCTCAGCCAACCTCATTTACAGGTATGCCAGTCAGTTATCACTCCATTTACTGATCACATTGTTTCCATTGTTTTTGCTAAAGCAGCTAGCTTCTCACCTGCTAATAGTCAGAATTTGTCACCTCAGTTATAGGGCAAAGCCAATAGTGCAAGTCTGGTATAGAATGGAGTTTTATTTCACACAGGAAGCATACAAAGAGTAAGCTAAAATAGCTAATTTAATTGTTTTGTAATTAAGATGTAGTCCTGAATTAGTCAGTCAGCAGAGAGTTAAAGCGACAGTACAAAAGTGCAGACTGGACCCTGGTTTTACAGACACAAACAATCAATTGTTTTTCCTGTACAGTGCTGTATTTGTACCATAGTGTCCAGGGGCCAAACGCAAACCTATTTGACCACAGTAAAAGTCTAGCAACACATCCTATGACCTAGCTTTTTGTTCAAACTCATCTGTTTTGAAGTCTAGGGACTCTAATGAGTAGATTGGACCCTGGTTTTATGGACACACAATCGTTTTTTTTTGCCTGTACAGTGCAATATGTACCATATAGTGTCCAAGCACCCCACATTAAACTGTTTGACCACAGTAGTAGTCTAGTATCATTTCATATGACCTAGCTTTTTGTTCAAACTCATGTTTTCAAATCAAATCAATCAAATCAAACTGTATTTGTCACATACACGTGTTTAGCAGATGTTATAGCGGGTGTAGCGAAATGCTTGTGCTTCTAGCTCCGACAGTGCAGTAATATCTAACAATTTCACAACATATACACAATACACACAAAACTAGTAAGGAATGGGATTTAAGAATATATACATATGGACAAGCAACGACAGAGCGGCATGGACTAAGATACAGTAGAATATTATAGAATAGAATACAGTATATACATATGAGATGAGTAGTGCAAAATATGTAAACATCATTAAAGTGACTAGTGTTCCATTTCTTAAAGTGGCCAGTGATTTCAATAGGCAGCAGCAGCCTCTAATGTGCTAGTGATGGCTATTTAACAGTCTGATGGCCTTGAGATAGAAGCGTTTTTTCATTCTCTCGGTCCCAGCTTTGATGCACCTGTACTGACCTCGCCTTATGGATGATAGCGGGGTGAACAGGCAGTGGCTCGGGTGGTTGATGTCCTTGATGATCTTTTTGGCCTTCCTGTGACATCGGGTGCTGTATGTGTCTTGGAGGGCGGGTAGTTTGCCCCCAGTAATGCATTCGGCAGACCGCACCACCCTCTGGAGAGCCCTGCGGTTGTGGGCGGTGCAGTTGCTGTACCAGGCGGTGATACAGCCCGACAGGATGCTCTCAATTGTGCATCTGTAAAAGTTTGTGAGGGTTTTAGGTGCTAAGCCGAATTTCTTCAGCCTCCTGAGGTTGAAGAGGCTCTGTTGCGCCTTCTTCACCACACTGTCTGCGTGTGTGGACATTTCAGTTTGTCGGTGATGTGTACGCCAAGGAACTTGAAGCTTTCCACCTTCTCAACTGCGGTCCCGCGGTTTTGTATAGATAATTGTGTACAGTGCAATGTATGAGTCTTTCTATAAGTAATGGGGCCAGTGTGTGACATTGGGATAAACATTTAAAAATGGTTTTAAAAAAAAGCAGTTCCACATGTGTACTTAGAGGAATATATGCAAATTGCCCATAACTCCACCTATACAACAACATAGGCCTAGGACTATACATCCTTTAAGCACTTAACATTTGAATTTTCAAGGACCTCAATGTCATACAATTGTATAATTTATATAATTGTAGATATAGGGCCTAACATGCCTGACTAAATAGATTGGATGCATGCATGTTGATTTTCTGTAGCCTGTGGCAGACACAGGGACAGATAATACATCTGTGAATTAATCTCACCATTGCTGTTTTTATAATGAGAAAGCGACCAAAAACAGGGTCTTTTTTAATGGAAGGATTTGTATGGAAAGCCAAGTTGAAGCCAACATTAGAGGTTGTTATCATCATAATAACCGCAAGTGGTTTTACCGCAACAGAGTAGCACAACACCCTCCAATTGAAGCGACGGGAACCAAACGAAGGTGGCCACATCTTTCACAAAAACGGATCAAAAATGAAATAATGGATCATTATAAGGGAGCAGGAGAACTTGGCTGTAATAATTACTTTTCAAGCACCAAATTCAATCAATCAATCAATTTTATTTTATATAGCCCTTCTTACATCAGCTAATATCTCGAAGTGCTGTACAGAAACCCAGCCTAAAACCCCAAACAGCTAGTAATGCAGGTGTAGAAGCACGGTGGCTAGGAAAAACTCCCTAGAAAGGCAAAACCTAGGAAGAAACCTAGAGAGGAACCAGGCTATGAGGGGTGGCCAGTCCTCTTCTGGCTGTGCCGGGTGGAGATTATAACAGAACCATGCCAAGATGTTCAAAAATGTTCATAAGTGACAAGCATGGTCAAATAATAATCAGGAATAAATCTCAGTTGGCTTTTCATAGCCGATCATTAGAGTTTAAAACAGCAGGTCTGGGACAGGTAGGGGTTCCATAACCGCAGGCAGAACAGTTTAAACTGGAATAGCAGCAAGGCCAGGCGGACTGGGGATAGCAAGGAGTCACCACGGCCGGTAGTCCCGACGTATGGTCCTAGGGCTCAGGTCTCTCAGTTGGCTTTTCATAGCCGATCATTTAGAGTTGAAAACAGCAGGTCTGGGACAGGTAGGGGTTTCGTAGCCGCAGGCAGAACAGTTGAAACTGGAATAGCAGCAAGGCCAGGCGGACTGGGGGCAGCAGGGTGTCATCATGCCCGGTAGTCCTGACGTATGGTCCTAGGGCTCAGGTTCTCAGAGAGAAAGAGAGAACGAGAGAATTAGAGAGAGCATACTTAAATTCACACAGGACACTGGATAAGACAGGAGAAGTACTCCAGGTATAACCAACTAACCCCAGCCCCCCGACACATAAACTACTGCAGCATAAATACTGGAGGCTGAGACAGGAGCGGTCCGGAGACACTGTGGCCCCATCCGAAGAAACCCCCGGACAGGGCCAAACAGGAAGGATATAACCCCACCCACTCCGCCAAAGCACAGCCCCCGCACCACTAGAGGGATATCCCCAACCACCAACTTACAATCCTGAGACAAGGCCGAGTATAGCCCACAGAGGTCTCCACCACAGCACAAACCAAGGGGGGGGGGGCGCCAACCCAGACAGGAAGATCACGTCAGTAACTCAACCCACTCAAGTGACGCACCCCTCCCAGGGACGGCATGAAAGAGCACCAGCAGGCCAGTGACTCAGCCCCTGCAACAGGGTTAGAGGCAGAGAACCCCAGTGGAGAGGGGAACCGGCCCGGCAGAGACAGCAAGGGCTGTTCGTTGCTCCAGCCTTTCCGTTCACCTTCACACTCCTGGGCCAGACTACACTCAATCATATGACCTACTGAAGAGATAAGTCTTCAGTAAAGACTTAAAGGTTGAGACCGAGTCTGCGTCTCTCACATGGGTAGGCAGACTGTTCCATAGAAATGGAGATCTATAGGAGAAAGCCCTGCCTCCCGCTGTTTGCTTAGAAATTCTAGGGACAATTAGGAGGCCTGCGTCTTGTGACCGTAGCGTACGTATTGGTATGTACGGCAGGACCAACTCGGAAAGATAGGTAGGAGCAAGCCCATGTAACGCTTTATAGGTTAACAGTAAAACCTTGAAATCAGCCCTTGCCTTAACAGGAAGCCAGTGTAGGGAAGCTAGCACTGGAGTAATATGATCAAATTTCTTGGTTCTAGTCAGGATTCTAGCAGCCGTATTTAGCACTAACTGAAGTTTATTTAGTGCTTTATCCGGGTAGCCGGAAAATAGAGCATTGCAGTAGTCTAATCTAGAAGTAACAAATGCATGGATTAATTTTTCTGCATCATTTTTGGACAGAAAATTTCTGATTTTTGCAATGTTACGTAGATGGAAAAAAGCTGTCCTTGAAACAGTCTTGATATGTTCGTCAAAAGAGAGATCAGGGTCAAGAGTAACGCCTAGGTCCTTCACAGTTTTATTTGAGACGACTTTACAACCATCAAGATGAATTGTCAGATTTAACAGAAGATCTCTTTGTTTCTTGGGACCTAGAACAAGCATCTCTGTTTTGTCCGAGTTTAAAAGTAAAAAGTTTTCAGCCATCCACTTCCTTATGTCTGAAACACAGGCTTCTAGCGAGGGCAATTTTGGGGCTTCACCATGCTTCATTGAAATGTACAGCTGTGTGTCATCCGCATAGCAGTGAAAGTTAACATTATGTTTTCGAATAACATCCCCAAGAGGTAAAATATATAGTGAAAACAATAGTGGTCCTAAAACGGAACCTTGAGGAACACCGAAATGTACAGTTGATTTGTCGGAGGACAGACCATTCACAGAGACAAACTGATATCTTTCCGACAGGTAGGATCTAAACCAGGCCAGAACTTGTCCGTGTAGACCAATTTGGGTTTCCAGTCTCTCCAAAAGAATGTGGTGATCGATGGTGTCAAAGGCAGCACTAAGGTCTAGTAGCACGAGGACAGATGCAGAGCCTCGGTCTGACGCCATTAAAAGGTCATTTACCACCTTCACAAGTGCAGTCTCAGTGCTATGATGGGGTCTAAAACCAGACTGAAGCATTTCGTATACATTGTTTGTCTTCAGAAAGGCAGTGAGTTGCTGCGCAACAGCTTTTTCTAAAATTTTTGAGAGGAATGGAAGATTCGATATAGGCCGATAGTTTTTTATATTTTCCGGGTCAAGGTTTGGCTTTTTCAAGAGAGGCTTTATCACTGCCACTTTTAGTGAGTTTGGTACACATCCGGTGGATAGAGAGCTGTTTATTATGTTCAACATAAATTGAGGAAATGTTAACATTTTCAAGGTAGGCCCATTCCCAGTGGTGTAAAGTACTTAAGTACAAATACTTTAAAGTACTACTTAAGTCGTTTTTTGGGGTATCTGTACTTTTTGGGGTATCACACACTACTGCCTCAGATCTGGCAGACGCACTAAACACACATGCTTCATTTGTAAATAATGCCTGAGTGTTGGAGTGTAATAAAAAATAATGGTGCCGTCTGCTTTGCTTAAAATAAGGAATTTGAAGTGATTTATACTTTTACTTTTGATACTTAAGTATATTTAAAAACGAAATACTTTGACTTTTACTCAAGTAGTATTTTACTGGGTGACTTTTACTTGTCATTTTTTATTAAGGTATCTTTGCTTTTACTCAAGTATGACAATTGGGTACTTTTCCCACCACTGTCTATTCCAGTACTACTTGAATTTCTGAGCTCCAAATTCAAGTAGTCTACTTCAAGCCCCTTGTATTGTTTAAATTGCAGGTGTAACATGGAAACCAAGATGTATTTGTCATGTTATTTCATTACCAGATCATATTGTGAAGAAGCCTACTAGGCTATGTAAATTGTCATTTTATCCAGAATAATTAATAGGAATAACGTTGGGTTTTGTGCAATAGTCTATCCTACACAATTGCCACAGTAGACTCGGTGTCCAATCCGAGGCACAAAAACATGAACTCATTACCTTGATGCTTTCTCGGTTAAATCTAAGGAGACCTTGCTGTAAATCAAGCAGACGATCTGTAACGTGTACGCTGGTAGTCGGGAAGCAAGTACAGGGAGTGAATTTAATAATAAATGGAACAAAATAAGAAACACGAGTAGCGTACAGACATGAAACACTGAAACAGAATCAATAACGCCTAGTGAAAGAACCAAAGGGAGTGACATATATAGGGGAGGTAATCAGGAAGGTGATTCAGTCCAGGTGTGCTTGATGATGACGTGCAGGTGCGCGTAATGATGAATCCCAGGACCCGTGACCTCGAACGCCGGAGAGGGAGTATACGTCACAGTACCCCCTCCTGACGCATGACGACGCCGACCAGAGGGACGGTCCAGAAGACCAGGGGCGGAACTTCTCCTGAGACCCGGGATCCTGTCGCTTCTGCTGAGGCGCGGAACCTGTCGAGCTTGCTGAGGCATGGGAGCCTGACGAGCCGGCTGAGGCATGGGAGCCTGACGAGCCGGCTGAGGCATGGGAACCGCCGGAGAGGGAGTATACGTTAAATGATCAACATCAATTTGCTAGGGATATTAGATCCAACATGGATCCAGGCACAACTGTCTTCGCCATCTTAATGAATGAGGCAACAATATATTCTGGACATTCCTTGCAAACACCTTTTTCCAGCACTTGGGCTGTTGTTGCATTGCATGCGCTATCACAACAGCTGTTCATCACTTGACTGTCATTCTGAAATTCCTTCCTGGATCAGATGATTATGAGTGAAAATATCACAACATAATTAAACAGCTGGACACCAAATGCGCATCCAACAAGTATTATGCATCAGTATTGAAGAACCATGTTAATGACAGTATCAATTTAGGTTTTAAGTATCAATGTAAGGTGACTCATAAATCGCGTAAATTTTTTGGAATTTGTATGCGGATGAAACCGGTTTTAATCCCAGAACGTAAAAAGACATGACATGTTACATAGTTACACTGCATTTCTGAGATCGCTATACAAAAAAAACTGTCCGACAGCGAGATCCAGGATTCTTACAGGGTTCGAGTTCAATGTCTAATTTAACTGATTAATGCTTAATATGTGGACAACTTACACTGCCATATATGCAAGGACAGAAAATTATTATTTTAAATTACATGATTTTGGACAAGACACCAACCATGAGAAAGGGCTAAACATATTAAGGGCTAAACAGTTTAAAATACTCATTAATTGTGTTGAATATAGCCATGTTCCCCCTTATATCTTAATGTAATGGCATGAAAATTCAAAATTCTAAGTCTGCTAACATTTGCTCATAAAATGTAAAAATTCGACCGTTATTATTATTCACCATCTTCATTGCAGGACTTTTATTCTGAAGGGAAATCGCCAAAGTCACGGCCTTATTATTGTAAGGTCTTGCTTATACTTGCTGATTGAACGGAGGTCGGTCAACACTAAAAAAGTACTTCCGGGTCACATCATTTCGAACATTTTCAAAATAAGTCTCCCACGTTATAGTAGAAAAGTGTCAGCCTGTATTTATTCATGTTATATGAACAATCATTGTCTAAACATTAACAATGATTAATATTTGTTCATATTTAAGTGACATTTGTATTACATTTGGGTTTTAAAACATGTTCCAAGGTCAAATAAAGAATAACACATTTATGTATACATCACATACAAGTATAGCACTGTACAGGGAAAACTATCATTTGTATGTCTATAAAACCAGGGTCCAGTCTACTCACTAGAGTCCCTAGAATACAAAACAGAGGAGTTTGAACAAAAAGCTAGGTCATAGGAAGTGTTGTTGGTCTTTTGTATTTGTATATATTATGGCTCCCCATTAGTTCCTGCCAAGGCAGTAGCTACTCTTCTTGGGGTCCAGCAAAATTAAGGCAGTTATACAATTTTAAAAACATTACAATACATTCATTACAGAATTCACAACTGTGGTCAAACAGCTTAAAGTGGGGCTTAATGAAAACTTTAAGCTTAAAGAAAAGACTTGAGTCATTGCTAGCACAGGGGGTCAATGTTCGAGTGCAGAGGGAGGGGGGGAAATGTGGTCAGAGAAGAGTCCAAAGTGTAAAACTGGACGTGATTAGAGATGACTTAGCCTTCCCCACCTCTCCCTGCCCTAAAGTATTTTCCCACACACTTGCAAGAGTTGTTTTCACAAATCAGACACAAGATGTGTGTGGCATGCCCTATTCAGGTTATTGATGTCCTGGAATTGTGCAGTGTGTATTGTGTAATATTTTCATGGAAAAACATGAAAATATTACCTTGAATATACAAGCCGAGTCCGCTCTAATGACCATATGCCGTGAAAAAGTATTTGACCCCTTTCAGATTCTCTATTTTTGCATATTTTTTTATACCGAATGTTATCAGATATTCAACCAAAACCTAACATTAGATAAAGAGAACCTGAGTTTACAAATAACAAAACAAATTGATACATTTTATGTATTTAATTAACAAAGTCATGCAATACCCAATTCCCCTGTGTGAAAAAGAAATTGCCCCCTTACACGCAATAACTGATTGTGCCACCTTTAGCTGCAGTGACTGCAACCAAATGCTTCCTGTAGTTGTTGATCAGGCTCTCAAGTCGCTGTGGTGGAGTTTTGGGCCTCTCTTGCATGCAGAACTGCTTTAACTCAGTGACGTGTGGGTTTTCAAGCATGAACTGCTCGGTTCAAGTCCTGCCACATCTCATTTGGGATTAGGTCTGGACTTTGACTAGGCCATTCCAAAACTTCAATTCGTTGCTTTTTAGCCATTTTCACGTAGACTTGATTGTCTGTTTTGGATCATTGTCTTGCTGCATGACCCAGTTGCGCTTCAGCTTCAGCTCACAGACGGATGGCCTGACATTCTCCTGTAGAATTCTCTGATACAGAGCAGAATTCATGGTTCCTTCTATTAAGGCAAGTTGTCCAGGTCCTGAGGCAGCAAAGCATCCCCAAAACATTTCACTACCGTCCAAAAAGTTATACTTTTGAATCATCTGTCCATAGAACATTCTTCCAAGAGTCTTGATGATCATCCAGGTGCTTCCAGGTGCTTTTTGGCAAACTCAAGTCAACATTTTGGATGACATGGGTCCCATTATGCCTGGCGAAAACCAAACACTGCATTCCACAGTAAGAATCCCATACCAATGGTCAAGCATGGTGGTGGTAGTGTGATGGTTTGGGGATGCTTTGCTGCCTCAGGACCTGGACAACTTTGATGCTCTGCAAAGTAACTGGCATCTAGTGAACAAGACAATATACTGAAAACTAATACTGCACACAGCATATTTTGATTATGTGAGATGCACCACAGCCATTTATTTTTAATGAAAAGTATTAATTCCAGTCTTGGAAAATTAAACATTGAAACACATTGTTTTGCTGATTGAATACAAAACAAATTATACAGCAAGTGTATAATTGTGTACACACAAATTAATGCACTGTACATCTTAAATTCCTTGTCACTTTGTGATACAAATATTCAAATATAATGTGCAGAAAAATAACAACATAAATATTTCCACTTTACAAAAATAAATACATGTTTCCAAACGTAATCGTTTGCTACGTTAGCTAGCTACAGTATATTTTAATGATAATAATACTTAAGTAGGCCTAATTAATTATTAACTTAAGTTAATATTGTGTTTTTTAGTCAGTAATCAAAAGTACAACATATACATTTGCTGTGGTGTTTCATGTAGTTTCTTCTTCTTCATAACCAACGCAGCATTGGGAACATTAGTGCTTATGGTAAACATACTTCTGAAATGTGCCTGCATTCTATCATGCAGGAACAACTGTGTGAAAGGTACTCATTCAGTATTTTGGCTTATTAGAGGCACGTGTGAATTACAACAGGCAGGACCCATCCACATTCAAGTGAAATAACACCACTCAACAAAACAAAAATATGATTACGCCCAATGACTCCACGGCTTTATCACAACAGGCTCAACCACTGTATTCCTCAGTCTGTAGAGAAACATACTTTGCCTCCTCTCTTGATATTCTTACTGCAGATTTGGAATGATATGCTTAGCTGCCCACATGGTTTCAGTCTATTGTGGAGACAGGCAGCCCAATTCTGATCTTTTGCCCAATTATTGGCAAAATATTTGATCTGATTGGTCAATAGTGAGAAAAAAAAACATCAGAATTGGGCTGCCTGTCTAAATGCAGCCTTAGTGTCATAGAAGTGTCACAGATATAACATCTAAAATCTCATGTTACACAAAAGGACGATACCTTGTAGAATATAAATGCTTGACACCTGATAACAGTCACACAAGCTCAGAGGTTTCCTGGTAGTTTGAGCTGCAGGGAGGTGGGGATTGAGTTAAAGCTGCGGATGGGGCTGAAAGGGTGCATCTCACGTGGCATTTGAGGAGCAACGTTGGAGGAGAAGGGCGTGGCACGTATCACAGACCCTCACTGGTTTTGGCGAGGCAGGGAGGGGCAGCTCGTTGTCAGAGCAGGCATTGCAGAAGATCTCCCCACAGTTTCTACAGTGGTGCTAGAGAAATGAGACGCATGGAAAACACAAAATCAGCTCATCTAGGCAAGAAGTACACCGCAAGGAAAATATGTGGGTTATGGTTTGCATAGTTGCCATTCTTATCGTAAAACTATGTCACATCTTTTTTGTGTTGCATGCTGGTTCAGCACTGTCCCAATTAATTTCACACAAAAAATGTAACGAGTTTATCCTAACCTTTCTCCGAGAGATGGAGAACTCCTTCTCACACAGTTTACAGATGTTAGCTTCTTTGTCCTTCAGCCAGATCTGCCCCCCCTGGAATATTTCATTGTTAGATAGGCGACTCATGGAACAGCACTGGCCAAGGTCAACATGCGTGTTAGTAGTTCAGTTGTTGTCATAAGAACAAAATGGACTGAACTTTCATTTGGATAACGATGTAGAATTCGAGAGACACTTACCTGAAGAGCTTTATTTGCCTCTTTTATGTCTTCGATTTTAAGTTTTGATCTGTGTTAAGAATAAGACAAGGCAAGCATCAGTTTACAGAGTTCATGTCTCTCTATTTTTTCATGCAAAATTCCTAACTGGAACTTTGCAACAGTATGTGCACAAACTAAGGCCAAGAGGCATGTAAAGGGATAATGGATGTGGTTATAGTCCCTCCTCCACAACATAAAAGCTTGTTCCACTCCTTTCTTAAAAAGGTACGTTGAGATGTCTCTAACTGATGGGGGTAAGAGGCTGCATTCCTATTTGAAAGATAGACAGTGTTAAATAAAAACATACATCAAATGAGGGAGTTTAAAATAGACAAGTACTCGCTAAGTTTGCAGCCCAGCTCCTCCAGGGCCTGCTCCTGTTCGTCACATATCCCCGTCAGCTGGCTGTTCTCATCCTGCAGCCTGTGGAACTCCTGGGGAAAAACATGTCAAATACATCAGTCCACTGTGTGTGTAAATATACTCTATCCCTGTGACACAACGAAAATATGTTGAACTTGAACATAATACTTTTTAAATGCCACAATGTCACAAAAAGCCCCACGAGGAACCCTCACAAACATTTTTAAGTCCATTTATTTGCTGGGCTTCAGCACTGAGCTGGGCGACGTTCCCACGTTCCCTCTCCAGGTCGTTCTGTAAGGTCTGCTGCCACTCCTTCTCAATCTTTAGGTCGGTCTCCAGCTGCAACCTACAACAGGAACAACATCCAGGATTACAGTCAGATTATTGTGTTTTAGAACTCTATTCAATCTTCAAGCGTTACAGATAGCGTGCCAGGAATGTAAAGGTAATTTCAGACTGAGCCGACATACGCAGCGTTTACCGCGAATGCAGTCTCCGCTAACACGTGAACATCGCCTTTAAATTTCAAATCACGCTGTAATGCTGAATTTCCACGATATGGAATGAATAGAGCCCCAAATCTTCATATTACATAGAAGGAAGAAGTACTAAGAGCTGCTATAAATATACCGTATGCATGTGTACTTACCTCTGGTTCTCTCTCTGGGCTATCTGCTTTTGGAGGCTGTCGGCTTTGTTGGCAAAGTCCTGCTTGAATTTGCGCGCTCCATCTTCTGCGGTCCAGCAGTCCCGATCAGCCTCCTGTAATCTGGTGTAATTCAAACCAACTGGGTAAAACTGAGGCTCCAATCACAAGGAAAAGGGGTGCAGGTGGTTGGGATGCAATGGGACAAACTGTCAAAAGAAAAGGGGGAGGCCAAACATCTACAGGCAGACCATTCTGAAGAGAAGATGGCCAGACAGTGGCAGGACAGTTCGTTACATTTCTATGGAAACACTCAGGGAGCTGATCTAACGCTGGCAATTATTTGAAAAGATTAATTCCAAGTCCACAATTTCAAAACATCTAACTTTATTGTTTCATGTGATAAAATACAATTATTATACTTTTTATTGGCTATAATGAGTAGAGTATTTGCTCTTACAGATATGTTTAAGTGTATTAGTTATTACAGTACCACAATAATGGGATGCACTACAAAACTTCCTTTTGTGAAAGAAGCTCGTCTTAACATTAGACTGATTCAAAAACCAACAAACTAACTTTTCAAGAACAGTCAACCCATTACTTTACGATACTGCATATGAACAAATCCCCTGCCTAGTGTTTGCTGAGAGTTAGTGGTTGTGTTTGAATGCTCAGAAAGAGATGTCTTTAACAAGCTTGTATTGGTGCTCAGTGTCTGCGCTGGCACATTTGACAAATGACATGGCGAGCGTTCGCGTCTGGCTTAGCAAATCTTTATCACTATCGAGGCCAAGTAGACAAAACAGGAGGTGTATCGATGTCGAAATAAGTATGAAATTAAACGTATGAGGGTAAAAGATCGATGTCGAAATAAGTATGAAATTAAACGTATGAGGGTAAAAGATCAATGTAGAAATAAGTATGAAATTAAACATATGAGGATAAAAGATTGTTGTAGAAATATGTATGAAATTAAACGTATGAGGGTAAAAGTACGATGTAGAAATAAGTATGAAATTAAAACGTATGAGGGTAAAAGATCGATGTAGAAATAAGTATGAAATTAAAGGTATGAGGGTAAAAGATCGATGTAGAAATAAGTATGAAATTAAACGTATGAGGGTAAAAGATCGATGTAGAAATAAGTATGAAATTAAACGTATGAGGGTAAAAGATCGATGTAGAAATAAGTATGAAATTAAACGTATGAGGGTAAAAGATGAAAGCAATAAAAGACAAAGAAAAGAACAAGAGAAAGAGGATGTCAATATCAGGGAACTTCCATTTGACCAAAATAAATAAGAAATTGTTAAACAAAGTATTCTCATAGAAATATCACAACGAAGATGGCGTTAAACGACTGGAAGAGAAGGGAAGGGATGGTCCATGTTGACTGAGACATGACAGAGCTGTGATCGCATCACACAACTAGACTACAGCCAAGTCAATGCTCCAAAAGGGATTTGCAATATGGTAAAACGTACATTCATAATAATACACCTACATGCAAAAAGAGAAAATACTTTGCATGCCACATTATGGGCCGGTTTCCTGCATACAGATTAAGCCTAGTCCTGGACTATAAATCTCCACTGAAATTACTTTTTTATGTCCAGGGAAAAGTTTACTCTGTGTCCAGGAAACCGGGCCTTCACTTCAAATGACTTAAGAGGATCTTTAAGTCAACTCCCTTACCTTTGCTCCAGCTGTTTCATGGTTGCTGTGATTTGATTGGTCTTCTCCTCCAAACGAGTGATCATGTCGTTCTTCTGTTTCATGCCGTCATCGGAAGTCTGGTCGACAACACAGCAAAGCCATCAGATCAGTATAGTCACTGGAACACAACCTGATATGTAACAAACAACATAGCCTACTCCATGCACAAAAGCACCAGCAAAATGTGCCACACAAAAAGCTCCACGGCACCTGTATTTTTGTGTACATTTCCACGTTGATGGCCTTGACATCGTCCAGCTGGTGGCGCAAGCCGATCAGTGTGTCCTGCTTCTCGTGGATGTCCTTCTCCAACAGTTTCATGGCCAGATCCATCTCCTGCTTCATGCTCACCTGCACCACCAACTCATTCTCCACATCCTAAAGTGGTGGACAAGGAGAACAGCTGTCCGTCAACCCAAATCCTGCTCAACTGTAAAGCACTGACCTTCCTCACACAGACAATGCTACTGACTGCTCCTTACAACCCAAGATTACCATTTCAGAATTCTGCGTTGGCTTATGTTGGCAGTTTCCTCTATTGTATAGGTGAGATAGTCTCCCCTTTCTAAAGTAGCTGTTTCCTCTGCCTCGGAAAAAAAACGTTGGCTTCAATGGGTTTCAACTGAAAATTTTACATTTTACATTTTTAGTCATTTAGCAGACACTCTTATCCAGAGCGACTTACTGAGTGCATACATTATTTTTTATTTATGTATTTTTTGTATATATTTTTTACTGGCCCACTGTGGGAATCGAACCCACAACCCTGCCGTTGCAAACGCCATGCTCTACCAACTGAGCAAATGTTGGTAAAAAATGCACCCCATCTAGAAAAATGATCAAGGGGAAATGCTAGATGAAGACTGACCTGGCGTAGTTGACATTCCTCCCTGAGCTGTCTCCTGGCCTCGTTGTACATCTCGTCCAGGCCCTGCCTCGACTTCTTATAGGTGTCCAGCTCCACGTCGACGTCCACCTGGGTCACCTGACAGATAGCGACACATCAACAGAGGAGACATTAATGGATTAGACCACACCCACATTTCCTAATACCTCAAAACACTAGAAATGAGGAACACGGTTTTAAGTCTGACTGACCCAGACAGCGAACAGGACATTATAAAAGGCATACCTCAAGTTGCTGCTGAGCATTCATGAGAATAATAGTGTTCTCATTTCTAAGCTGATGATTCTCCTCTTGTAGTTTGATTATGTTGTTCTTTGCAATCGCCAGCTACAATGAAAAGAGGTTAAAATGAAAATCAGATGTATAAAACGATAAATGATTCAGAATGTTAGTACAGAACTAATAAGAGACTTTGCCATACCTCCTCAATGAGTTTAGAGTTTGATTTCTCCAAGTTATCGACCCTCCCTTGTAAGCCGTGTACTGAAGAACTGTGCCAAAGATACAAGTGCTAATTTAGCGCCATTCCACATTTAGTCTCTCCTAACAGATGTTTGAAGAAGCACACTGCTTCAAGTAAGTCTATCGCATGTTCAAAACAGCCTTAAACGTCCTCACAAAAGAACATGAGTTAACGTCCTCACAAAACACAAGTACTTTCATTGTCTTTTATAATTCAATTTCCTGCTGTTGAACTAGTGAGCTTGAGTTCTGTAGAGGTTGTGCGATGACCGTAAGAGGATAGAACAGAAGAGACATCTTTGTCCATCTGTAACCAGTGTCAACAACTTGGCCTGAATTAGAGCTTCATCAGCTAAAAAAAACACGCTTAAGCGATTATCACACACACCAAAAAAAATCACAACGATACAGTATGGTAAAGAAAAAAGCTAAAGATAAAAATACTTACTTAAGCTGTCTGTTTAATTCTTCAACGTAGTTCTTCTGGTCCAGGATGGCTGCTATTTGACCATTTCTATTGAGAAAACAAATCATGGAAGAGAAATCAGTAAATTAGAACATTTATGTTCAAAACTTTCAAGTATTTTGATATACTTGTGTCTTTCTCAGCGTATCCAAGACAACGTCTAGTAGATGTGTTTTAATGGATATATTACATCTCGTTAAAGTAACGAGAGTATCTACTTTACCTTTCTTCACTTCTGTAGTCATCAATGTCATTTTTCAAGTACATGGAGAAGTCAATGACCCCAACCTAAGAAATATAAAAATGTCACACAACCAGTATGTTCAACATTTCTGCATAGACTTTGACCAGTATATTCCTTCTCAAATTGGGTTGAGAGGATTGGAGTATAAATGTGCGCTTAAACACAGCTGAACAGTTCAGATGATACTCATTTGTTTGCACTGTAACAGTTGTAGATACTAGTTTGATTAGTTTGTTGGGATGAGACGAGTAATCTCCACGAGGTGAAAGGAACGCTGATCCTGTGTCCGCGGGTAGGACCATGAATAACACTGAGGTGTCCTCTCACTTGCCTATTTTAAAGGTTGTTATTGGGAGTTTTAGAACAATGACTGAAGTAAGGTGAGGGGGGGGGGGGGGTGTTGACTCTCACCTGTGTATCCAGGTGTTGACTCTCACCTGTGTATCCAGGTCTTCTCCCTTGACACACAGGTTGGCATCGATCACATTGAGTCCCACCAGCAGGCCAACGATGACAGCACCCTCCTCCTCTACCATCACAGCAGAATTCTCATAGAAATCACTGTGGGTGCAAAACACACAGAGAAACATATTTCACATCAAATCATCAACACACATACAATGTTTACAAATTAATAACAATTAAATAACTAAAATATAGTCGTTACATAGGTATTCACCCCCAATGTTTAGGCAAGCCTAAATTAGTTCAGGAGTCAAATTTGGCTTAAAAAATCATAATAAGTTGCATGGACTCACTCTGTGTGAAATAATAGTGGTTGACATGATTTTTGAATGACTACCTCTTCCTCTGTCCGTCATACATACAACATCTGTAAGGTCCCTCATTCAAGTAATTAATTTCAAACACAGATTCAACTATAAAGACCAGGGAGCTTTTCGAACGCCTCATAAAGAAGGGCAGTAATTGGTAGATGGTTAACAATAACAAATCAGATATTGAATATCTCTAAGTATGGTCAAGTTAATAATTATGCTGTGGGTGATGTATTAAACCACCCAGACACATCAAAGACGCAGTCATCGTTCTGAACTGAGCTGCAGGACAGGAAGGAAACTGCTCAGGGATGTCACCATGAGGCCATTCGTAATTTTAAAATAGCTACAGAGTTCAATGGCTGTGATGGGAGAAAACTGAGGATGGATCAACAACATTGTAGTTACTCCACAATCCTAACCTAACAAATATACAGAATATTCCAAAACATACATCCTGTATGCAACAAGTCACTAAAGTAATACTGCAAAAAAAAATGGCAAAGGAATACACTTTTTGGCCTAAATGCAAAGCGTTTGGGGCAGATCCAACACAACACAGAGTAACTGCCTCCTTATTTTCAAGCATGGTGGTGGCTGCATCATGTATGCACTCACTAACTGTAAGTCGCTCTGGATAAGAGCCTCTGCTAAATGACTAAAATGTAAATGGTGGCTGCATCATGGTATGGCCCTCCTGTAGCTCAGTTGATAGAGCATGGTGCTTGCAACGCCAGGGTTGTGGGTTTGATTCCCACGGGGGGCCAGTATGAAAAATGTATGCACTCGCTAACTAAGTCGCTCTGGATAAGAGCGTCTGCTAAATGACTAAAATGAAGAAGAAAAAAAATATGGGTATGCTTGACATCAGCAAAGGCTGGGGAGTTTTTCAGGATAAAAATAAATGGGATGGAGTTAGCACAGGCAAAATACTAGACAAAAACCTGGTTCAGTCTTCAGAGACTGGGAGAATAATTCACCTTTCAGCAGGACAATAAGGCCAAATCTACAGTCGTGGTCAAAAGTTTTGAGAATGACACAAATACTAATTTTCACAAAGTCTGCTGCCTCAGTTTTGATGATGGCAATTTGCATATACTCCAGAATGTCACGAAGAGTGATCAGATGAATTGCAATTAATTGCAAAGTCCCTATTTGCCATGAAAATGAACTTAATCCCCCAAAAACATTTCCACTGCATTTCAGCCCTGCCACAAAAGGACCAGCTGCCATCATGTCAGTGATTCTCTCGATAACACAGGTGAGAGTGTTGACGAGGACAAGGCTGGAGATCACTCTGTCATGCTGATTGAGTCAGAATAACAGACTGGAAGCTTTAAAAGGAGGGTGGTGCTTGAAAACATTGTTCTTCCTGTTATCCATGGTTACCTGCAAGGAAACACGTGCCGTCATCATTGCTTTGCACAAAAAGGGCTTCACAGGCAAGGATATTGCTGCTAGTAAGATTGCACCTAAATCAACCATTTATCGGATCATCAAGAACTTCAAGGAGAGAGGTTCAATTGTTGTGAAGATGGCGTCAGGGCACCCAAGAAAGTCCAGCAAACGCCAGGACCGTCTCCTAAAGTTGATTCAGCTGCGGGATCGGGGCACCACCAGTGCAGAGCTTGCTCAGGAATGGCAGCAGGCAGGTGTGAGTGCATCTGCACGCACAGTGAGGCGAAGACTTTTGGAGGATGGCCTGGTGTCAAGAAGGGCAGCAAAGAAGCCACTTCTCTCCAGGAAAAACATCAGGGACAGACTGATATTCTGCAAAAGGTACAGGGATTGGACTGCTGAGGACTGGGGTAAAGTCATTTTCTCTGATGAATCCCCTTTCCGATTGTTTGGGGCATCCGGAAAACACCTTGTCCGGAGAAGACAAGGTGAGCGCTACTATCAGTCCTGTGTCATGCCAACAGTAAAGCATCCTGAGACCATTCATGTGTGGGGTTGCTTCTCAGCCAAGGGAGTGGACTCACTCACAATTTTGCCTAAGAACACATCCATGAATAAAGAATGGTACCAACACATCCTCCGAGAGCAACTTCTCCCAACCATTCAAGAACTGTTTGGTGACGACCAATGCCTTTTCCAGCATGATGGAGCACCTTGCCATAAGGCAAAAGTGATAAGTGGCTCGGGGAACAAAACATCAACATTTTGGGTCCATGGACAGGAAACTCCCCAGACCTTAATCCCATTGAGAATTTGTGGTCGATCCTCAAGAGGCGGGTGGACAAACAAAAACCCACAAATTCTGACAAACTCCAAGCATTGATTATGCAAGAATGGGCTGTCATCAGTCAGGATGTGGCCCAGAAGTTAATTGACAGCATGCCAGGGCGGATTGCAGAGGTCTTGAAAAAGAAGGGTCAACACTGCAAATATTGACTCTTTGCATAAACTTAATGTAATTGTCAATAAAAGCCTTTGACACTTATGGAATGCTTGTAATTATACTTCAGTATACCATAGTAACATCTGACAAAAATATCTCATAACACTGAAGCAGCGAACTTTGTGAAGACCAATACTTGTGTCATTCTCAAAACTTTTGACCACGACTGTACACAAGTTGCTTACCAAGAAGACAGTGAATGTTCATGAGTGGCCAAGTTACAGTTTTGACTCAAATCTGCTTGAAAATCTATGACAAGACTTTAAAATTGCTGTCTAGCAATGATCACCAACACCTTGATAGAGCTTGAAGAATTTTGAAAAGAATAAATGGGCAAATGTTACACAATCCAGGTGTGCAAAGCTCTTAAGAGACTTACCTAATAAGACTCACAGCTGTAATCACTACCAAAGGTGTTTCAAACATGTATTGACTCAGGGGGGTGAATACTTATCTAATCAAGGTATATTAGTTTTATTTTTCATTACTCTTAATTTTGTTGTTGTTGAATTTTTCTTTCACTTTGACAGAGTGTTTTGTGTAGATCATTGACAAAATGTTAATTAAATCCCACTTTGGTAACAATAAAATGTGAAGATTCAAGGGGGTATTGTTTGAGTGAGTTGAGACTGGGGGTCCTTCCAGTACCTCAGCAGGTCCTTTCTGGTAATCAGAAGGTGGAGGTAATCAGCCAGCCTCTTCTGCATCAAGGCCAGACGTAGCCAGGCCCGAGCTCTGCCCAGCGGAGTCCTACAACAACAGAACAAAAACTACAGCCATTAGGCCAACAACACATATTTATATATGATATTACTTTTTACATTCAAAGTGAAGAGCGGCCCATTGGAAGGGGGGCAATACTAACTAGTGGATGAGTCATATGAAACCATCCAAACACTGTGTACTGTATGTGTGTTGACATTAGATGTGGCGTGGATGATTTATGATCGACATGCAAGTTGTTTCCATAATATTTAACAGCCCGGCTGAGTCATCAACTTTAAAGCACACAAGAGGAAAATGTGTCTGCTTGCTTTCCAAGGTTACAGAACATATAGTGCAAAGTATTCAGACCCTTCCCTTTTTCCACATTGTTACGTTACAGCCTTATTCTAAAATGGATTTAATACAAATGTTCCTCACCAATCTACACACAATACCCTATAATGACAAAGCAAAAACAGGGTTTACATTTTTTTTGCAAAAAATAACAAAGAAACGGAAATACCTTATTTACATAAGTATTCAGACCTTTGCTATGAGACTTGAAATTGAGCTCAGGTGCATCCTGTTTCCATTGATCATCCTTGAGATGTTTCTACAACTTGATTGGAGTCTACCTGTGGTAAATTCAATTGATTGGACATGATTTGGAAAGGGCACAGACCTGTCTATATAAGGTCCCACAGTTGACAGTCCATGTCAGAGCAAAAAACAAGCCATGAGGTCGAAGGAATTGTCCATAGAGCTCCGAGACGGGATTGTGTCGAGGCACAGATCTGGGGAAGGGTACCAAAAAGTTTCTGCAGCATTGAAGGTCCCCAAGAACACAGTGGCCTCCATCATTCTTAAATGGAAGAAGTTTGGAACCACCAAGACTCTTCCTAGAGCTGGCCGCCCGGCCAAACTGAGCAATCAGGGGAGAAGGGCCTTGGTCAGGGAGATGACCAAGAACCCAAGTCACTCTGACAGAGCTCCAGAGTTCCTCTGTGGAGATGGGAGAACCTTCCAGAAGGACAACCATCTCTGCAGCACTCCACCAATCAGGCCTTTATGGTAAAGTGGCCAGACGGAAGCCACTCCTCAGTAAAAGGCACATGACAGCCCGCTTGGAGTTTGCCAAAAGGCACCTAAAGGACTCTCAGACCATGAGAAACAAGATTCTCTGGTCTGATGAAGCCAAGATTTAACACTTTGGCCTGAATGCCAAAGCGTCACGTCTGGAGGAAACCTGGCACCATCCCTACGGTGAAGCATGGTGGTGGTGGCAGCATCATGCTGTGGGGATGTTTTTCAGCGGCAGGAACTGGGAGACTAGTCAGGATCGAGGGAAAGATGAACGGAGCAAAGTACAGAGAGATCCTTGATGAAAACCTGCTCCAGAGCGCTCAGGACCTCAGTCTGGGGAGAAGGTTCACCTTCCAACAGGACAACAACCCTAAGCACACAACCAAGACAACGCAGGAGTGGCTTCGGGACAAGTCTCTGAATGTCCTTGAGTGGCCCAGCCAGAGCCTGGACTTGAACCCGATCTAACATCTCTGGAGACCTGAAAATAGCTGTGCAGTGACACTCCCCATCCAACCTGACAGAGCTTGAGAGGATCTGCAGAGAAGAATGGGAGAAACTCCCCAAATACAGGTGTGCCAAGCTTGTAGCGTCATACCCAAGAAGACTCAAGGCTGTAATCGCTGTCAAAGGTGCTTCAACAAAGTACTGAGTAAAGGGTCTGAATCCTTATGTAAATGTGATATTTCATTATTATTTATTTATTTATTTTAATTTGCACAAAAAAATTCAAATCTGTTTTTGCTTTGTCATTATTGTGTGTAGATTGATGAGGAAAAAAAGCAATTTAATCCATTTTAGAATAAGGCTGTAACGTAACAAAATGTGGAAAAAGCCAAAGGTCTGAAGACTTTCCGACTGCACTGTATGTCTTTCCCTTTATTTTATATTTCCTTTACAATCTGGGCTTAAATTCTGCTTCACCAGAGTTTCAGTCTTTAAACAAAACATGAAGCGAAAGTACAAAAATACATTGAGGCACTTCCTTGTTCTATAGCTCGAGTTTCTCTTTAGCATATCAGTAAACACAGGGATCCACTTAGGCCTAGTGCTTTTAAACGTTTAGTCCACTTTCTGCTTCAATTAACCGTAATGGTCATTAGGGCCTACAAATAAATAAATAAAACAACGTGAACGCGCGGTTCATAAAATAGAAATGTCTGGAAAGAAAATACAATGTTCTGATGAGCTCAAATGGGTAAACCCCTTAGTTAACCGAAAAATGTATCACTGGGGTTACCAAAACATGACAAACAAAAGCCAACGTGTTTGGGCATGGTGTCAGCCTGTTACAGGGCGTAAACATGAAGGCTGACACCATGCCGAAATGCGTTGGCCTGTTTTTCATGTTTTTAACTAAATGCCAAGAAAATAAAGGCTTTTTAAGGCTCGATTTAATCCGTAGTGCTGAAGATCAGCTTTGTTGCGCGATTTACATTTAAAGCCAATGCTCCCTCATTAGCGGAGACTGCATTCAAGATAAATGCTACATATGTCGGCTCAATTGGAAATTACCTTAAAATTTCAAGCGTGCTATAGCGCTGAACTTCGGCGATTCGGATTGAATCAAGCCCTAATCAAGAAGTGAATCCCTCTGTTTTTTTCTACATCTAAATGTCTGCTACAGTCATCTCTCTCTCTCTCTCTTCTGGTACCATACTTTAGTCCTGGTAGGTCCCTGACGCTGGCTGCGATCTCTCCTGCCTCGGGACACAACTTCTCCACCATCTCCAGAGGACCCCATAAGGACTTGTTGTACCCAAGAAATGACTTCTTCACTGGGGGTGCAAAAACAAACATTGAGCCTTATCTCATGGGTAATGTTACACAACACAGTCGAGAAATTATGTTGTTGTATCTTTTAACTATCAAGAAATTAATGGGAAAGGGGACATTATAGCATATTTGTATATTCCAGCACATCCTGCCAACAGCGGGCATTGAGGATGATGCAGTATGTGTTCACTATGTAATGATTAATGAACATAACAAATCATTATGTAATAAAAATGTGTCCATGCGCTGACAGTGTCACCATTATGAATGGGATTCAACTAGTTCTGCACCATGGTAACGATGATAAGTGAATACCTCTGAGACCATGTTTGAGGCAGTGCTCCATGACAACGAAAAACTGCTGGAGTGGGGGGTAGTCTGAGTCCAGTGTGCGTCCAAAACTGAGGGCCGACTCGATCAGGCCTTTGATGCTGAGCTTGGCCATGTTCAGCAGGTTGGCTCTCTCCATCGCCATAGGGTCCCGCAGAGCTGGAGAGTGAAGGGAACAGACACACATTAGGCAGTAGTCAATTCAAACTACCTATAATATGTCAACAAAGAGCCATGCCATTATGTTTTGCATAGTAGTGCACCCATACATACAGCACATATCGAGATCTGTAATGCCCATCTACATTATGTCAATAAACAGTCACGGATTCATCATCTCACATTTCATAGTTCTCTGCAATATGTGTTGTACAGACATGATACTGTATGTAGGCACGTTATTGGGTTTCATCCTGGCCAATAAATAACCTTTTCTGATCAACTATATTTGTGATGAGTGTTTCATTACTATTTCTGATCAAACCAGAAGAAAACATTGATCAGAAACAGTTTTGCACTGGCCTCTAGCTGTAAATATGCAACTGACACATGGGGCAAACGACGTCATCTATTATGTTGCTATTCTGCTTCTGATCAGAGTAGTCAGTAGGCTGTCATTCTGGCGCACCACTTTTCATGTGTGAGAGATCTATTCTTGTGCATTACAGGCCTATTCCCACTCCACAAGGGATGCAGCTGGTCTGAATCACCCAAAGTAACTGCAGCAAGCATCGCATCTTTGATCACGCTATGAGCTCGAGGTGTGGTTCTAACTAGCTAGTAGTCAGTAGAAAAACCACGTTAACCACACAAAACCATCATAAGGTTATCACAATTTGACAGTGAATGAATTGAATTGATAAGAGAATAATTTAAAACAGATTCGTCGGCCGATGCGCAAGCGCAGGCAGAGAAATAGAGGCACGCTGCTGCTACATTGATTGTATGATACCAATCAACAATGCAAAATCAAACAAAACAAGATGAGTGCATAACTCCAAATTACCTTGGGCACTCCATTCGTTTACAAAAGATGTTGGTTCCGCTACCTTCGCCAAAACATGACTGCTGCTTCCTGAAAAGGTCTCCGATGCTTTCCTGGCTAGTGCAAATATGGGTGCCTGCCATCTCCCGTCCCCTGCTCTCATGGTCGTGGACGTGTTGGTGCTAGCTTTTTCACCCGCCGATTTTTCTTCCTGAAACCTAAGGATTCCGAATACTTGAGACTTCTCTTTGTTGCTCTCTGCTTCAGCTAATGCAAGGTCGTGCTCTGCAGGTGTCGCCATCGTCGAAATATCATACGGAGAATTCACCTGGCGACCATTGTTGCAGAAATGTATGGGATAGCATTGCTAAATGATCCAATGCCAACCCTATAATGCCCATCAAATTTCGTCTACATTTTAAGTGTGAACACCGCTTTCACATTCATTAATTACAAATTATTATCCCTTATTCGCCGTAGAGTGTAAAGATCGTATGAAGCAGAATCCCTCAGGTCCGTATGGGTGGTGTCAAAAACGCACACAAAAGCACTACGTAATGGAGTGACATACTTGGGATTCTACTACCCTCTACCGCGGGCTGGAAGAAACCAAGTTGTTTCTGCATATTATTTATTATTATATATATTTATTTATTGCAATGATATATAAATGAATCAATTATTTAAATGGCGTAAAATAAAAAAAATATGATTTAAGTAATTCAATATTAATAAAACAATTGGTATACTTGCCTAGCTCTATACAGTGTTTAGAGAAAATAGAAGTGATGATCAGCCATGAATATTTGTCAGCAAAAATTCATAGAAATTAATCTTACTCATAAATGAAAAAATGTGTCACTACATACATTTGATGCATGTCCCTCTAAAGTTAATAAATTATCTGAAATGGATAGTTTTCATAATTCAATGGAGCCTTTCAGTAGGATTCCAGTTTTTCCAAGTCTGTGTCTGTAAAACTCAGTTTAAAAAAAAAATAGTATTGCAGCCAATTGTCTTGTACCACAATGTGATTGAGGATAAATGATAGTCTATCTGCTTTTGTTTACCTTGACTGTATGCAAGCCGCTCCATGCTCTCAGTATGAGTGATGCCCCAGCGATGTAAACTCTGAGGGGAGTACATGGTGAAGATCACTTCGACCCAAGATGATCCTGGGACCTGGACACACAACTATTTAGTCTGCAATAAGAGAGGAGAGTAGTCCAAGTGCTACATAATATATACGGGAATGCCAACAACAGCCTTATAAAAACAAATCACACACATTCTCCCCATGAGAATGGGCTCCCGAGTGGCGCAGCGGTCTTAAGGCACTGCATCTCAGTGCTTGAGGCGTCACTACAGACCCCCTGGTTCGATTCCAGGCTGTATCACAACCGGCCGTGATTGGGAGTCCCATAGTGCGGCGCACAATTGGCCCAGCGTCGTCCGGGTTTGGCCGGTGTAGGCCGTCATTGTAAATAAGAATTTGTTCTTAACTGACTTGCCTAGTTAAATAAAGGTAAAAATAAATGAGAGAATAATGTTTGTGAAATGTAAATTATAATTCATACAAAACTAAAATCACAAGGGGCATGGATTTGTGGATATTATACGGAATTAAGGGGAAAATAACTGATTTATGTGCCTGAGGGCCAACTGAGGTGGATACAGACACAGGTGTCAGTTGGTCACAAACCGACATAAAACAGGACTATTCTGACACACAGTCTAATGTGCACTTTATTGTCCTTAGTTTCAAATCTGAACCATAACACAGCAACTCATGAGACCATGGAGCAAGATAAACAAAATGATAAACAATGTATTAAAGCCAAGCAATATGATTATAAATGTGTTGTTCTTAGATCCATTAAGTAAATAAGCTGAACATTGTTCGGTGGAACCATGGAGATCCTATTAACTTACCTATTCTAATTCTTGATTCTATGGGCGGAACAGCCGCCTTATATTTTCAGAAACAAGCAGGAACCGGGACTGTGGAGTCCATTGTGTCCACTGACAGTGTCAGTAATATTTCTGCTGTTTTCCTGCTGACTTGCCAGTCAGTGCTGTGCTATCATATGACTCTGATTTCCTGCTGCACCCTCCCTGTCTACCAGTTACACATGGACTGAGATATATCCTCTGCACTCTGTAACATCCTCCCTGAGAGATATATATATTCTATACTGTAACGCCCTCCCTGAGAGATATATATAGTCTATACTGTAACGCCCTCCCTGAGATATATATTATATTCTGATGTCGCTCTTCTTTGGGCGGCAGCTAGTCTAGTGGTTAGGAGCTTGGGCCAGTAACCGAAAAGTTACTGGTTCAGATCCCCGAGCCGGCTAGGTGAGCAATCAGTCAATGTGCCCTTGAGCAAGGCACTCAACCCTAATTGCTCCAGGGTCGCAGTCAATAATGGCTGATCCCTGGCTCTGACCTTTCTCTCAGGGGGAGTGGGATATGCAAAAAACACATTTATAATTCACACTTTGTGTGAAATAGGACAATTATAAGCCCCCACCTAATCATTATCTTATTATTACTCTGTAACATCTTCCCTGAGATATATATTCTACACTATAACATCCTCCCTGAGATATATATTCTACACTTTAACATCCTTCCTGAGATATATATTCTACACTCTGTAACATCCTCCCTGAGATATATATTCTACACTTTAACATCCTTCCTGAGATATATATTCTATACTTTAACATCCTCCCTGAGATATATATTCTACACTTTAACATCCTCACTGAGATATATATTCTATACTATAACATCCTCCCTGAGATATATATTCTACACTTTAACATCCTCCCTGAGATATATATTCTATACTATAACATCCTCCCTGAGATATATATTCTATACTGTAACATCCTCCCTGAGATATACAGTACCAGTCAAAAGTTTGGACACGAACTCATTCCAGGGTTTTTCTTTATTTTTACTATTTTCTACATTGTAAAATAATAATGAAGACATCAAAACTATGAAATAACACATATGGAATCATGTAGTAACCAAAAAAGTGTTAAACAAATAAAAATATATTTTATATTATAACATCCTCCATGAGATATATATTCTATACTGTAACATCCTTCCTAAATATATACTCTACACTGTAACATCCTCCCTTCTGTGTTCTCTTGTAGAATGTTCACTGAACATATACTAATTAACATTATACAGTAGTACTAAACTAACCGCTGGATTGTCTGTCCGGACTCTGATGAAAATAGTGCTGACTTACCTCAGGCAGAGCAACAATAGCAGCAGCACACTGCTGGGCTTGTTTCAGCTGGGCTCAGACTGACTCAGTAACTCCAGATCTTGCCTGGCTGGGTTGGGGTCTGTTGGGTGTGCTGCATTGGGCCTTGGTACTGAGGGAGCCTCATCCCTCTGCAGTCAGTCACAGGCAGAGGAGAGGGAATGTCCGCTCAGTGGAACAGCTAGGAGCACATAGTATACATACATGCAGCAGAGGAGATGGGTTGATGAGGGCAGGGGGGAAGAGTCTCCCGTTGAGGAGGGGGGAGGAATGGTTCTGCTTAAGGGGAGGAACAAGCCTATACAGACCAGCCAATCCCTGGCCTCCTGCAGTAAATATAATGGAAAGACATTCAGGAAGTGGTTTAGAGTGACACCAAAGATGGTGGATGAATTAAGATGTCCCACTCAGGCCTTTACCATTGAAAAAAATGGTAAGTTTCGGTCTGCTTAACGGGGTGGCTCTCCCATAGGCACCAATGAATTAGCAACTGAGTCTGGACTGCTTAGTTCATTGACTGTATATGAAGCAGAAAAAAATAGGGAGTATGATGTCTCGCTTCCTCTTCTGTCTTTGGTGACACCTCTGTTTGTATGAATCCATTACTATCAAAATGCATGTAATACATATCAAGATGATGACACAATTGAGGACAGATCACCCAAGATGTATTTCAATAAACATTCACAGTGACAAAAATTCATCAAATAATATGGATTAATATGGATATGAATTTAAGTGACCATTCATCATTTAGTAATATAATTGTATTATTTAGAAGGTCATGGTTTTATGACATACAAAATAAATAACTGCTGTTTTACGTTCAAATGGTAATCCAACTGTCCGATCAGTAAAAATGTAATGTTTAACTGTCCGTAATCTCGGTTAATCCAGAACAAAAAATGTCACGTAATGGTCGGATGCATAGTCTGTCCAGAGAGAAAACGTTTTTCCATATGATGCTCTATATTCTACCCAGAAGATGGCAGTATCTCCCAAGGCAAGAGTCATGGTACCAGCTCCCTCCATCAGATTGAGAATCTGTTCAGTTTGGATTGGTAAAAGGAATGGACAGATTGTATTGCAATTTTTAACCATGTGGTCAAACAGGAATGGTGGAAAGAAAACAAAATTAGTTGTGGTTCCTATTCAAAGAAGGCTGCCAGGCGCCAACATGATGTCACACATTCCAACCATTCATAAACCACAGTGTTTGAAAAATGGATTTAGTTTTAGTGCCCCTTACCTCAAGTAACTTTGACTCAATACAAGCAATCCAATTTTTCTGTTTATTTGATCATCAACATAACACTAGTAGCTGTTTGGCCAGGGTGGTGGCTGCTGGGTAATTGATCTAAAGACTTTCCATACTTGAGTGATCAATAAAACCCTGTGTGTTGTGACAGTTACCTGTCAACAAGTCAATAAAGGCTATGGAGCCGGTCAGCAGCAGGTCATTACCAGGAAGGCAGGGAGCTCCCTCTGAGGAGAGAGATAACACAATCACTATGATCAGGACAGAGGAGTTAGCAAAACCAATTGAGAATCTCCCCAATGATCAGGGCATGGGGATATGAAATCAGGGAACTGTCACAACACACTGGGCTCTTTGTTGGTTGAAAACTCTCTGAATTGCATAAAAAGAAAGATGAGAGCAAAACAACTTTTCAACCGTTGCCATGGAAGAGCCCAGAATCCTGGTAATTGGGATGAGGTACTGTATATAAGCCACTGCTAACAGTACTAATACATCATTCGTGAACAAAGTAGTCTAGTTTTTTGATGCAACAGAAACAAAGTGCTCAAAGCCTTTCTCCAGCAATACCATTGACGGTCATATATGGTATTGTTTGTATAGGCTTGAGGGCAACACACAAAAAAGTATGCCATTGTTGAGGCCCGGTGGGAGGATATTTAGTCATATTTCACCACACACCAAGACATATAAGGATAAAGATCATCTCTAACTACCTGTTTGAGTATTTCAACGTAACCTACTGTCTCTTATTTTCCACCTACATCTCACAGCTGGCTGCAGTTGTACCCAGTGGTATGGGAGACTCTATCTTTACCTTGGCCACAAATGAGCTGTCACAGAAAATGAATGGACAGGGCAAGTCCAGTAATCTATTAGCACCGAAAAGGCCTCTGAGTGGTATTCTATTGCTATGGGACCCATTGGAAAATAGAGGATGCTGCTAACAAACATCTGTTCTGCTGGCCAGTCAGTGTACTAAACAGTGTACAGTGCCTTGCAAAACTATTCATCCCCCTTGGCGTTTTTCCTATTTTGTTGCATTACAACCTGTAATTTAAATTGATTTTTATTTGGATTTAATGTAATGGACATACACAAAATAGTCCAAATTGGTGAAGTGTAATGAAAAAAATTACTTGTTTCAAAAGATTCAAATAAATAAATAACGGAAAAGAAGTGCGTGCATATGTATTCACCCCCTTCGCTATGAACCCCCTAAATAAGATCTGGTGCAACCAATTACCTTCAGAAGTCACATAATTAGTTAAATAAAGTCCACCTGTGTGCAATCTAAGTGTCACATGATCTCTCACATGATCTCAGTATATATACACCTGTTCTGAAAGGCCCCAGAGTCTGCAACACCACTAAGCAAGGGGCACCACCAAGCAAGCGGCACCATGAAGACCAAGGAGCTCTCCAAACAGGTCAGGGACAAAGTTGTGGAGAAGTACAGATCAGGGTTGGGTTATAAAAAAATATCCAAAACTTTGAACATCCCATGGAGCACCATTAAATCCATTATAAAAAAATGGAAAGAATACGGCACCACAACAAACCTGCCAAGAGAGGGCCGCCCACCAAAACTCACAGACCAGGCAAGGAGGGCATTAATCAGAGAGGCAACAAAGAGACAGAAGATAACCCTGAAGGAGCTGCAAAGCTCCACAGCAGAGATTGGAGTATCTGTCCATAGGACCACTTTAAGCCATACACTCCACAGACCTGGGCTTTACGGAAGAGTGGCCAGAAAAAAAGCCATTGCTTAAAGAAACAAATAAGCAAACATGTTTGGTGTTCGCCAAAAGGCATGTGGGAGACTCCCCAAACATATGGAAGAAGGTACTCTGGTCAGATGAGACTCAAATTGAGCTTTTTGGCCATCAAGGAAAACGCTATGTCTGGCGCAAACCCAACACCTGGCGCAAACCCAAACCCAACACTTGAGTGTTGCTTTAGCAGTATGCTTAGGGTCATTGTCCTGCTGGAAGGTGAACCTCCATCCCAGTCTCAAATCTCTGGAAGACTGAAACAGGTTTCCCTCAAGAATTTCCCTGTATTTAGCGCCATCCATCATTCCTTCAATTCTGACTAGTCTCCCAGTTCCTGCCGCTGAAAAACATCCCCACAGCATGATGCTGCCACCACCATGCTGTGGGGATGTTTTTCATCGGCAGGGAGTGGGAAGCTGGTCAGAATTGAAGGAATGATGGATGGCGCTAAATACAGGGAAATTCTTGAGGGAAACCTGTTTCAGTCTTCCAGAGATTTGAGACTGGGATGGAGGTTCACCTTCCAGCAGGACAATGACCCTAAGCATACTGCTAAAGCAACACTCAAGTGGTTTAAGGGGAAACATTTAAATGTCTTGGAATGGCCTAGTCAAAGCCCAGACCTCAATCCAATTGAGAATATGTGGTATGACTTAAATATTGCTGTACACCAGCAGAACCCATCCAACTTGAAGGAGCTGGAGCAGTTTTGCCTTGAAGAATGGGCAAAAATCCCAGTGGCTAGATGTGCCAAGCTTATAGAGACATACCCCAAGAGACTTACAGCTGTAATTGCTGCAAAAGGTGGCTCTACACAGTAATGACTTTGGGGGGGTGAATAGTTATGCACGCTCAAGTTCTGTTTTTTTGTGTTATTTCTTGTTTGTTTAACAAGTAAAACTATTTTGCATCTTCAAAGTGGTAGGCATGTTGTGTAAATCAAATGATACGAACCCCCAAAAAATGCATTTTAATTCCAGGTTGTAAGGCAACAAAATAGGAAAAATGCCAAGGGGGGTGAATACTTTCGCAAGCCACTCAATATACTGTACTATATAGGTATGGGATGTCTCCCTATAGACACTGTCAACTGTGGTTAACTCATAGGGCAGGGTTCTTCAATTCTGGTCCTGGAGGGCCAAAACACCTCTGTTTTTCATCCTCTCCTTCTAATCAGGGGCTAATTCAGACCTGGGACACCAGGTGAGTGCAATTAACTACCAGGTAGAAATAAAAAACAGAAGTGTTTCGGCCCTCCAGGACCGGAATTGAAGAACCCTGTCATAGGGTGTGAACATGGGAGTCAAAAAAAATATAACGTCAGGGTAACTTGCCTTTTCGCAGTGTGGTGAAAAGACAAACGTTGCTGATAATGCCGTGATGATAAGAAGTCCGCTGACACTGTACTTTGTTTATAAAGGTTTATTATAACAAAGAGTTTCAGCGTCAGATTTACAGATACCTGCAGATATCTGAAGAACAGCCGGAGCCAATTCTGTAATTTGCTATTCCTCTCTCCTCTCTTCAAGACATGGTATTTATATCCTATGTGACATAGTATGGCGTGATTTTAATACCCAATCCCTGGCTTTTCTACATATCTCCCCATATCCTTTTTTCCAGGAATTTAGTAATGCTTTCCAGATGTTTCAGCAAGCAGAGCCAAGTTTCCTCTAACACACTTTTTGAAAACGTCAGCACAATCATAGACCCTAAGACACTACAGCAGCCCCTTCAATTGCATGAAATCATATTTGATTGAGTTTTAAGTGGTCTGTGGTTGACTGTCTCACAATCCTTAACAACTTTCCAACAGCTGGCTTTTGGCAAGATAAAAATAGCATTGATCTTACACAAAAGGTCATCATCCATCTGTGTAACAACTCAGCTGTATCTGTGTCCCTATATTTGTCTCACCCTGAGAGCTGCTAGTAGGGAACACTTTTCTATCTTGTTGTTAAGTGAAGAGGCATCACAGGCAGGCGTACGTCTTGGAGATGCTAACTTCTGCATGTAATATAATGAGTACTTTCGGGTGTCAGGGAAAATGTATGGGGTAAAAAGTACACTATTGTCTTTAGGAATGTAGTGAAGTAAAAGGGAAAGTTGTCAAAAATATAAATAGTGAAGTAGTGTACAGATACCCCCCAAAAAACGACTTAAGTAGTACTTTAAAGTATTTTTACTGAAGTACTTTACACCAAGGTCAATAACTATGTGCATGTATGGCATTGCTCAGACAAAAACACAAAAGAAGACTGGTGGCTGGTATTTAGCATGAGGTCCCAATTGGTTTAGTCATCATATTTCTGGGCACGCTCCATTCTCTCTAAATATGGAAATGTCACTGAGTGCAGTAATTGGCCTTTAGATAGATAGACATATTTGGTGTGCATATTCAAGTGGCAATACAGTGTGAAAGGAAAACAAAATGTATCATCTTCTGTCAGATATGATTATCTGTGTCAGACATCAATACAGTGGGGCTGTAAAAAAGAAGCAAATATTTGTGATGGTGGTGATGCATTGTATTCACATTTTTAGACATTAAATTAGTAATCCTCCCTCCCTCTCTCTTGGGTTTGTCTTAAAGTTGTGCTTTACGGAGAGTTAGACAATGCTAGTATAACAGTATCCATAGATAACTTTATAAGATTATTATTTAAACAAATACTCTTGATTCTGCTGATGTTTAACATTATATCAGCTAAGAAGGCACCAGACAGATGCCAACTTGGGTATCATAAGTATTCAACCGCCTTGTATTATTTTTCCACATTGCGTTGTTGTGATTTTTTTTATTGATCTACACAAAATACTCCATAATGTCAAAGTGAAAATAATTCTATTTTTTATTTTCTTATTTATGAATACAAATGAAATAACTAAAATATAGTTGTTTTGCGTAAGTTTTCACCCCTTTTATTTAGGCAAGCCTAGTAACATTTGGCTTTACAAATCACATAATAAGTTACATGGACTCTGTGTGAAATAATAGGGGTTGACATTATTTTTTTAATGACTACCCCTTCCTCTTTCCCCATACATGCAACATCTGTAGGGTCCCTCAGTCAAGTATTGAATTTCAAGAACAGATACAACTACATTGACCAGGGAGCTTTTCGAAAGCCTCAAAGAAGGGCAGTGATTGGTAGATGGGTAACAATAACAAATCAGACATTGAATATCTCTTTAAGCATGGTCAAGTGAATAATTCTGCTGTGGATAATGTATTATACCACCCAGACACATCAAAGATACAGTCGTCCTTCTGAACTGAGCTGCAGGACAGGAAGGAAACTGCTCAGAGATGTCACAATGAGGCCATTGATGAAAAAAAAAAAAAAAAGCTACACAGTTCAGTATGGGCGAAAACTGAGGATGGATCAACAACATTGTAGTGACTTAAATGACAGAGTGAAAATAATCCAAATATACAGAATCAAAGTATTCCAAAACGTGCATCCTGTATGCAACAAGGCACTAAAGTAATAATGTGAAAAAACACGGCAAAGGAATACACTTTTGGCCTAAATGCAAAACCTTATGTTTGGGGCAAATCCAACACATCACCGAGTAACTGCCTCCTTATTTTCAAGAATGGTGGTGGCTGCATCATGGTATGGGTATGCTTAACATTGGCAAAGACTGGAGTTTTTCAGGATGAAAAGAAACGGGATGGAGCTAGCCACAGGGAAAATCCTAGAGGAAAACCAGCTTCAGCCTGCTTTACACCAGACACTGGGAGATTAATTCACTTTTCAGCAGGGCAATAACCTAAAACACAAGGCAAAATCTACACTGGCGCTGCTTACCAAGAAGACAGTGAATGTTCCTGAGTGGCCAAGTTACAGTTTTGACCTAAATCTGCTAGAAAATCTATGGCAAGACTTGGAAATTGCTGTCTAGCAATGATCCCAAACACCTTGACAGAGTTTGAAGAGTTTTGAGAAGAATAATGGTCAAATATTGCACAATTCAGCTATACAAAGCTCAGATTTACCCAAGAAGACTCACAGCTCTAATCGCTGCCAAAGGTGTTTCTAACATGATTTTTTCTTCCACTTTGACATTACAGAATATTTTGTGTCGATAGTTGACAAGAAATTACAAATAAATCCATTTTAATCCCACTTTTTAAACACAATGTCAGGCGTCAGTGTGTAGCGGTAGGACGGAGTCAGGCGCAGGACACAGAGCTAGAAGACAACGTTCTTTACTCGTAAAATAACAAATGAACAGAAACATCGATCGGTGGCAGCTAGTACTCCGGTGACGACGAACGCCGAAGCCTGCCCGAGCAAGGAGGAGGAGCAGCCTCGGCTGAATCCGGAGCCTCACTGCGGTGGCGGTCGGCGCTCACCTTTTGTCGCCTGATGGCCCGTTGCAGGCGTACATGGGCAGCGTTCCAGGTCTCCTCCAAGCGCCGAAACCATTCATCCACCACAGGTGCCTCGATCTGGCTCTGATGCCATGGTGCCAGGACCGGCTGATAACCTAATACACACTGGAATGGAGACAGGTTAGTGGAGGCGTTGTGGAGGGAGTTTTGGGCCATCTCTGCCCAGGGGATGAAAACCAACCACTCCCCCGGCCAGTCCTGGCAATAGGACTGCAGAAACCTACCCACATCCTGGTTTACTCTTTCCACCTGCCCATTACTCTCGGGGTGAAACCCTGAGGTCAGGCTGACCGAGACCCCCAGACGTTCCATGAACGCCCTCCAGACCCTTGAGGTGAACTGGGAACCCCGATCAGACACTATATCCTCAGGTACCCCGTAGTGCCAGAAGACGTGTGTAAATAGGGCCTCCGCAGTCTGTAGGGCTGTAGGGAGACCGGGCATAGGAATGAGACGGCAGGACTTAGAAAACCGATCCACAATGACCAGGATCGTGATGTTCCCTTGTGACGGGGGAAGGTCCGTAACGAAATCCACCGATATGTGGGACCACGGCCGTTGTGGAACGGGGAGGGGTTGTAACTTCCCCCTGGGCAGGTGTCTAGGTGCCTTACACTGGGTGCACACCGAGCAGGAGGAAACATAAACCCTCACGTCCTTAGCTAAAGTGGGCCACCAATACTTCCCACTAAGACAGTGCACTGTCTGACCGATGCCAGGATGACCAGAGGAGGGTGACGTGTGAGCCCAATAGATCAATCGATCACGGACATCTAACGGCATGTACATACGACCCTCTGGACACTGGGGGGGAGTGGGCTCTGTACGTAATGCCCGCTCGATGTCCGCGTCAACCTCCCACACCACCGGTGCCACCAGACACAAAGCCGGAAGTATGGGAGTGGGCTCCATAGACCTCTCCTCTGTGTCATACAGTCGGGACAGAGCGTCTGCTTTAGCGTTCTGGGAACCTGGTCTGTAAGAAAGGGTGAACACAAACGGGTGAAAAACATGGCCCACCTTACCTGGCGAGGGTTCAGTCTCCTCGCTGCCCGGATGTACTCCAGATTGCGATGGTCAGTCAAAATGAGGAAAGGGTGTTTAACACCCTCAAGCCAATGCCTCCACGCTTTCAGAGCCTTAACCACAGCTAGCAGCTCCCGGTCCCCCACATCATAGTTGCGCTCCGCCGGGCTGAGCTTCTTCGAAAAGAAAGAACAGGGGCGGAGCTTTGGTGGCGTACCCGAGCGCTGAGACAGTACAGCTCCTATCCCAGCCTCGGATGCGTCCACCTCTACTGTGAATGCCAAGGAGGGATCCGGATGAGCCAGCACTGGAGCCGAGGTAAACAGGTCCTTCAGGTGACCAAAAGCCCTGTCCGCCTCAGCTGAGCACTGCAGTCGCACCGGTCCCCCCTTCAGCAAGGAGGTAATGGGAGCCGCTACCTGACCAAAGCCCCAGATAAACCTCCGGTAGTAGTTGGCAAACCCTAAGAATCACTGCACCTCCTTGACTGTGGTTGGAATCAACCAATTACGCACGGCCGAAATGCGGTCAATCTCCATCTCCACCCCTGACGCGGACAGGTGGTGCCCTAGGAAGGAGATGGTCTTTTGAAAGAACAGACATTTCTCCGCCTTGACGTACAGGTCATGTTCCAACAGTCGACCAAGCACCTTGCGCACATGCTCGGCTCGTGTAGCGGAGTATATGAGAATGTCATCTATATACACCACTACACTCTGTCCGTGCAGGTCCCTGAAAATCTCATAATTGGAAGACTGATGGAGCATTCATCAACCCGTACGGCATGACGAGGTACTCATAGTGCCCAGATGTGGTACTAAATGCCGTCTTCCACTCATCTCCCTCCCGGATACGCACCAGGTTGTACGCGCTCATGAGAACCAATTTAATGAAGAAGCGCGCCCCGTGCAATGACTCCGTCATACTAGCAATGAGAGGTAGTGGATAACTGTTCTTAATAGTGATCTGATTGAGACCACGGTAGTCAATGCACGGGTGTAACCCTCCATCGTTCTTCTTCACAAAAAATAAACTTGAGGAGACAGGTGAAGTGGAAGGCCGAATGTATCCCTGTCCCAGAGATTCAGAGACATATGTTTCCATAGCAGCCGTCTCTTGACTCCGGGGAAGTGCAGCGCCTACCTGGAGATTTATCGCACAATCCCCCTGTCGATAGGCTGGTAATTGAGTCGCCTTCTTTTTACAGTAGGCGAGAGCTAAATCGGCATATTCGGGGGGAATGTGCATAGTGGAGACCTGGTTTGGACTTTCCACCGTAGTTGCACCTATGGAAACACCTACACACCTCCCCGAGCACTGACGTGACCATCCCTTGAGAGCCCTTTGTTGCCATGAAATCGTGGGGTCATGAGAGGTTAACCAGGGAAGCCCCAACACCACTGGAAACGCAGGAGAATCAATCAGAAAGAGATTAATTATCTCCTCATAACCCTCCTGTGTCCTCATCCAGAGTGGAGCTGTGACCTCCCTAATCAGGCCGGACCCTAAAGGGCGACTATCTAAGGCATGTACAGGGAAGGGCATATCAACAGGAACAATAGGAATCCCTAAACCACGGGAAAACTGATTATCAATAAAGTTCCCAGCTGTGCCTGAATCTACGAGCGCCTTATGCTGGGAAAACTCTGGAAATTCGACGTCAATACACATGCGCACAACAGGGAGCTCTGGGTGAGTCGGGGGCCTACTCACCTGGGACGGTCTACCAGTGCTCTGCCTGCTGCCTCGACTCCCTGAGGACCCTCCCCAGCACTGACCAGCAGTGTGTCCTCTGCGGCCACAGTTGATGCAGGAGACGGCCCCCCTTCCGGTCTCCCTGAGAGCAGCACCTCCGAGCTCCATCGGTGTAGGGTCGGAGGTGCTGGGGGATGGAATGGACGGACCCTGATCCGGACGTCCGCGGGTCGCCAACAGGTTATCCAGCCTGATCGACATGTCCACCAGTTGGTCCAGGTTAAGGGTGGTGTCCCTGCAGGCCAGCTCCCGACGAACGTCCTCCCGTAGGCTGCATCGGTAGTGGTCAATCAGGGCCCTCTCATTCCATCCTGCGCTGGCAGCCAGGGTCCTGAAGTCTAGTGCGAAGTCCTGTGCGCTCTTCTTCCCCTGTCTGAGGTGGAACAGACGTTCCCCCGCCGCTCTCCCCTCCGGTGGATGATCGAATACCGCCCGGAAGCGGCGGGTGAAATCTTCGAAGCGCACTGATGCCGCCGTCTATTCCTCCCCACTCGGCGTTGGCCCACTCGAGCGCTCTCCCCGACAGACAGGAGATGAGGGCGGACACGCTCTCGTATCCCGAGGGAGCCGGGTGGATGGTAGCCAGGTAGAGATCTAC
Organism: Coregonus lavaretus; assembly: GCF_964263955.1. Classification (NCBI taxonomy): domain Eukaryota; kingdom Metazoa; phylum Chordata; class Actinopteri; order Salmoniformes; family Salmonidae; genus Coregonus; species Coregonus lavaretus. The sequence goes on along the minus strand of NC_140012.1, from coordinate 39,038,529 downwards.
CTGGAGTAGAAAACCCTGGCACCCGGCAGCTGGACCGTCATATGCCCTCGGGAGCGAGAGCCGAATCCCACTGGACCCAGGTGACGAAGGGGTGGACAGTGGTGTGGGTTGCTGTGTAGTTGGAGGAGGTGTAGGAAAACCCCCTCTCTCCCATCGCTCCATGGTGTTCAACACGCGCTCCATGGCTGTGCCGAGAGTCTGTATCATGGTCGCCTGCTGTTGGACGCGTTCCTCCACTGATCCGGAAGGAATGAATGTACCTGCTGACTCCATTTGAGGTGCGTGTTTCTGTCAGGCGTCGGTGTGTAGCGGTAGGACTGTCACGCCCTGGCTCGGGGGACTCTCGTATGTTGAGCCAGGGTGTTAGTTTCTATGTTTTGTTGTGGGTCTAGGTTATTGTATTTCTTTGTGTGAGTGACTCCCAATCAGAGGTAACGAGTGTCAGCTGTTGGCTCGTTGTCTCTGATTGGGAGCCATATTTAAACTGTCGGTTTTCACTTTGTGTTTTGTGGTTTCTTGTTCTCGTTGGGTTGTGTTCAACTGTAGACGTCACGTTTCGTTTGTTATTTTGATCGTGTGATCATTTATCTAATAAAAGATGTTCACCTTCAACGCTGCGCATTGGTCCTCATTAGACGATCGTGACAGAAGAAACCACCAAGATGGGACCAAGCAGCGTGTCCAGGAGCCATCGCCAGGGAGATCCCTCACAGATCTCCTTCGCCTCCTGGACTGGGTCAAGCCGAGTGAGGAAGAGAGGGGCTTGACCTTATGGCAGAAGGGCGAGAAGCTGGCGAGGGATATGGAGACCTGGTCCACGGGTAGGAGAGACGCCCCGAAAATTTTTAGGGGGGGGCTCACGACGTCGGACCAGCAGGAGGCCGCGATAGAGCGGCCCAGTGGGTTGCCGGAGAAGGCCGCCGGGTTACGGGGGCCACTGGTCGAAGAGGGGATGGAGGAAGTAGAGGCACGGCGAGAGGTACTGGCGTGTGTTGCCAGTCCGGTCCGGCCCGTTCCAGATCCCGGTGTAGGGCCAGTGGTGTGTGTCCCCAGTACAGTCCGGCCCATCCAAGCTTCCCGCACCAAGCCAGTGGTGTGCGTCGTCAGTCCGGCACGGCCCGTGCCTGCGCTCCGCATCAAGTCTACGGTGCGTCTCGTCAGTCCGGCTCTGCCCGTTCCTGCTCCCCGCACCAGGTCTGTGGTGCGCGTCGCCAGCCCAGTCCGGCCCATTCCTGCTCCCCGCATCAAGACTGTGGTGCGTCTCGTCAGCCCGGCTCTGCCCGTTCCTGCTCTCCGCACCAGGTCTGTGGTGCGCGTCGCCAGCCCAGTCCGGCCCATTCCTGCTCCCCGCATCAAGTCTGTGGTGCGTCTCGTCAGCCCGGCTCTGCCCGTTCCTGCTCTCCGCACCAGGTCTGTGGTGCGCATCGCCAGCCCAGTCCGGCCCATTCCTGCTCCCCGCATCAAGTCTGTGGTGCGTCTCGTCAGCCCGGCTCTGCCCGTTCCTGCTCTCCGCACCAGGTCTGTGGTGCGCGTCGCCAGCCCAGTCCGGCCCACTCCTGCTCCCAGCACCAAGTCTGTGGGGCGTTTCGTCAGCCCTGTCCGGCCCGTGCCTGTTCCCCACACCAAGCCAGTGGTGTGCGTCGTCGGTTCGGCACGGCACGTGCCTGTTCCACTGGAGCCGGATCCGCCGCCTAGGCGGAGTGCCCACACGGTCCCTCCCCTGTTGTGTTTCGTTGGCGCGGTCGGAGTCCGCGCCTTTAGGGGGGGGTACTGTCACGCCCTGGCTTGGGGGACTCTCGTATGTTGAGCCAGGGTGTTAGTTTCTATGTTTTGTTGTGGGTCTAGGTTATTGTATTTCTTTGTGTGAGTGACTCCCAATCAGAGGTAACGAGTGTCAGCTGTTGGCTCGTTGTCTCTGATTGGGAGCCATATTTAAACTGTCGGTTTTCACTTTGTGTTTTGTGGTTTCTTGTTCTCGTTGGGTTGTGTTCAACTGTAGACGTCACGTTTCGTTTGTTATTTTGATCGTGTGATCATTTATCTAATAAAAGATGTTCACCTTCAACGCTGCGCATTGGTCCTCATTAGACGATCGTGACAAGGACGGAGTCAGGCGCAGGACACAGAGCTAGTAGACAACGTACTTTACTTGTAAAATAATAAATGAACATAAACTCCACGCAGGGAGGACAATCCCGCTCACCAGTCGATAACACCAAACATAGAACAAACACGCACACAACACAGTGGGAGCCAGAGGGTTAAATAGGAAACAAATCATAGACATAATGGGAACCAGGTGTGTACAATGAAGACAAAACAAGTAGAACACAGAAACATCGATCGGTGGCAGCTAGTACTCCGGTGACGACGAACGCCGAAGCCTGCCCGAGCAAGGAGGAGGAGAGCAGCCTCGGCTGAATCCGTAACACACAATAAAATGTGAAGAAATCCAAGGGGGTGACTACTTCTGATACCCATTATATTTCAACCTGCAAGGATAGATTTAATAATGGAAAAGTTGGCAGTACCCCTGCAGTACCCCTGCAGGCTAGTGGTACACAATGCCTTAACATTTAATTATGCCCAACTATTTAAAGATCCTCATTACCTGAAAATTATCAATGTATCTTCATCCCATCTCTTTTACAGATTACTTTTAAAATATCAACCTCTTGGGTGGTAAACAGTAAACACAGGCTCTCATTAATGGTGATGGAGATAATTAGGGTTAGGGACAGGTTTAAGGTTAGGGTTGAGCCGGGTGTGGACATAAAGCTAGGGTTAGGGTTATTTGTCCTAGATGAGACCCATGGTCTGGGGCAAAGGTTGCTAGCTCCCTGGTCCCTGCACCCCAAAGCCTAAATGAGGAACTGGACCTTGCACGTTTCTGTGTAATACAATAGACCCACCACCAGTCCCTTAGGTTAGGGTTGGGAGAGAAGATTAGTTTGTCTTCAGTCTGGTGCTAAACTACAGACTCATCACACTAACAGTAAAAATATATAATGAAATGTTAACTGGTCCTGCCAGTCAAGATCATAAGTATAAACTGTGCAGAGACTGCAGTGTGTACTCTTCCTGTTATCAGAGGGAAAACATTTAAACATTCAACTGATTGCGTTAGCTACTCCGCATTCTCTTACATAAAACTACATTAATCTTAAGTACTGTAGCTAGGTGAGACAACCACAAATCACAGGACGGACAGGAGACCAGAGGTGACAGGGTTGGGGTGTAGGTTTTGACCATAGCCTGAAGGCAGGGAGGGTATGCTCCGTAGGTAAGCACTATGGTCTTGCAGTGGATGCAAGCTTCGACTGGAAGCCGGTAGTGTGCGGAGGACCAGGGTGTCATGGGATAACTTGGTAAGGTTGAACACCAGGCGGGCTGCGGCGTTCTGGATGACTTGCAGCGGTTTGATGGCACAAGCGGGGTGCCCAGCCAATAGAGAGTTGCAGAGTTTCAAAAGGAAACCCCATCGGTTCCTATAAGTTAGTTGTAACACCATTTCTTGATGGATGACAGTTGATGTTCTGGTTGTGGGTGGATAAGAGATGCATTACCCAACACAATCGGTGGTAACCTGAATCCTGTTAGGTTTTCAATTTCATTTTAGTCTTCACTGTTGTCTGTCGCTGTTTTATCAAACAGCAAAATGCAGACCCACGATTCTAATCTAACCACACTTGTCATGCCTCTTAATCATCTCCAAGTTCAAACAGTATGGGCCATGACAAGCATTTGTGAAGCAAACAGAAGATGCGTCACTCGGTCCTTGGCATCCCGGGGTGACATTGGGACAGCGAGTGGTGTGACTTGAGTCCTACTTAATCAAAAGAGCAAGCTAGAGTGGGGACAGCGAGTGAATCCACATTACATTACATTTGAGTAATTTACAGTTAGTACATTCATCTTAAGGTATCTGGGTAAGACAACCACATATCAAATCAAATGTAATTTGTCACATGCTTTGTAAACAACAAGCGTAGACTAACAGTGAAATGTTTACTTACGGGTCCCTCCCAACAATTCTGTGATGAGGTGATGTTGAAGGAGTCAGGCGCAGGAGGGTAAATCACAGAATAACAGGCTTTATTCCGCAACCACAGAGTTACGCAGTCATGCGTCAAAAACACTCCAGTGCGCAAAACAGGCGCACTGGAAATACAAGGCACACAGGGAAATATCCCAGCGAATCAAATTACAAGGAGCTCCACCGAGCTTCACTATCCTCCACAATAAACAATCACACACAAAGACAAGGGGGCAGAGGGAACACTTATACAGGTACTGATGAGGGGATATGAACCAGGTGTGTGTAATAAACAAGACAAAACAAATGGAATGATGAGATGAGGAGCGGCAGTGGCTAGAAGGCCGGTGACGACGAACGCCGAAGCCTGCCCTAACAAGGAGAGGTGGCAGCTTCGGAGGAGGTCGTGACAAATGCAGAGAGCAGAATTGGTCAGGAGCCCGTAAAAATGGACGCTGTCCACTGCAGCGCCATCTCACCATGTCAGTCATAGTATGTAAAACTTTTCCTCAATAAATCAGCAAAGTCAGTGCTAGTAAGAAAAGACAAGTGCAGGTGTTATTAATCACATCCTCTAGGGCAGTCTTTCTCAAACCTCTCCTCGGGGACCCCCAGCCGTTAACTATTCCACAGCTAGGACATCTGATTCAACTTGTCAACTAATCATCAAGCCCTTGATTAGGTGAATCAGGTGACTTGTTCAGGGCTACAACAACAGTATAAAACTGGGGGTCCCCGAGAACCAATGCTCTAGGGTAGCCCCATCGGACAGAGCAATCTTGTGGAGTTATAAGTCTATTTTTCCTACCTGCAGGTCTAATATCTCCTCAGTCCCCTCCTCATGTCAGAAGATATGAAAGAGGCCCTTTGAGTGAGCTGTGTCATCAGGACCATAGGTTGAAACGGGTGTTGACTCACACAACCTGGTGCCTGGTGAGGGAGGGTTGTTATGGAGAGAAATCCTGGGGAGGGAGGGTTGTTATGGAGAGAGATCCCGGGGAGGGAGGGTTGTTCTGGAGAGAGATCCTGGGGAGGGAGGGTCGTTATGGAGAGAGATCCTGGGGAGGGAGGGTCGTTATGGAGAGAGATTCTGGTGCCTGGGGAGGGAGGGTCATTATGGAGAGAGATCCTGGTGCCTGGGGAGGGAGGGTCATTATGGACAGAGACACAGTAGGTGGACTCTAGGATAAGGGGATCCTGTCGACAGGGCGTTGTATTATCCCAGGTAATTAGAATGCCACAATAGGACACAGGTTGTTAACTTTTTCAGAAGCATGGATCCCCACGCCATCCCCCAAGCCGGATGACAAGCAACCAGGTAGAACACTTACTGTGCATGGAGAGCAGACAGATAAACTACAAATTTGAAATGGCAGATCGAATGCGCACTTTGTCTTAATATCATATGTAGCTTCTACAAGAATAACATTTGGTAGCATTGTACTATAAAGGGCCTTGGACGAACACAGAGAAACTGAAGCAACCGAAGAAAACTGAAAAGGATCTCTCGGCAACCAGATGATGTGCTTAATGTTCTTGGAAATAAATGAACTGCTAATAGAAATAAATGTTGCATGAGTGCATGAGTGAGTTAACCAATCAGAGTGCATGAGTGAGTTAACCAATCAGTTTTGTGCATCTGTACATAGAGGGGAAGTGATGGACATTAGCCCAGCTATATGTAGAGGTGAAGTGATGGGCATTAATCCAACTATAGGTAGAGGTGAAGTGATGGGCATTAATCCAACTATATGTAGAGGTGAAGTGATGGGCATTAATCCAACTATATGTAGAGGTGAAGTGATGGGCATTAATCCAACTATATGTAGAGGTGAAGTGATGGGCATTCGGCCATCTATATGCAGAGGGGAAGTAATGGACGCTTAGTTCAACTACAGTGGGGAGAACAAGTATTTGATACACTGCCGATTTTGCAGGTTTTCCTACTTACAAAGCATGTAGAGGTCTGTAATTTTTATCATAGGTACACTTCAACTGTGAGAGACGGAATCTAAAACAAAAATCCAGAAAATCACATTGTATGATTTTTAAGTAATTAATTTGCATTTTATTGCATGACATAAGTATTTGATACATCAGAAAAGCAGAACTCAATATTTGGTACAGAAACCTTTGTTTGCAATTACAGAGATCATATGTTTCCTGTAGGTCTTGACCAGGTTTGCACACACTTCAGCAGGGATTTTGGCCCATTCCTCCATACAGACCTTCTCCAGATCCTTCAGGTTTCGGGGCTGTCGCTGGGCAATACGGACTTTCAGCTCCCTCCAAAGATTTTCTATTGGGTTCAGGTCTGGAGACTGGCTAGGCCAATCCAGGACCTTGAGATGCTTCTTACGGAGCCACTCCTTAGTTGCCCTGGCTGTGTGTTTCGGGTCGTTGTCATGCTGGAAGACCCAGCCACAACCCATCTTCAATGCTCTTACTGAGGGAAGGAGGTTGTTGGCCAAGATCTCGCGATACATGGCCCCATCCATCCTCCCCTCAATACGGTGCAGTCGTCCTGTCCCCTTTGCAGAAAAGCATCCCCAAAGAATGATGTTTCCACCTCCATGCTTCACGGTTGGGATGATGTTCTTGGGGTTGTACTCATCCTTCTTCTTCCTCCAAACACGGCGAGTGGAGTTTAGACCAAAAAGCTCTATTTTTGTCTCATCAGACCACATGACCTTCTCCCATTCCTCCTCTGGAGCATCCAGATGGTCATTGGCAAACTTCAGACGGGCCTGGACATGCGCTGGCTTGAGCAGGGGGACCTTGCATGTGCTGCAGGATTTTAATCCATGACGGCATAGTGTGTTACTAATGGTTTTCTTTGAGACTGTGGTCCCAGCTCTCTTCAGGTCATTGACCAGGTCCTGCCGTGTAGTTCTGGGCTGATCCCTCACCTTCCTCATGATCATTGATGCCCCACGAGGTGAGATCTTGCATGGAGCCCCAGACCAAGGGTGATTGACCATCATCTTGAACTTCTTCCATTTTCTAATAATTGCGCCAACAGTTGTTGCCTTCTCACCAAGCTGCTTGCCTATTGTCCTGTAGCCCATCCCAGTCTTGTGCAGGTCTACAATTGTATCCCTGATGTCCTTACACAGCTCTCTGGTCTTGGCCATTGTGGAGAGGTTGGAGTCTGTTTGATTGAGTGTGTGGACAGGTGTCTTTTATACAGGTAACGAGTTCAAACAGGTGCAGTTAATACAGGTAATGAGTGGAGAAAAGGAGGGCTTCTTAAAGAAAAACTAACAGGTCTGTGAGAGCCGGAATTCTTACTGGTTGGTAGGTGATCAAATACTTATGTCATGCAATAAAATGCTAATTAATTACTTAAAAATCATATAATGTGATTTTCTGGATTTTTGTTTTAGATTCCGTCTCTCACAGTTGAAGTGTACCTATGATAAAAATTACAGACCTCTACATGCTTTGTAAGTAGGAAAACCTGCAAAATCGGCAGTGTATCAAATACTTGTTCTCCCCACTGTATATGTAGAGGTGAAGTGATGGGCATTCAGCCATCTATACAGTGAGGGAAAAAAGTATTTGATCCCCTGCTGATTTTGTAAGTTTGCCCACTGACAAAGAAATTATCAGTCTATAATTTTAACGGTAGATTTCTTTGAACAGTGAGAGACAGAATAACAACAAAAAAATCCAGAAAAACGCCTGTCAAAAATGTTATAAATTGATTTGCATTTTAATGAGGGAAATAAGTATTTGACCCCCTCTCAATCTTTCTGTCTCCCAGGTGTCTTTTATTCAGGTAACGAGCTGAGATTAGGAGCACACTCTTAAAGGGAGTGCTCCTAATCTCAGTTTGTTACCTGTATAAAAGACACCTGTCTACAGAAGCAATCAATCAATCAGATTCCAAACTCTCCACCATGGCCAAGACCAAAGAGCTCTCCAAGGATGTCAGGGTCAAGATTGTAGACCTACACAAGGCTGGAATGGGCTACAAGACCATCGCCAAGCAGCTTGGTGAGAAGGTGACAACAGTTGGTGCGATTATTCGCAAATGGAAGAAACACAAAATAACTGTCAATCTCCCTCGGCCTGGGGCTCCATGCAAGATCTCACCTTGTGGAGTTGCAATGATCATGAGAACAGTGAGGAATCAGCCCAGAACTACACGAGAGGATCTTGTCAATGATCTCAAGGCAGCTGGGACCATAGGCACCAAGAAAACAATTGGTAACACACTACGCCGTAAAGGACTGAAATCCTGCAGCGCCTGCAAGGTCCCCCTGCTCAAGAAAGCACATATACATGGCCGTCTGAAGTTTGCCAATGAACATCTGAATGATTCAGAGGAGAACAGGGTGAAAGTGTTGTGGTCAGATGAGACCAAAATTTAGCTCTTTGGCATCAACTCAACTCGCCATGTTTGGAGGAGGAGGAATGCTGCCTATGACCCCAAGAACACCATCCCCACTGTCAAACATGGAGGTGGAAACATTATGCTTTGGGGGTGTTTTTCTGCGAAGGGGACAGGACAACTTCATCCCATCAAAGGGACGATGGACAGGGCCATGTACCGTCAAATCTTGGGTGAGAACCTCCTTCCCTCAGCCAGGGCATTGAAAATGGGTCGTGGATGGGTATTCCAGCATGACAATGACCCAAAACACACAGCCAAGGCAACAAAGGAGTGGCTCAAGAAGAAGCACATTAAGGTCCTGGAGTGGCCTAGCCAGTCTCCAGACCTTAATCCCATAGAAAATCTGTGGAGGGAGCTGAAGGTTAGAGTTGCCAAACGTCAGCCTCGAAACCTTAATGACTTGGAGAAGATCTGCAAAGAGGAGTGGAACAAAATCCCTCCTGAGATGTGTGAAAACCTGGTGGCCAACTACAAGAAACATCTGACCTCTGTTATTGCCAACAAGGGTTTTGCCACCAAGTACTAAGTCATGTTTTTACAGAGGGGTCAAATACTTATTTCCCTCATTAAAATGCAAATACATTTTTTTTCAACATTTTTGACATGCGTTTTTCTGGATTTTTTTGTTGTTATTCTGTCTCTCACTGTTCAAATAAACCTACCATTAAAAGTATAGACTGATCATGTCTTTGTCAGTGGGCAAACGTACAAAATCAGCATGGGATCAAATACTTTTTTCCCTCACTGTATGCAGAGGGGAAGTAATGGACGCTTAGTCCAACTATATGTAGAGGTGAAGTGATGGGCACTCAGCCATCTATATGCAGAGGGGAAGTAATGGACATTAGTCCAACTAAACTCAGCAAAATAAGAAACGTCCCCTTTTCAGGACCCTGTCTTTCAAAGATAATTCGTTAAAATCCTTAATTGTAAAGGGTTTAAACACTGTTTCCCATGCTTGTTCAATGAACTATAAACAATTAATGAACATGCACCTGTGGAACGGTCGTTAAGACACTAACAGTTTACAGACGGTAGGCAATTAAGGTCACAGTTATGAAAACTTAGGACACTAAAGAGGCCTTTCTACTGACTATGAAAAACACCAAAATAAAGATGCCCAGGGTCCCTGCTCATCTGCGTGAACATGCCTTAGGCATGCTGCAAGGAGGCATGAGGACTGCAGATGTGGCCAGGGCAATAAATTGCAATGTCCGTACTGTGAGACCCCTAAGACAGCGCTACAGGGAGACAGGACGGACAGCTGATCGTCCTCGCAGAGGCAGACCATGTGTAACAACACCTGCACAGGATCGGTACATCCGAACATCACACCTGTGGGATAGGTACAGGATGGCAACAACAACTGCCCGAGTTAAACCAGGAATGCACAATCCCTCCATCAGTGCTCAGACTGTCCGCAATAGGCTGAGAGAGGCTGGACTGAGGGCCTGTAGGTCCTCACCAGACATCACCGGCAACAACGTCGCCTATGGACACAAACCCACCGCCGCTGGACCAGACAGGACTGGCAAAAAGTGCTCTTCACTGACGAGTCACGGTTTTGTCTCACCAGGGGTGATGGTCAGATTCACGTTTATCGTCGAAGGAATGAGCGTTACACCGAGGCCTGTACTCTGGAGCGGGATCGATTTGGAGGTGGAGGGTCCGTCATGGTCTGGGGCGGTGTGTCACAGCATCATCGGACTGAGCTTGTTGTCATTGCAGGCAATCTCAACGCTGTGCGTTACAGGGAAGACATCCTCCTTCCTCATGTGGTACCCTCCAGCATGACAATGCCACCAGCCACAATGCTCGTTCTGTGCGTGATTTCCTGCAAGACAGGAATGTCAGTGTTCTGCCATGGCCAGTGAAGAGCCCGGATCTCAATCCCATTGAGCACGCCTGGGACCTGTTGGATCGGAGGACGTCTGGGACCTGTTGGATCGGAGGGTGAGGGCTATGGCCATTCCCCCCAGAAATGTCCGGGAACTTGCAGGTGCCTTGGTGGAAGAGTAGGGTAACATCTCACAGCAAGAACTGGCAAATCTGGTGCAGTCAATGAGTAGGAGATGCACTGCAGTACTTAATGCAGCTGGTGGCTACACCAGATACTGACTGTTACTTTTGATTTTGACCCCCCCTCTTTGTTCAGGGACACATTATTCCATTTATGTTAGTCACATGTCTGTGGAACTTGTTCAGTTTATGTCTCAGTTGTTGAATCTTATGTTCATACAAATATTTACACATGTTAAGTTTGCTGAAAATAAATGCAGTTGACAGTGAGAGGACGTTTCTTTTTTTGCTGAGTTTATATGTAGAGGTGAAGTGATGGACATTAGTCCAACTATATGTAGAGGTGAAGTGATGGACATTAGTCCAACTATATGTAGAGGTGAAGTGATGGGCATTAAGCCATCTATGCATCCATCCTTTGATGTTTTAGGCTCCCACTATTTGTTTTACTGTAGCCATAGCAACATCGCCACAGATGAAGAGATCTCTTTTAGGGCACGTACATCATCAGACAAACATGACAGATGCGATGACTCCATCCACACTCCACTGAAGGAAAAACTTCAGCAGTACCATGGGGATATCGTGAACTCCTGAGAGATAAGAAATATCATTTATTCATTTATAGCCAATCATTTACATGTTATTTTTCAAGACCCGACTGGGTATTTACAGTAGTATGACACACATTGAACACTAATATATGTTAGACATCACTCTACAAGTGTTTTGTCCTCAATGCGTTTGATGTCCTATGAAAGCCCATCAGTATTTCAGTGGTGGTGGGATGTGGATGGGGGGGTCGGTCGGCCCTACCCCCCAGGAGGAGCCCATTCCCCACTTTAAGAACCACTTAACTGCAGACAAAACAAACTATTTGTTCTCACAAACTCTCTGTTGGTAATCTGGAAGACACCGAGGCTGTATATGATTGAGTGGGTGTCATCCTTACAGGACACCTCCTTGATTGTGGTGTAAACAAAAGAGAAAAATGGTTTGTCATGCCACAGCTGTCCCGGGGGCACAGGGCACCATTTCTGAAATAAGAATCCAGTTCCCAAGTCCTCTCTCTCAAATGTGACAGCAGAAGGATAGCTTAAGGGCCCAATTCTTCCTCTGGAAAGAAGGGTACAGGTTTTAGCTGCAGGCCATTTTCAGTGGGCAAAAATTACCTGATTAAAATAGAACCTCCCCAGATGCTCCGTTGTACAAAATCCAAAAGCTGAGGAAGAAATGTTTGTACATGAGATATTTTAAATGTTTTGCTGTTAAAATTGCAGTGTTGCTGGCAGGGCCAAATAATGACAGGCTATCACACATTGTACAAAGATTACATTTCAGTTCCGGTTAGAATAAGTGTACCAAATCCCATTTCGTACATTACGTTACATAAATATCAAGTGGAATTATCCTGTTGTTAAGGGGTCAAATGCTGAATAGTGTCATCACAAGCTATAAAGTACTTTCTAGGTGTCCTTCATGGTTGTTTAGATGTTTCATCCATTTGCCCATTAGAGCACTAACAGTACATAGCATTTTACCCCCAGTGTTAAGTGTGAGTGAAGGATAAAGAGATAAAACAAAGTGAAAGACAAGTGAGAGAGAGTGAGGGCACTGGACGTGAGAGTGGGGGTACTGGACATGAGAGTGAGGGTACTGGACGTGAGAGTACTGGACATGAGAGTGAGGGTACTGGACGTGAGGGTACTGGACGTGAGAGTGAGGGTACTGGACGTGAGAGTGTGGGTACTGGACGTGAGAGTGAGGGTACTGGACGTGAGAGTAGGGGGTACTGGACGTGAGCGTACTGGACGTGAGAGTGAGGGTACTGGACATGAGAGTGAGGGTACTGGACGTGAGAGTGAGGGTACTGGACGTGGGAGTGAGGGTACTGGACGTGGGAGTGAGGGTACTGGACGTGGGAGTGAGGGTACTGGACGTGGGAGTGAGGGTACTGGACGTGGGAGTGAGGGTACTGGACGTGGGAGTAGGGGGTACTGGACGTGGGAGTGAGGGTACTGGACGTGGGAGTAGGGGGTACTGGACGTGGGAGTGAGGGTACTGGACGTGAGAGTGAGGGTACTGGACGTGAGAGTGAGGGTACTGGACGTGAGAGTGAGGGTACTGGACGTGGGAGTGAGGGTACTGGACGTGGGAGTAGGGGGTACTGGACGTGGGAGTGAGGGTACTGGACGTGCTTTGATTTCGTGACAGAAAGACTATGCAAGAATGTCTACACCTAGAAAAAGGACTCCGTCCACAGGGCTCAGTCCACACATTCCTAGGAGAAATGTCAGTATTTGTCTTAAGAAAAACTGAAGGCATCATGGAAAAATGTTTGTTGCCTAGCAGACTAATATGGGTTTTGTATTAGAAAAGTGTTTGAAAAGGTTGAAGAGGGTAAAGTATATTCATGATGACTGTAATGGGTTTGTAGTGGGACAGAGAATAACAATTACACAAAAGGGTTATTTTGGGTGGGCTGGGCTCCATGAAAGAGTAAAATATTTACAGTGTCACAGCCGGACACCTTCTGCATAGACAGACAAACCAGCAGGACAGGAAGAGCAATGAGAAACGCCACTACAGAGGTTGCTCAACATGACTGTAAACATGATTTATTTATTCACCAGATCACTATATAAAATGTTCAAAAGTATTATAGTGAGCTCACACAATAAATAAAAAATAAACAGCATCAGTAAAAAAAAAGAAAAATAAAAAAAAGTTTTTTCAAAAAGGACTAAAACTTTAGAACCTCCACCACAACTGAACAGTAAGATTTCAAAATAAGATCTAAAAAAATCTGACGGCACCTTAAAATAACCAATAGCTTTGACTTTCATTCATTTGATGTAATTTGAGTCCAAAATTAGTTTGACCTTCTATTTGGTGTGGATGGATTCAAATATGAAGTCATTCATCATTGTCTCATGAGAACCACCTCATTTAGTCCTTTGCCATGGAAACTGGCTGCTGATGGCACTTGTGGTCTGAATAAGTATGTAACGGTTAGCCACTAAAACTAGGCATGCAATCCCATACGACCATGCTTTTAACATATACAATCATTGGCAGGAAGACCAAGTAAATTATGCTGCTCTGGGAAGAGTATGACTGATCATGAGCGTAATCCCTCGTCCATCTTGAACACAGTTTAAGAGGCTCACTAGCAGATCCCTCAACACTCACATATTGGAGGTAAATGCCACTGACTGAGCAAAGCCATAAACGTAGCTTCCAAACCATTTAACAGTACAAAATCCTAATTAAATGTGGGCAACAGACCATGTGTATGTTGTACATCATTAACAACGTTGGTATTCCTAACTCAAATGAAGCCACATTGTGTGACTGACCATAAACGTACTGTAAGTTCATTTGATTTTTACTTACAAAAACACTAAAGGGATACTTTGGGATGTTAGCAATGAGGCCCTATATTTACTTCCCCAGAGTCTGATGAACTTGTGGACACCATTTTGATGCATTTGCGTCCAGTATAAAGGAAGTTAAAAGGTAGTTTCGCGAGCCAAGGCTAACTAGCGTTAGCGCAATGACTGGAAGTCTACACGAACAGCTAGCGCTAGTTAACAATTGCACTAATGCTAGTTAATAACTTCCTTCAAACTGCACGCAGATACATCAAAATGGTATCCACGAGTTAATCTGACTCTGGGGAAGTGGATAAAGGGACTCATTGCCCAAATCCTGAACTATCCCTTTAATGTGTTGAACCCATGACATCTCCAATGATTATGAAAATCGGCAATTGGATCAAGGTAGGTACCCTCCATAAAATTCCCCATAGAAAATATATCTCTTTGAAAAGCTAAAAATATCCCATTTAATTAATTGGCATCAATACAGGAGTCTGAGATAATGATGATTGAAATATTGGTATCAAGTTCCTACAAGGGGCTGGCTAGTGAGCTACATATTTGTATTAAGTGGGATAGAAAAATAGTTAAATGTTTTTGCTGTGAATCTATATATAATCAACATTTCACCAATGAGGAAAAAAAGTGAATAATACAAATATATTTATTTCTCACACAGCACAGGTACATACCGGTAGCATACCCTTCTATCCTAATAAAACCTTAATAAATGAACCCCTGAAAAATCAACAATCCCTGAATTGAACCAAAAACACACACTAAAAGGCATCTGAACAGTGTTTGTAAAATTGGAGCTCAGTTGGTAGAGCATGGCGTTTGTAACGCCAGGGTTGTGGGTTCGATTCCCACGGGGGGCCAGTATGAAAAAATATGAAAATGTATGTACTCACTAACTGTAAGTCGCTCTGGATAAGACCGTCTGCTAAATGACTAAAATGTCAATGTAATTGCTCCAGTGTGTTGGAAGGCTGAGGCAGGCACAGCAGTGTTATAGGCTAGTTAGATAACACGAGGCACGCTCAGTCAATCTCTGGCATGCACCTGCAACATTTAGCCATTCTGCCCTGCTTCTTGGGTTCCCTGAAGCCATCACTGTCCCCTGCGTCCAGCAGTCCATCCTGGTAGTTACCATACTCAGCAATGGCATCCTCCACTCGTGTGATGTAGAGCCAGCTAATGATCACACCCAAGAACTGCAAACACAAGGAGATTCAGAGTCAGAGATGGGAAATAGAGTATTGAACTATGCCCTTGGGGTAGATGACCTTGCTTTAGCAAGGCCTAGTTCAATGTGCTGTTAGCAGAAAGATTGGGGCACTTTGGACCTGCAGTGCATTACCGACCACTGCCTTTTTTCTTTGGGGGAGGGGGTTTCCAATAAGCAATTTATTCTGTTTTACATCATGAAATTTTGTCCTTGATACAAAATACATTTCCAAAAAAAAGAAGCATGCATTTTCAACCAAAAGCACAGACCTGAAACAGACAAGAGCTGCAATGATCTATGAACAGGCAGACATTGCTTGTGCTGATTCTAGCGCTTAAGCTACTGTATGTCTATAGCAAATCACACTGCAGAGTATTTGACTTTACTGTTATCAAGAAGAACTGTGCAGAACGCATTAAATAACCCATACAGTACATCTGTATCATCTTGAGGTAAAAAGCTATGGTTAAGAATGTATGAAGAATTTACTTTCTTTGACGGTATCCTTGTGGTTGTATTGCATGTTAAAGTGCTGTAGCCAGCAAGTCAAGTCAGCTATATCATTTTAGTTCCATAACTCATTGACTGAGGGGTCTGAAACTCAGACATAAAAGTGTCCTGCCATTTCAAGTGGCCAGATGGCTAATCAAATCTAAGGCTGTCTGACCACTTGTTCGACCTTGGCCTGTTTCAAATAGACGGGTTAGCTGACAACTTCTAGAAAACGATGCGCACGCTTCAATAAGGCAGAAGTCCATGTGTTGTTGTGATTCTGGATGGTCTGATAGCTACCAACAATGACAAGAAGCTGCCATGTGGGGAATCGTAGATGGCTCATTTCAGCTAGTTTTATCTTGTTGTTGATACCATGTTTTGATTTGAGGTGTTTTGACTGATGTCATGTCTATTTTAATATGGCTAAAATTCACTAGCTAACCAACCAACAATTGTAACAATGTATTTGAGAGACAACAAGTGCTGATTTGTGCAAACCTATTTACATTTTCATTAAACATTGTCAACAATCTAAACCAACCCTGTCTGTTTAGCCCTATAGTCACGCATGAAACGGTTTTGTTGCAAAACAACCAAACCGTCTATGAAAGCCAGCCTCATTTTATCAGACAGAGTGTCATAGTATATAATGTACAGTATGTGGGAGGATTGCTCTAATGACTAGATGACATAGGATTAATCATTCAATGTGGCAACATCAATAAAACATTAGTAGCTCAGTAGAAATACCCTCAAACCAATCAACTACGGGACCTCAGGGAACAACTTCATTCGACAACTCACTTTTGCCTACATGTACTGTAGCTTCAGGTGATAGAGATCAACATTTATTCCCAGAGACAGGCAGCCACAGCTCCTTCCAATCAATAGAAAGTGAGTAAAGACAATGGACTTAATGATTAAAAGTGCCAGTCAGAAGACTTAATCCTTTTTACAGCCACATACTGTGAAACACAAAAGCTGTCTTTAGTCAATACCCTCCAAGTTGTGTTCCCTCCAATACTACATGTGATTGTCAATGTGTGGGACCACATACAGTGCCTTCAGAAAGTATTCACACCCCTTTACTTTTTCCACATGTTGTTGTGTTAGAGCCTGAATTTAAAATTAATCAAATTTAGATTATTGGTCACTGGCCTACCATAATGTCAAAGTGGAATTATGTTTTTCATTTTTTTTAACTAATTCATTCAAAATGAAACGACCCCGAAATGTCTTGAGTCAATAAGTATTCAACCCCTTTGATATGGCAAGCCTAAATAAATTCAGGAGTAAAAATGTGTTTAACCAGTCACATAATAAGTTGCAGACGCAATAATAGTGTTTACCATTATTTTTGAATGACTACCTCATACCTAAGGTCTCTCAGTTGAGCAGTGAATTTCAAACACAGATTCAACCACAAAGACCAGTGAGGTTTTCCAATGCCTCTCAAAGAAGGGCACCTATTGGTAGATGGGTAAAAAAAAAAAAAAAAAAAACAGACATTGAATATCCCTTTGAGCATGGTGAAGTTTTAATTACACTTTGGATGGTGTATCAATACACCCAGTCACTACAAAAGAAACAGGCGTCCTTCCTAACGTCGTTGCCGGAGAGGAAGGAAGCCGTTCAGGGATTTCAACGGGAGGCCAAAAGTGACTTTATAACAGTTACAGAGTTTAATGGCTGTGACAGGAGAAAACTGAGGATGGATCCACAACATTGTAGTTACTCCACAATACTAACCTAATTGACAGAATGAAAAGAAGGAAGGCTGTGCAGAATAAAAATATTCCAAAACATCCGTTTTGCAACAAGGCACTAAAGTAATACTGCAAAAAAAGTTGTCCTGAATACAGTGTCATGTTCGGGGCAAATCCAATACAACACATTACTGACTACCTGCTTGAAAATCTATGGAAAGACCTGAAAATGGTTGTCTAGCAAAGATCAACAACCAATCTGACAAAGCTTGAAAAATTTATTTCAGAATAATGGGCAAATGTTGCACAATTTAGGTGTGGAAAGCTCTTAACATGTGACATAATTTGCCCTTCACAGTAGACTACTCTCTCAACAAAGTCTCAGACACTGACGCATACAATTTTCAAACTTATTAGTGGTAATCAAAGAACAATCTCCATCTTTAAATATCTACAAGTGTATCCCTGTAGCGCTCTCCATCCCTTTTTATACAAGATACAAGTGGCAATATTGTTTATAAATAAACATAGCTAATTAACAGGACATTTTATGGAGCATGTAATGAACAAGGCTCTTGGGACCGTTATGAAACACCTTATCTGCATTTTCACCGACTGCAGGAGAAAAATGTTCCTTCCGGACATAAGTACCT
Organism: Coregonus lavaretus; assembly: GCF_964263955.1. NCBI lineage: Eukaryota > Metazoa > Chordata > Actinopteri > Salmoniformes > Salmonidae > Coregonus > Coregonus lavaretus. Next base: position 39,020,613 of record NC_140012.1, on the reverse strand, counting down.
AATTAATACCAGCTATGGTAGAGGAGCATGTAAGTTAAAAACAAGGAAGCCCTTCAAATTCCCTTACTCATCAAGGTCACACTTCAACAGTGAACCTACATGTACAACAATACATTTCTTCAATGTATTAAGCTCAAGTCAGTTATTGAGAGGGTTCTTGCTTATGTCTCCCAACTACCCTTACCCCAAAATGCTGTAAGGGTAGAACAACAAGTTATGCACTCATCTAGACTCACTACTGTGTAAATACTGTTCTGTCTTGACCCGTCTATAGGGGACTCTGGCAAACAACATAAATCAAAGCTCTGTCTCCATAGGGAATTAATGTGTATGTCACATTAACCAAATATGTAATCTATGCAGTGGAGAAGCCTTCATAACTGGGAGGCCCATCCAGCATGCCAAACACACTCATATTCCGAATGGATATACAGTGCATTCGGAAAGTATTCAGACCCCTTGACTTTTTCCACAGTTTGTTACATTACAGCCTTACTCTAAAATGGATTTATATATAAAAAAAGGAAATCTCAATGTACACACAATACCCCATACTGACAAAGCAAAAACAGGTTTTTAAAAATGTTTGCACATTTATTAAAAATTAAAAAATGAAATACCTTATTTACATAAGTATTCAGACCCTTTGCTATGAGACTCCAAATTGAGGTCAGGTGCATCCTGTTTCTATTGATCATCCTACAACTTGATTGGAGTCCACCTGTGGTAAATTAAATTGATTGGACATGATTTGGAAAGGCACACCCCTGTCTATTTAAGGTCCCACAGTTGACAGTGCATGTCAGAGCAAAAACCAAGCCATGAGGTCGAAGGAATTGTCCATAGAGCCCGATACAGGATTGTGTCGAGGCACAGATCTGGGGAAGGGTACCAAGAAATGTCTGCAGGATTGAAGGTCCCCAAGAACACAGTGGCCTCCATCATTCTTAAATGAAAGAAGTTTGGAACCACCAAGACCTTTCCTAGAGCTGGCCGCCCGACCAAACTGAGCAATCGGGGGAGAAGGGCCTTGGTAGGGAGGTGACCAAGAACCCGATGGTCACTCTGACAGAGATCCAGAGTTCCTCTGTGGAGATGGGAGAACCTTCCAGAAGGACAACAATCTCTGCAGAACTCCACCAAATCAGGCCTTTATGGTAGAGTGGCCAGACGGAAGCCACTCCTCAGTAAAAGGCACATGACAGCCCGCTGGGAGTTTGCCAAAAGGCACCTAAAGGACTCTCAGTCCATGAGAAACAAGATTCTGTGGTCTGATGAAACCAAGATAGAACTCTTTGGCCTGAATGCCAAGCATCACGTCTGGAGGAAACCTGGCACTATCCCTACGGTGAAGCATGGTGGTGGCAGCATCATGTTGTGGGGATGTTTTTCAGTAGCAGGGACTGGGAGACTAGTCAGGATCGAGGGAAAGATGAACGGAGAAAAGTGCAGAGAGATCCTTGATGAAAACTTGCTGCAGAGCGCTCAGGACCTCAAACTGGGGCGAATGTTCACCTTCCAACAGGACAACAACCCTAAGCACACAGCCAAGACAACGCAGGAGTGGCTTCGGGACAAGTCTCTGAATGTCCTTGAGTGGCCCAGCCAGAGCCCGGATTTGAACCCGATCACACATCTATGGAGAGACCTGAAAATAGCTGTGCAGCAACGCTCCCCATCCAACCAGACAGAGCTTGAGAGGATCTGCAGAGAAGAATGGGAGAAACTCCCCAATACAGGTGTGCCAAGCTTGTAGCGTCATACCCAAGAAGACGAGGCTGTAATCGCTGCCAAAGGTGCTTCAACAAAGTACTGAGTAAAGGGTCTGAATACTTATGTAAATGTGATATTTCATTTTTTGTAATACATTTGCAAAAATGTATACAAACCTGTTTTTGCTTGGTCATTATGGGGTATTGTATGTAGATTGATGAGGGGAGAAAACAACATTTTAATCCATTTTAGAATAAGGCTGTAACGTAACAAAATGTGGAAAAAGTGAAGGGGTCTGAATACTTTCCCGAATGCACTGTAGTTCCTCATTAAAATCAGTTACTGCGCTTGACATGGGAAGGAATGCAGTAGTAGGGTTTTGATATTTCAATTCTTAAGCCGGGATTCAATCCAATCAGCGGTAGATCCGACTTATAGCGGGCTCGGCACAGGGCTGGGATTCAATCCGATCGCTCTCTGTCGACTCGGCTATGTAGCTTTTAAAAGGCAATGTTACTACATTCACGGGAACACTGCCTTTCAAAAAAGGTGCATAGCTGACAAAGAGGGATTGAATTCTGTCTCTAGACTTTTCATGATTGCATATAAACAACAGAAACCAATCTAAAGAAAGAGTAGTTATGCAGCAGATGGAGGCTCGGTTCACAGTAATGCAATTAACAAAAACATTACACATACCTGAAAAATGGGTTTGGGGGTTTTTCTACCGCAGATTGATAAGCGTGGACTAGATATATTGTGGTGATGATTAAAAATGGATAAAAACTAGTTAATTGCATCCGCCATGGAGCCAGTTTCATAATATTACCATATGTCCGAGCTGCTTGCCATAGTTTTGAAGTAATGGTGAAAAAAAACGGGCCTTATTTTAGGGCATTTTTCAACCTGCCAGCTCGTATTAGTTGTATTTGTACCAACAGCTAGAATAACTCAAAATGCTCATAATATGTTCTGAGAAACTACACACAGAATTTTAAAATGTAAATTCTATATTGCACATTTCTCCTGTTTTCTCTCTGTCCTTGATAAGATGGACATGCAATTGGAAACCAATGGAAAGTGTCCAATGTGCCAATCAATGACTTGTTCTGAGGCTGAGTTTAGAAACTGATAAGGAGGATGCATCATCCTCTCTAGTCGAGATATGAGACCATTATAGAAACTGATAAACTCCACCACACAAATCTGTGTAATAGGATAAATTCATGAACTAAACAATTTCGTATGTGATTTCCTAAATCAAACATGAAAAAGAGCTCACAATATAACTGCATACTTTCCATCTGTCAATAATCGCTGGCATTTTTTTACACCAGTACCTGCCTTCTGCTAAAGCCATTAACCAAAGTTCTGAGCCCACGACATCACTGTGTGAACCATTAATTGTGTAATATTGGTGGACATCAGATGTCAGTCTGACATGGTGGTTAGCTCTTACCTGGGGGAATAAGATGCCAAGCAGCAAGCCAGCCATTGTCTTATAGTTATCCATTAACCAGATGAAGACAGCATCAGTACAACCTCTGATGTAGATGTCGTTCTGCAAGGCCAGCCTCTGACAGGAGGGACACAATGTACAGTGTAAACATGGAATGGCAGGCCTGTGTGTGAATACGTACATGGCCACGGGGAAGATGTTTGGGGGTGGGGGTACTGCTACACCACTACTTCTAACAGCTATGAATACGTATGATTGATGTGTGTGATATGGTCTTTCATATGTGTTTAAAAAGCAAATATTAATTTGACACTTTGGTTATTTGTCTGCACTGTTCCTTTGTATGACATCGGTACACATCCATTTCACATTTAGACTTCCACATTTCAGAAATTGAGACGGTGAGAGACAACATTTCATTCAGACTGTCTTACCTCTTTGTCAAGGAGCTTATATCCACATAGTGTGTTGGCAACTTCATTAGGCTGAAAAGGCAAGATAACACTACGTCAAAGCGATGTAACATATTTCAACACATTATTGGCAGGTTACACAAGCATATTTGAAGTTAGGATACATTTGATGAGGATTATCCAGAGAATTCAGCATCTTGAGGAATCTCCTCTACAATCTCCACTTGCTTTTCTCAAACAGCTTGATGCTTGTGTGTGTACAAAGTTGTGGGAAAGTTAATAAAATGTCTAAACGTGGGAACCCTTTGACTTGTCGATCTTCTAAAATTGGTGTTAGAAATATTAGATCTCATGTCAAACAGGCTGGGAAGCCTTGGTCTAGTTGAACTATTTTAGAAGTTTGGCCCTTTGGCTAGTAGCCTGGGTAACAGTCTGTTTCAGCTAACATGCCACTCCTTGTCATGCTAATTACACAGAGTACAAGGAGTGGAATGTTAGCAAAACAGGTTCTGGATTTCAGGCTACTTGGAGTCCAGCTTATAGCTACATAGCCATTACCCCTCAGAGAGAGATCACAAATCAGTCATCACATTAGGGAACACAAAACACAAGCCAACACAAAACTCTGCATGTTCAAATGATTTACACAATGGATATGTAGGTCAATATCCAGCCCGAGGACATGCTCAAAAGAGCAACCAATAAACCTATTTAAAATATTTGCTAAGACTTCGATTTAAATATTAGTAAGGAATGCGGCAGAACGCATTCCTTAGAACGCATTCCGCAGAATTTTTGAAAGAAAAGGCCATTTGAAACAAGTTGTTAACCTCTATGGGATCGGTGTCCACGCCCGGCCATCTAGATGTGTGAAAGTTAGTGTATAAGCTAATGATCCATGATGTATGACATTCCTGGGAGTGTGTAAACTTACATTTTGTATTATCATTTTTGTATGTTCTCTATAGTTATGTACTTGAAAATGTATCAATTGACCAATTTGGCACATTTGAGCAGACTTGATACAAAATAGTCCAGTATTGCAACGCTTCACTGGATCAATCTGAAACTTTGCACACACACTGCGCCTAAACTGCAATATTATATTGTGGCCTTTCTCTTGCATTTCAAAGATCTAATGTGTTATATTCTCCTACATTAATTTCACATTTCCTCAAACTTCAAAGTGTTTCCTTTCAAATGGTATCAAGAATATGCATATCCTTGCTTCAGGTCCTGAGCTACAGGCAGTTAGATTTGGATATGTCATTTTTGGCAAAAATTGAAAAAAAGGGTCCGATTTTTAAGAGGTTAAACATTGCCAAAAAAAAAAACACGATCCCCATCATTTATTAAAAAGGTAGAAACAGTAGACTGTAATAAGTGAGGGAAAACACACAACACATCAATGCAGCCCTGAATGACCTACACTAGAGAAATCTACTGGCTTCAGCTTTTTTTCCCCAAAACAGACATGTACCTCTTTTTATAGACAAAATGATGCTGTGAGAAGTTGCCCATTGTATTTTACTTGAATTAATTCCACTTGAATGATAAAGGTATACATTATTCAGGGTATTTTGACACAAATATCCCTGAGCAACTGTGCATGTTCAGAAAACAACAATAGTGGTCTTTCAATCTTTTTGCTCAATGATGGCATGACCATGGGCATTTTGACAGGCATTTAAAAACAAATCGGACACTTCAGGAAAGTTGCCAAGTAGAGGCATTTGAATTGTCAATAGATCAAAATTGTTTAAAACAACAAGAGCTAAGACAGACATTTTCCAGACTGTTCCAATTTTTTATTCCCTTCAGAGACTGGATCTTAATTGTGGACAAACAATGCAAGGTTTTTTGTCTCACGCTTTTCTGTGAATCCTTGTGAGGTGTCAATATCTGGAGTTTAGAGATAAGAGAACACATTAAGCCAGATGGGCGGGGGTTTACCCTGAAGGTTCTCTGCTACTACATCTCAAATCCCAGCAACTATATGGAGAAAACCATGAGCTTGAAATATAGAGCGTGCATATTTTGACAAATCAGGTTAAAACTTGAAATCTGTGACAACATTAGACAAAAGGTTTCCATGTCCATAATCAGTTTAATAAATAGACTGAGTCTTTTTTACCTTTCCATTTAAAATCAGAACCACTATTAGGATTCAGAGCCATCAGGACAACATATTAGGATTCAGAGCCAGATCCTCTTACAGTGGCATGGCAGCATAACCCCCGTCCCCGGCTGCCTATGTCCTCTCTGTACTTCTTAATAGCACAAAGTGGTTGCCAGTTCTGCTGAGTGACACCCTGCCTGGTTAGCTGTGCTCTCAGAGAGAGAGAGGGAGAGGAGAGAGGAGATGGTAAAAGCTCACATCCACAGACAGCACTCACAAAACATGGGGTCTCTACGTCTCCCCTCCCAGAGGGCCGGAGCCCTAGGACCATGCCTGAGGACAGCCTGACCTGATGATTCCTGGCTGTTCCTGTCCCCAGTCCACCTGTTCCAGCTGATGATCCAGTGCTGCTGTTCTGACTGCAGCTGTGGACCCTTGACCTAACTTCACCTGGCGCGCTACCTTGCCCCGGACCCCTGCTGATTGATGGTTTGTGTGTACCTTCTTACTTATACATTCAATTGCTTTCTCAGCAAATTAATAATGCAATGTTTTTTCAGTCAGATTTTTAGACAGTTCACAACATTAATCTTTTCAATAAATGTTTCTATTTAGCTATGAGTAAATACAGAACCAAATCACAGCCCCATGATGTTGATTAACGAAGATCACGATTACCCTCTTTCCCCATGTGCAATGTTTCTGGCAATGGTTGCAACATATAAAAAAGAAATGTTGACTCAAATTAGCACCTGACAACAATTTTCCCATTTTATTTCAGATGAGTAAGTCTGTGACCAGATAAATAAGAATTGCATTGCAAGCATTGCAAGCTGTGATATTAAAATCTGATGGCATTTGAGTCCCTCGCCTCTGCAACCATGAAAAACACTTTAAAATTACAAATAGTTGCACATCATACTGGTTTTTGTTTATATTGAACTGTTTATCAATGATAAAACATAATGCAAGTCCTTTATACTGCAAATCCTATATTTTAATGCATTGTTTAAAAGTACTAAGGGGAAGCAAATAGGCTTGTCCCAGTAGTGATGAGTAGAGTTGTAGTGACATATTTTTCGGATTTAGAAAAATCTATTATTTTGAATGCTAGAAAATAAACAAAAATAATTCATATATTGTATAGCTCAATAAAAACAAATAAGGCTATTCAAATAGTTTAAAACAAATATATATGTCCCTAAGTTTTATGTTATTGGTGTTACCACCTTGAAAATCAATCATTACAAAGTTATACAAGGACCTTGAGCATTCCCTCCAGTGGGAAACTTATCAGGCAAGGGGTCTATATTAAAGAAAATGAATCACAGCCTTTTAGTAGGTCATAAATTTGAGGATTCCATTGATAATTTAGTGCGTCTTAAGTAAAAAGTGTTATTGGTGTGACTCAATTTAAATGAAGAGGAATTACATTGTGAGCAAAAGTATTAATCATATCAATTCAGTAAATTATTTTTGAAGGATGAGCATCTGTGGCCACCATTTAAGAAAATCCTCAATTACCTATTTGTTATTGGCATTTTCGTCATTGGTGTTACTACTCCTACTGGTGGCACAATGTTATCATAATGATAACAATTATTTAAAGTCATTAAGCTGTCATATTAGTTGATGTAGAATGGGAAGAGGTACCCAAATAAATTAAAATAAAAAGAATGCCACAATTCAAGAACGACCCTACTGTTAAATTTAGGGCTCAGAACTACAACACATGTCATAGAAGGCATCTAGAGATGAACAGAGATCAAATCTAAGCTATTGATGAATAGTTTTCAACAAGTGTGCAAATGGATTAGGGTACATGCAGTGTTGTTATGGATGTGGTCTCCAATAAGGCCTAGTGGTTAGAGCGTTGGGCCAGTAACCGAAAGGTCGCTGGTTTAAGTACCAGAGCCGACAAGGTGAAAAATCTGTCGATGTGCCCCTTGAGCACTTAACCCTAATTTGCTCCAGGGGTGCCATACTACTATGGCTGACCCTGTAAAAACAACACATTTCACTGCACCTATCCGGTGTATGTGACAATAAAACATTCTCTGCTGAAACAATACAATGCTAAACAGCTCAGTTATGAGTGTAAATAACCAGAATTTTTCAGCCATTTGGAGAAAACAGGTTAGAGAGGCGGGCCAGTAACTGGAAGGTTGTCGGTTTGGAACACAGGGCTGACGGATAAAAGCAGGCGGGAGTGAACTGCAGCCGGAGGGTTGCTGGCCTCATTATCCCCTATGCTAGCTACTGACGGTTTGCCCTCAAGCAAGAAACTTAAACCCCCAAAACTGCTCCACGGTCACTGTTCTGCTGAGCTGACCCTCTGCTGCTCCCAGCCTGTCGTGTGTGTGTGTGTGTTTGGGGTGTTGGGTTGGGTACTGTGACAGATTTTAATTTTATTTCAAATTTGCATTCAAATGGATTTAAATAAAGATCTATTATATTGTAATTTGCATAATGAGCTCTTGATGGAAGAGCAGCAGAGACCTTGTTTTGGAGGCAGCAGGTGTAAGGCACTCCACAAGCCAGCGGCCCAGGAGCTGTACAGTTATGGTACATGTTCACTTCCCAGTCTTTGTACTCCTGCCCTCCACAACACTTGAACTGTAAAGAACAGACAGAAACAAACACAGCTGTATTAATAATCAAAACAGTTATAGAATAGTATGCCTGTACCAATATTCCAAAACATCCTGTTTGCAACAACGCACTAAAGTAATACTGCAAAAAACGTTTGTGTTATGTTTGGGGCAAATCCAATACAACACATTACTGAGTACCACTCTCCATATATTCAAGCATAGTGGTGGCTGCATCATGTTATGGGTATGCTTGTAATCGTTAAGGACTGGGGAGTTTTTCAGGATAAAAAAGAAACGGAATGGAGCTAAGCACAGGCAAAATCCTAGAGGAAAACCTGGTTCAGTCTGCTTTCCACCAGACACTGGGAGATTAATTCACCTTTCAGCAGGACAATAACTTAAAAAACAAGGCCAAATCTACACTGGAGTTGCTTACCAAGAAGACAGTGAATGTCCGAGTTACAGTTTTGACTTAAATCTGCTTGGAAATCTATGGCAAGACCTGAAAATGGTTGTCTAGCAATGATCAACAATCAACTTGACAGAGCTTGAAGAATTTAAAAAAGAATAATGTGCACATTTTGTAAAATCCAGGTGTGCAAAGCTCTTAGAGACTTACCCAGAAAGCCTCACAGCTGTAATCGCTGCCAAACTGAGCTACGCCACTGGCCTATACCTTTTTCCCTCTTTAAAAACACACAACTTTAAAAGGCTTATTTAAGCGGTCAAAAACCCTTTATGTCTACACAGATACACACATCCTATACAATACGTTTTTAACAGGTCCTTACATCAGGCACAACAAGTGGCATAACTCCTAGCTTTAGCACACACTAGCACGCCATTTGCTTATACATGTTTTTTTGACGCATAGACTATAGCCTTATAAAGGGCTTTGAAATTGTTGTTAGTTTGAACTTCAAGTACAATTTCAAACTTTTCTTCTCTGGTACAGCAAGGTTGTTTACACATTGAGCTTTTGCAATTACTATAATTTACAAGAGCTGAGATACACACTGTGGATCTGCTTTCTTCCAATCTCATACCGGAAAAGGCTCTTAAAACACCTAGAGCAATTTGCTAGTAATTATTTCAATTAGCTGGATAGGATTCTCTGACAGTTAAGTGTATAGCATTATGCTTGTGAAACATAATTTGGTCATTTAGAACCCTGTAAAGTTTCAGTAAAGGGATCAAAATTAACACCGTTATTAAGAATGTCCAGAGGTAAATTCCACCTTATTCTTGAATAATATGGATATTCACTATTCTGCATTCATTCATTGAGCCAACTGCTGTCATGGGGGAATGTATGAATAAATATTAGTCCACTTTTTGTTTTTCTTCGAGCAGCGGCATTCGTATGACAGTCCCCCAACTCATTTGAATGGCTCTGCATCTCAAATACAGCTAGGGTAATTACTTCAGCATTTAGCTAGTTTCAGTAAACTAGTCACTCTTAGTAGAGTGGCTTTTTAAATCTAGATTGTAAGAGAATCATTTAGAAAAATCAGGGCATCTTTACCTATGAACACGTTTATTCCTGAAGAAAACCCACAAACAAACATGGATGTGATGATGGAGAACTAAATAAGATACAGTGGCTCTGACATGATTGAGTTAAAAGAACATGAGGTAAAGAGATCTTGGTTGTGCTTAGGGAGGTTAGCAAGTAACCTTTTCTCCAGCAGATTGTACCAGCGCTATGCACCAACTCCATGGTTCAGCAAAGAGACCAAGTAGACCAGTTCAGACTTAGAGCGTAAGAACTAACCCAAGCCAAAGCAATACTCGTCCTAATCTAGAGATTAATAAACAAATACTGGCCTGTGCTAAAATGTTAAAATGTCCGTTTTGGACACACGCAAAACCTAGAAGCGAAATATATCACACCCGAGCCAGAAATCTAATTCAGCCATCTAGTGTTCTGCCAAAGAGGCTTGAGATATGCGCATCCATTTGAGTGCTATTAAAATACCCTGCTATAATTACAGTCATTACATACACAAGTAATGACTTGGAATAGCAGAGACCTTTGCTTTAAAAGCGTAAATACCGACGTTGAACATTCACAAATGTTTTGCGTGTCGCTGCAAACTCATTTTAATAGTGTACCTTTTCACATTCCTGTAAAGTGAACGTTTTTTTATACGAATACATTTGCAGATGTCTCAAACCAGTTGCAGAATGTCACGTCTCCCTAAAAAGCTGTGCCTCGGACGCCACTAAAACCATAATGTAAGACTTCCTACGGTACACAATACATACATTTCCCCCCCAAGTCTCCAACTTGGCTGGCGAGACGCCTCAGAGTTAAAAGCAAACTGAACTACACTTACTCCCTCGCACTCTAAAAATAAGTCTGACGTAGACGCAAACACTTTCTAATCTGAAGCAGTTCAACATCTCACCATAAACCTGCACTTAAGAAAAATATTCTCTGAAAACCCTGTCAAAGTACCTAGGGGGAAAAGCGCTAGAACACAAAAACTCTTATTCAATAGTGAGTTTAGAAACAGTTTTCCTTTCTATTGATCTGGAAGGGTTTTCAAGGCTATAAAAGGGGACAGCAGCACTCACTCAATGCAGTTGTATTGATTTACCTCCTCCTATCAACAAGTCCAAACTAACACCACTACCTTCCTCAGTGGGGATTGTTAAAGCTCCTTTGTTTGACGCGCTTCAGGATATGTCAAACACATCACAGTTGGAGAGAATCGAGACGGTGTGACACAAAGTTCTATTACGGGAGACAGACAAAGCTGTCCTCCAACATTCAGTTCCAATTTACAAGTAGTTATTTCCTTCAACGTTTTCCATTCTGCAAACAGCTTTGTGTTGCTCATGGAATAAAATATTGTGAGTATAATGCTCAAAATAAATCACAAATATAAACGTAGGTTGCTTTTCTATCCTCCTGTGTAACAATTTATGTCAAAGCAGGATCGCTGGTGAAAATGAGTTCCCAATAACACATTTGGCCAAGGTTAGGTGTGAGAAGGAGAACTCCAAATGCTGCATGGACAGCATCCATCGCTCTCCCACCCAGTAGGAATCTTCTAATTACAACAAACCGCTCTTTGCCCTTGAGTCAAGTCTGCCAACCCCTACCACTATGTCACAAAGTGAATAACCACAAATTACATTTGGTCAACAGCAATGAAAAACACAATAAAGGATCTCAGAGGCAAAAGCTGGCAAACAGTTTAAAAGAAAATCCTCTTATCTTTCAAACAGAAATCTTACCTTTCTCTGAACAAAGTCCATGATGTTTTTGAAATCCAGATCATCGTAGTAATTCACTATTCCTTTGCGAATGTTTTTGTTTAAGAGATCCACAGTCTATGGTGGAAAAGAAAAATAGAGGTATGAAATGTATTAAGACTGTAGGGTTGAGATATTAGTGTGTAGGCAGCTTTATAACAATTGAATACATTTAAAAATGGGGAACTCTTCACTGACCAACACTTGAGCTCTCCCTATATTGCTCCTCTCAATAAAAACGACCTACATTTCTGTCATGAGCAATTCCTCAGAGACAAATTACTGTGTAACCTATTTTTGATAGGATCATGTTCAGACTTGAGACGTTTAAATACAATTCAAACCTTTCAATAACATATGTATTTGACCATTGGAGGATTAGTTACTGTTGAGATTTGAATGGCAATTTTCTCTCTACAGATTAGACCAGTCATTGCTGTTTAAATTTTAACTTAAATATTTATGAAATATTGAAATGCTGTGCTTCTATAACTTTCTTTATTCTTTTTCTTCTTCTGCCAAAAACATTCCTGAGTTTTCTACATCTAATCTTCAATACAGATCCAATGGAAGTGTGCTTATGAAGCTGATCTAGTTATTGTCTTTGACACATCAGGAAAGGGTCATCATGCAATAAAAAAAAAATGTACTAGTTGATTTTTATTATTTATGAGCATATAAAATTAAGTGTCTCACATTCTCAGAAGTTAAAGTGGATTATCAGATTGCCGGTGGGGGGGGATTTAAAAAAATATATCTATAAATGTATTGTATGAATCCTATGAATTGAGATAATAAAAACTTGATGTAAAAGAAGTTAGTGGCTTAACAATGTAAAGGCCAGAAATCTTTCACATATTTAAAAACACAATGGGAATGGAATTTCATAGACAATACGTTTGAAAATGCCTACATGGAAACCACAAGTGGCAATCTGAAATCAAATTGGCAGTTAATATCCTGATAACAACACAACTTATTTAGTCCCACTCCGTTAACGTATTGTAATGTAGACGTTTCATAAACTTGGTAGCGCTCCAACTTAAAGCAGCAATCAGCAGTTGAAACAATAACAAAGCCTCTCCCAGACACTGTTTTGGTAAAAAGAATGTAACCACTCTCAAATTCATAGACAGAGATATTGGTGCAAGGATCCATGATATCAAAATTATAGTTTTAACCATCTTGAGGCTATATAGTGTTTGTTTACATTTACTTTGTTTACAAACATTGGAGTAAAACAAGCTTATATTTTGGGCTCTGATGGGATACGACAGTTGAAATAAGCTCATGAGGCATTTATAAGTTATATTCTTCAAGAATCAATGTGTACATATCATTCATTTATACATCCAAAAATGGATGTAGCAGCTGCTGATTGTCCCTTTAAAATCAGAACTTTGCACAAGCCCAGGTAAATGTATCCAATAAGAGATGGCATGAGTCCTTTTTGTGTATATAGAGATTGAGAGAAAGCTAATGATTATGAGTTTAATAATGTAAAATAATTGGTACCTGATGCCTGAAAGCCAGAGCCAGAATGCCACCGAGGAGCTCCAGAACGAGACAGACTGTCAAGGTGTAGAGAAACTTTTTTTTAAATAAAAAAATATTTTAAAGGTTAATACACATAACAGTCAACTACAGAACAGTCAAGTTTAACAGTTGAATGGTCTGGTTAGCGTCCTTTTGATAATATCTTTGATCGTATTTTGCTAACCACAAAACCAATGGTTAGCTCTGACATCTACACTGCTGCTGCTCTCTACCATTTTCAGCTAGGGCTCAGAATTATTTTTTATATATAAAAATAAATGTATTGGAAAACAAATGTATTGATCAATGATTGATGAAATTGAAGGGGCGCCGATCTAAGATGTTGCTGATTGTATGCCTAATGTCTTTGAATATCAGGCTCAATTCAAAACTGCCTGTATTGTAGTTTCTGCATTGTAGCATTTTTTAAAGAAAAAAAAAACGTTCCCCAATGAAATAAAATTGCAGAATTTCTTTGGGGTAAAAATACCTTGCTTTTAGAAGAAAACAAAAAACTCAAATACATTCAAAAGGGAGTCGACCTATATAAAGGAATCAAATTCAAGACGTTACAAGTACTGGTGTCTCATTAAAAGTGGATGCAAGCATCTCAAATGTGATTAATATTCATTCGGTCATTAATTCATAAGAGCAAAGTGAAAAATGCAAAATGGATGAGGGCCTGCTACAGTATGATTACATATTTCAAATGTTGTCAATGCGGGTGGCCGGGGTGGCTAAACTGTGCCAAATGAATACTCAGTGAGAATTATGTAGCTAGTGGACTTTCATTAGGGGTCGTCTTCATTATCTGTTTGACCTTGCAGACAAACCAAACTAAAAACAAACCAAGCTAAAAACAGAGCCAAATGTGATGCTTTGCAACGTTTATGGCTTAGCACATACTGATATGAGAGCTAAATAATCTCATGCCACTAGCACTGAAGACCTGAAATTATATTGAGAAATACTGTTTCAAGGAATGTACACAGTCACAGAAGCACATAAGGCTCATTCCATGTCCATGCAGTGAGTGTTGTAACTTGTAACTTCCTAGAATTGAACAACTGAAACCAATGGAATCGTACTGTAAAAAAGGCTGGCCCTCTTAACCTGACTGGCCTTCAGACCTGTCAATCATCCCTCTCAATTCCAACCAATCAGGGTGCTTGGATGCACTCCAGGTCTCCACCCCGCACACCTCAAGTCAGAGCATGTTCCCCTGCCGTCTCGAGAAGATTTGTGTAGTGATGGACTCTTACATCACTGTTTTTCTATCTTGAAGTGTTATGCACCACCTACAGTGCATCCGGAAACTATTCAGACCTCTTCCTTTCTCCACATTTTCTTACGTTACAGCCATATTCTAAAATGGATTAAATAAATAACAAATCCTCAATCTACACACAATACCCCATAATGACAAAGCGAAAACAGCTTCTTTTTTTGTGTGCAAACGACAAAAAAAGAAAAAACAATTATTTACATAAGTATTCAGTCCTTTTGCTATGAGACTCGAAATTGAGCTCAGGTGCATCCTGTTTCCACTGATCATCTTTGAGATGTTTCTACAACTTCATTGGAGTCCACCTGCAGTAAATTCAATTGATTGGAAATGATTTGCAAAGGCACACACCTGTCTATATAAGGTCCCATAGTTGACAGTGCATGTCAGAGCAAAACCCAAGCCATGAGGTCGCAGGAATTGTCCGTAGAGCTCCGAGACAGGATTGTGTCGAGGCACAGATCTGGGGAAGGGTACCAAAAAATGTCTGCAGGATTGAAGGTCCCCAAGAACACAGTGGCCTCCATCATTCTTAAAAATGGAAGAAGTTTGGAACCACCACGACTCTTCCACCAACTGAGCAATCGGGGGAGAAGAGCCTTGGTCAGGGAGGTGACCAAGAACCCAATGGTCACTGACAGAGATCCAGAGTTCCTCTGTGGAGATGGGAGAAACTTCCAGAAGGACAACCATCTCTGCAGCACTCCACCAATCAGGCCTTTATGGTAGAGTGGCCAGACAGAAGCCACTCCTCAGTAAAAGGCACATGACAGCCCACTTGGAGTTTGCCAAAAGGCACCTAAAGGACTCTCAGACCATGAGAAACAAGATTCTCTGGTCTGATGAAACCAAGATTGAACTCTTTGGCCTGCATGCCAAGTGTCATGTCTGGAGGAAACCTGGCACCATCCCTACAGTGAAGCATTGTGGTGGCAGCATCATGCTGTGGGGATGTTTTTCAGTGGCAGGGACTGGGAGACTAGTCAGGATCAAGGGAAAGATGAACGGAGCAAAGTACAGAGAGATCCTTGATGAAAACCTGCTACAGAGCATTCAGGACCTCAGAATGGGGCAAAGGTTCACCTTCCAACAGGATAATGACCCTAAGTACACAGCCAAGACAACGCAGGAGTGGCTTCGGGACAAGTCTCTGAATGTCCTTGAGTGGCCCAGGCAGAGCCCGGACTTGAACCCGATCAAACATCTCTGGAGAAACCGAAAATAGCTGTGCAGCGACACTCCCCAACCAACCTGACAGAACTTAAGAGTATCTGCAGAGAAGAATAGGAAAAACTCCCCAAATACAGGTGTGCCAAGCTTGTAGCGTCATACCCAAGACAACTCAAGGCTGTAATTGCTGCCAAAGGTGCTTCAACAAAGTACTGCGTAAAGGGTCTGAATACTTATGTAAATGGTATATTTCTATTTTGTATTTTTAATAAATTTTCAAACATTTCCAAAAACTTGTTTTTGCTTTGTCATTATGGGATATTGTGTGTACATTGATGAGGGGGGGAACAATTTAATCCATTTTAGAATAAGGCTGTAACGTAACAAAATGTGGAAAAAGTCAGGAGGTCTGAATACTTTCCGAATGCACCAAATATAAAACCTAATGGACGGAGCTGTGTCCACGTGCGTGTGTGTGGTGGTGGTGACCAAGTTACAGTGATGGGCCTCAACATCATGTTCTAACTGAACAGATCTATAGTTGTCAGAACCAAAACCAATCAGCATTAAGTTTATAGCGGGTGAGGGCATATCCAGCCAACCTCTCAGATGAGCTCAAGCTAGCCGTTTTTACATTGTCCTACTGTTTGCCGGATTTAGCGACCAACCCTTTTTTCAGGTACAATGGAACCAATGGAGTAGTCCCAAAAGTGTAAAGCCCAAGGTAAATAAAGCACAGCTTAAATACATGAACATATTGTATTTGCCATACAGTGCATTCAGAAAGTATTCACACCCCTTGACTTACTACACATTTTGCTGTGTTAACAGCCTGAATTCAAAATTGATTAAATATATATTTTCCCCCCCGCACCCATCTACACAAAACACCCATAATGACAAAGTGAAAACATGTTTAGTCATTTTTGCAAATGTATTGAAAATGAAATACAGAAATATCTCATTTACATAAGTATTCACACCCCTGAGTCAATATCTTTGGCAGCAATTACAGCTGTGAGTCTTTCTGGGTTTGCACACCTGGATTGTACAATATTTGCACATTTTTCTTTTTAAAATTCTTCAAACTCTGTCAAGCTGGTTGTTGATCATTGCTAGACATCCATTTTCGAGTCTTGCCATAGATATTCAAGCCGATTTAAGTCAAAACTAACTAGGCAATTCAAGAACATTTAATGAATGTCGTCTTGGTAAGCTACTACAGTGTATATTTGGCCTTGTTTTAATTTGTTGTTCTGCTGAAAGGTGAATTCATCTCCGAGTGTCTGGTGGAAAGCAGACTGAACCAGGTTTTCCTCTAGGATTTTGCCTGTGCTTAGCTCTATTCCGTTTATTTTTATCAACAACAAAAAAACTCCCTAGCCCTTGCCGATGACAAGCATACACATAACATGATGCAGCCACCACTATGCTTGAAAATATGAAGAGTAGTACTCAGTGATGTGTTGTGTTGGATTTGCCCCAAACATAACACTTTGTATTCAGAACATAAAGTACATTTCTTTGCCACATTTTCTGCAGTTTTACTTTAGTGCCTTATTGCAAACAGGATGCATGTTTTGGAATATTTTTTATTCTGTACAGGCTTCCTTCTTTTCACTCTGTCATTTGGGTTAGTATTGTGGAGTAACTACAATGTTGTTGATACATCCTCAGTTTTCTCCTGTCACAGCCATTAAACCCTGTAACTGTTTTAGAGTCACAATTGGCCTCATGGTGAAATCCCTGAGCGGTTTCCTTCCTCTCCGGCAACTGAGTTAGGAAGGACGCCTTTATCTTTGTAGTGACTGGGTGTATTGATATACCGTTCAAAGTGTAATCAATAACTTCACCATGCTCAAAGAGATATTCAATGTCTGCTTTTTGTTTTTTTACCCATCTACCAATAGGTACCATTCTTTACGAGGCATTAGAAAACCTCCCTGGTCTTTGTTATTGATTCTGCTTGAAATACACTGCTCGACTGAGGGATTTTACAGATAATTGTACGTGTGGGGTACATAGATTACGTAGTCATTCAAAAATCATGTTAAACACCATTATGGCACACAGAGTGAGTCCACAGCACATCTTTACTTCTGAACTTTATTTTTAATTTTTACCTTTATTTAACTAGGCAAGTCAGTTAAGAACAAATTCTTATTTACAATGACAGTCTATACCGGCCAAACCCGGACGACGCTTGGCCAATTGTGCGCCGCCCTATGGGACTCCCAATCACGGCCGGTTGTGATACAGCCTGGAATCGAACCAGGGGGTCTGTAGTGATGCCTCAAGCACTGAGATGCAGTGCCTTAGATCGCTGCGCCACTCGGGAGCCCCAACTTATTTAGATGTGCCATAACAAAGGGGTTGAATACTAATTGAATGAAGACATTTCAGCTTTTCATTTTTTATTAATTTGTAAATATTTCGAAAAACATAATTCCACTTTGACATGATGGGGTATTGTGTATAGGCTAGTCACACAAAATCTAAATGTAATCCATTTTAAATTCAGGCTGTAACACAACAAAATGTGGGAAAAGGGTGTGAATACTTTCTGAAGGCACTGTATGCATTTGACCCAGGTCTGGTGTGTAGTGAACCTGATGAACCTCAAGCCTATATCACAGTGTTGTATGTAATTGTGTGAGTCTACTACTCACCACTTTGAGGAGCAGCAGGTTGTCCCTGAGGGAGGCTAACACGCCGATGAACGAGACAATGAACATCACCACCCCCAGGACGATCAGGATGACGGCGGGGGCCAGGAACACCCCATCCAGGGTTTTGTAGCGCTGCCGCTCCACCTCCGCATAGATACCGATGGCTAGGATGAACCCCCCAACCAGCTACCGGATATAGAGACATGGAGATGAGAGAATTTAGTATAGGGGACAGAGTGGTTACCTATACAGAATGTTTACTTATAAAATGGGTTGTTCCACCCCCCAGTATCCATGTTCCAGGCCCCTTCTGAATAGTGTAACTTGGTAAAAAAAATTAATTTAAACACGATAATTTCACCTAATTTTAACATTCTTCCTTAAAAGAGCACATATTCAACTTTTTTTATTTTATTCTGTTTTTCCATCAAGATAAAAAATAAATAAAAATGACTATAGTAAGTACCTATTAAGTGCCAAATGGGTTGGGGTTATCTTTGCATGCATTTCTTTGATAGTTTTTTTGTACCTGTATCTGAGTTGCAGTTCAAATAAGGAAATCAGTAAATTGAAATAAATTCATTAGGCCCTAATCTACGGATTTCACATGACTGGGAATACATATATGCATCTGTTGGTCACAGATACCAACATTTGTAGGGGCGTGGATCATTTGCCTCATGCAGCGCGACACATCTATCACAGAGTTGATCAGGCTGTTGATAGTGGCCTGTGGAATGTTGTCCCACTCCTCTTCAAATGGGGGGGAACTGGAGGGGAATATTGGGGGGGAACTGGAACACGCTGTCGTACACGTCGATCCAGAGCATCCCAAACATGCTCAATGGATGACATCTCTGGTGAGAATGCAGGCCATGGAAGAACTGGGAAATGTTCCGCTTCCAGGAACTGTGTGCAGATCCTTGCGACATGGGGCCGTGAGGTGATGGCGGCAGATGAATGGCACGACAATGGGCCTCGTCACGGTATCGCTGTGCATTCAAATTGCATCGATAAAATGCAATTGTGTTCGTTGTCCGTAGCTTATGCCTGCCCATACCATAACCCCACTGCCACCATGGGGCACTCTGTTCACAACGTTGACATCAGCAAACCGCTCGCCCACACAACACCATACACGCTGTCTGCCATCTGTCCGGTACAGTTGAAACCGGGATTAATCTGTGAAGAGTGGATGTCAGTGGCCATCGAAGGTGAGCATTTGCCCACGGAAGTCGGTTACAATGCCAGTAATATATTTAGACTACTTAGCATTTGTCTGGGCTTGCTAGCAGTAGCCAGTAGCCCTGGGCGGGGCATTGCACCCTGGGAAGTGAAATGCACTCTGAGAATCGTAGTATACTTTTTGTAGGCACTAATTCCGCCATGGTTAGTTGGACAAAGCCTATGGGTTTCTAGCTAGTATGCTAACTATCTGGCTGAATAAGTTGACGATGTACTCACTCAAACTGTCAAAACTAACCCAAAACTTAACACAACGTTAGACACGGACACGAATGATCTGCTTGGCGTGTTAACACACTGGTGGTTTGTTGTAACCGAGTATTGGTGCTAAACCGTGTTATTGGAGGCTGGCATGCTAGTTGGCTATGGCGTCATAGGAGTCGGTGCCCTGGACGGGTTTCACGGAAGATTACTGTACCAAGTTAGCTAGCTGAATAAACTAAGTTAGAGTCTATTCCTAGAAAACATTGAACCGCTGTAGTTTACAACAATTATCATTTCTAAAGTGGAAATTGGGAGAATTATATTTGAGTGTTTCAGTGAAACGTAAGTGAGGGAGGCCCCGCTCTCTCGCTTTCCCAGATGTTTAGTTCATTTCATTCCGATATCCTTTGCATTATTGTAGCCGTTTTCTGTAGCCTGTCAACTATGTGTCTGTCTATCCCTGTTCTCTCCTCTCTGCACAGGCCATACAAACGCTTCACACCACGTGGCTGTTGCCACTAATCTGGTGGTCCCTGTGCGCACGACCCTCGTGGAGTTCCAGGTCTCTGGGAGCCTCGAACTGCCGTTCTGTGGCCAACAAGGCAGATTTCATCTCAGCCTATGCTACCCTCCAGTCCCTCGACTTCTTGGCACTGACGGAAACATGGATTACCACAGAAAACACTGCTACTCCTACTGCTCTTTCCTCGTCTGACCATGTGTTCTCGCACAGGAATCCTCATCTCTCCCAAGTGGACATTCTCTCTTTTTCCCCTGACCCATCTGTCTATCTCCTCATTTGAATTCCATGCTGTCACAGTCACCAGCCCATTCAAGCTTAACATCCTTGTCATTTATCGCCCTCCAGGTTCCCTTGGAGAGTTCATCAATGAGCTTGACGCCTTGATAAGTTCCTTTCCTGAGGATGGCTCACCCCTCACAGTTCTGGGTGACTTTAACCTCCCTACATCTGCCTTTGACTCTTTTCTTTCTGCCTCCTCCTATCCACTCCTTTCCTCTTTTGACCTCACCCTCTCACCGTCCCCCCCTACTCACAAGGCAGGCAATACGCTTGACCTCATCTTTACTAGATGCTGTTCTTCTACTAATCTCACTGCAACTCCCCTCCAAGTCTCTGACCACTACTTTGTATCCTTTTCTCACTCGCTCTCCTCCAACACTACTCACTCTGCCCCTACTCAGATGGTAATGTGCCGTCGCAACCGTCGCCCTCTCTCTCCCGCTAATCTCTCCTCTTCCATCCTATCATCTCTTCCCTCTGCTAAATCCTTCTCCCTCCGATCTCCTGATTCTGCCTCCTCAACCCTCCTCTCCTCCCTTTCTGCATCTTTTGACTCTCTATGTCCCCTATCCTTGCGAGCTCACAAAAGAGGGCTCCGGGCAGCCGAGCGGAAATGGAGGGCCTGTCATCTTTTCACTCCCTCCTCTCTACATTCTCTTCCTCTGTTTCCGCTGCCAAACCACTTTCTACCACTCTGAATTTCAAGCCTCTGCCTCTAACCCTAGGAAGCTCTTTGCCACCTTCTCCTCCCTGCTGAATCCTCCTCCTCTTCCTCCCCCTCCCTCTCTGTGGATGACTTCGTCAACCATTTTGTAAAGAAGGTTGATGACATCCGATCCTCATTTATTAAGTCAAATGACACCGCTGGTCCTGCTCACACTGCCCTACCCTATGCTTTGACTTCTTTCTCCCCTCTCTCTCTCCAGATGAAATCCTGCAACTTGTGACGGCCGGCCGCCCAACAACCTGCCCTCTTGACCCTATCCCCTCCGCTCTTCTCCAGACCATTTCCGGAGACTTTCTCCCTTACCTCACCTCGCTCATCAACTCATCCTTGACCGCTGGCCTTGTCCCTTCCGTCTTCAAGTGAGCGAGAGTTGCACCCCTCCTCAAAAAACCTACACTCGATCCCTCCGATGTCAACAACTACAGACCAGTATCCCTTCTTTCTTTTCACTCAAAAACTCTTGAACGTGCCGTCTCTAGCCAACTCTCCTGCTATCTCTCTCAGAATGACCTTCTTGATCCAAACCAGTCAGGTTTCAAGACTGGTCATTCAACTGAGACTGCTCTTCTCTGTGTCACGGAGGCTCTCCGCACTGCTAAAGCTAACTCTCTCTCCTCTGCTCTTATCCTTCTAGACCTATCCGCTGCCTTTGATACTGTGAACCATCAGATCCTCCTCTCCACCCTCTCCGAGTTGGGCATCTCCGGCGCTGCTCACTCTTGGATTGCGTCCTACCTGACAGGTCGCTCCTACCAGGTGGCGTGGCGAGAATCTGTCTCCGCACCACGTGCTCTCACCACTGGTGTCCCCCAGGGCTCAGTTCTAGGCCCTCTCCGATTCTCTCTACACACCAAGTCACTTGGCTCTGTCATATCCTCTCCTATCATTGCTACGCAGACGACACACAATTAATTCTCTCCTTTCCCCCTTCTGATAACCAGGTGGCGAATCGCATCTCTGCATGTCTGGCAGACATATCAGTGTGGATGTCGGATCACCACCTCAAGCTGAACCTCGGCAAGACGGAGCTGCTCTTCATCCCGGGGAAGGACTGCCCGCTCCATTATCTCGCCATCACGGTTGACAACTCCATTGTGTCCTCCTCCCAGAGTGCAAAGAACCTTGGTGTGACCCTGGACAACACCCTGTCGTTCTCCGCTAACATCAAAGCGGTGACCCAATCCTGCAGGTTCATGCTCTACAACATTTGCAGAGTATGACCCTACCTTACACAGAAAGCGGCACAGGTCCTAATCCAGGCACTTGTCATCTCCCGTCTGGATAACTGCAACTCGCTGTTGGCTGGGCTCCCTGCCTGTGCCATTAAACCCCTACAACTTATCCAGAACGCTGCAGCCCGTCTGGTGTTCAACCTTCCCAAGTTCTCTCATGTCACCCCGCTCCTCCGCACACTCCACTGGCTTCCAGTTGAGGCTTGCATCTACTACAAAACCATGGTGCTTGCCTACAGAGCTGTGAGGGGAATGGCACCTCCTTACCTTCAGGCTCTGATCAGACCCTACACCCAAACGAGGGCACTACGTTCATCCACCTCTGGCCTGCTAGCTCCCCTACCTCTACGGAAGCACAGTTCCCGCTCAGCCCAGTCAAAGCTATTCGCTGCTCTGGCACCCCAATGGTGGAATAAGCTCCCCCACGATGCCAGGACAGCGGAGTCACTGACCACCTTCCGGAGACACTTGAAACCCTACCTCTTTAAGGAATACCTGGAATAGTATAAAGTAATAGATATTCTATTTGTTATTTTATTTGTTCTAAGAGTTAAACACATAGTTCAATGTAAAAAAAAAAAAAAAAAAAAAAAAGCCCAGTGGTTATTCTGTAAATTTAGCTAATACGCTTTTTTTTGTTGTCGTGGTATCATTTCAGTATTGAGTATCGTTTCGGTATAGAGTATTATGATACTAAATCTGGTATCGAAGTCAAATATCTGGTATCATGACAACACTACCAAGCGGTGATGCAGCCAGTCAAGATGCTCTCGATGGTGCAGCTGTAGAACTTTGAGGATCTGAGGGCCCATGACAAATATTTTCAGCCTGCTGAGGGGGGAAGAGGCATTGTCGTGCCTTCTACAATATTATGTTGATGTGTTTGGACAATGGTAGGTCCTTAGTGATGTGGACACAGAGGAACTTGAAGCTCTCGACCCGCTCCACTACAGCCCCATCGATGTGAATGGGGGCGTGCTTGCCCATCCGTTTCCTGTAGTCCACGATCAGCTACTTTGCTGACAATGAGGGAGAGGTTATTGTCCTGCACCACACTGCCAGGTCTCTGACCTATAGGCTGTTTCATCATCGTTTGATGATCAGGCCTACCACTGTCGTGACGTAGGAAAACGTAATGATGTTGTGTTGTTGCCTACCCTCACCACCTGGGGGCGGCCCGTCAGGAAGTCCAGGATCCAGTTGCAGAGGGAGTCCCAGGGTCCTTAGCTTAGTGATGAGATTTGAGGGCACAATGGTGTTGAATGCTGAGCTATAGTCAATGAACAGCATTCTCACATAGGTGTTCCTTTTGTCCAGGTGGGAAAGGGCAGTGTGGAGTGCAATAGAGATTGCGTCATCTGTGGATCTGTTGGGGCGGTATGCGAATTGGAGTGGGTCCAGGGTGTCTGGGATGATGGTGTTGATGTGAGCTATGATCAAAGCATTTCATGACTAGGAAGGAAATTCTTGCCTAATTTTATTTTTTGCAGAAAAAAGTAGTGTGTAGTTCCAGTAATTAGCTACACCGCAAAAATATAATTAACTACTGAAAACACTACCTAGATTTGATTCAGTTCAACTACCACCAAGCTACTGCAAAATTAAATTGATAAATTACTAGTTGAACTACATGTAGTTCACTACTCCAATACTGGAATTTGGGCACTTTAGCAAGTCTTTATTCATATACAGTTGAAGTCGGAAGTTTACATACACTTAGGTTGGAGTCATTAAAACTCATTTTTCAACCACTCCACAAATTTCTTGTTAACAAACTATAGTTTTGGCAAGTCGGTTAGGACATCTACTTTGTGCATGACATAAGTAATTTTTCCAACAATTATTTACAGACAGATTATTTCACTTATAATTCACTGTATCACAATTCCAGTGGATCAGAAGTTTATATACACTAACTTGAATGTGCCTTTAAACAGCTTGGAAAATTCCAGAAAATGTTGTCATGGCTTTAGAAGCTTCTGATAGGCTAATTGACATCATTTGAGTCAATTGGAGGTGTACCTGTGGATGTATTTCAAGGCCTACCTTAAGCTCAGTGCCTCTTTGCTTGACATCATGGGAAAATCAAAAGAAATCAGCAAAGACCTCCACAAGTCTGGTTCATCCTTGGGAGCAATTTCCAAACGCCTGAAGGTACCACGTTCATCTGTACAAACAATAGTACGCAAGTATAAACACCATGAGCCCACGCAGCACTCATACCGCTCAGGAAGGAGACACGTTCTGTCTCCGAGAGATTAACGTACTTTGGTGCGAAAAGTGCAAATCAATCCCAGAACAACAGCAAAGGACCTTGTGAAGATGCTGTAGGAAACAGTTACAAAAGTATCTATATCCACAGTAAAACGAGTCCTATATCGACATAACCTGAAAAGCCGCTCAGCAAGGAAGAAGCCACTGCTCCAAAACCGCCATAAAAAAGCCAGACTACGGTTTGCAACTGCACATGGGGACAAAGATCGTACTTTTTGGAGAAATGTCCTCTGGTCTGACGAATCAAAAATAGAACTGTTTTGCCATAATGACCATCGTTATGTTTGGAGGAAAAAGGGGGGCTTGCAAGCCGAAGAACACCATCCAAAGTGTGAAGCATGGGGGTGGCAGCATCATGCTGTGGGGGTGCTTTGCTGCAGGAGGGACTGGTGCACTTCACAAAATAGATGGCATCATGAGGAAGGAAAATGATGTGGATATATTGAAGCAACATCTCAAGACATCAGTCAGGAAGTTAAAGCTTGGTCGCAAATGGGTCTTCCAAATGGACAATGACCCCAAGCATACTTACAAAGTTTTGGCAAAATGGCTTAAGGACAACAAAGTCAAGGTATTGGAGTAGCCATCACAAAGCCCTGACCTCAATCCTATAGAACATTTGTGGGCAGAACTGAAAAAGTGTGTGCGAGCAAGGAAGCCTACAAACCTGACTCAGTTACACCAGCTCTGTCAGGGGGAATGGGTCAAAATTCACCCAACTTATTGTGGGAAGCTTGTGGAAGGCTACACGAAACGTTTGACCCAAGTGAAACAATTTAAAGGCAATGCTACCAAATACTAATTGAGTGTATGTAAACTTCTGACCCACTGGGAATGTGATGAAAGAAATAAAAGCTGAAATAAATCACTCCACTATTACTCTGACATTTCACATTCTTAAAATAAAGTGGTGATCCTAACTGACCTAAAACAGGGATTTTTTACTAGGATTAAATGTCAGGAATTGTGAAAAACTGAGTTTATATGTATTTGGCTAAGGTGTATGTAAACTTCCGACTTCAACTGTAAAAAAAAAATCTGATTTATGTAGTTCAACTAGTAATTTAACTACATTTTGCAGTAGCTGGGTGGTAGTTGAACTGAATCAAATCTTGGTAGTGTTTTCAGTAGTTAATTATATGTTTTTACCATGTAGCGGTGCAGCTAACTACTGGAACTACACACTACTTTTTTTCTGAAACAACAAATATGGGTGAAGTAGGCAAGACTTTCAAAACATTGCGTTGATTCAACCAGTTTGTGCCCAGTGGGATGGCTCCCTGCGGAGGGTAATTCATCAGTAAATAACATCTGTGCTAGATAACAGTTTAGATGTAATAGATTAACCATTGATTCAGAGTTCTTAGAGTATACAGTTCAATGCAAAGATTCATTCTAATTTGAGAGATTAAGGTTATTGGCAGTCCATTAGCCGATTAGTTTGCTAAGCATTAGTAGAAAAGCAATGCATCTGATCTTTTACTAAAAGTGTCAAAGTAATTCCAGAAAGGAGAAGGGTTCTCTTTAAAAGTAATGACAATAGTTAATAGGAAACAATTTAAAAATCACTTATTCACAACATGTTAATGCAAACACAGAAACACATTGGTTTAACAGTAAGTGAACTTTGAAAGTGAAATATTATATTTCTTCCAGCTTCCCTTGTTCATAGACCTTGGTTGGAAAGCGATTGCAGTTGCGATTGTATTCATTTTCTATTGGGAGTAGTATAATAATAAATAATATAATATGCCTTTTAGCAGACGCTTTTATCCAAAGCGACTTACAGTCATGCGTGCATAATATTTTTTGTGTGTATGGGTGGTCCCGGGGATCGAACCCACTACCTTGGCGTTACAAGCGCCGTGCTCTACCAGCTGAGCTACAGAGGACCACAGTAGTAACTCCTCCAGCACTAATGAACCAGTATGTAATCCTGATCTATTATTACAAAGGTGACATTCTCCGGTGTTCATTACGTCCTATACCTGTGACAACGAATCAGTGTCTCTGGGTCTATGAATGTCTGTTTCCCCAGGTGGCAGGTGTGCCACAGGCAGCTGATTGGACAGCTTTCCCCGCTTCAGGGCCAAATAGATTTTCTCTTCAAACACCAATGCAGGGATTCTAGCATTGTGAGTAATTCAAAGAAACCGGCTGTGCACATAATGCCAGAGGTTTTAATTGCAAGTAGAACGCTCTGAGCTCTGCTGTTGCGATTGTGACTGTTCTGATGCTACAGGTGGTCGGTAATTGAAAGAGACACACCAAACATCTATGAGGCGGCACTGCTTTCTGAACTGAGATTGATACCGCAATGTAGGCCTACACAGGAAAGTACAAGGCTTTTCGATCCCTTGATACCAGTCCAAATGGAGGGCGCTATATGTGGTTACTAGGTAAACCTCCTCATCTACATGCAAACACACAAGGGAGGAACAGAGTTTGGCAGTAAACTGGCAATAGGCCTATACAGTGCTGTATAATACAGTCACTATAAAATCCATAGGAAACATGATGGCTGTCATTCACAGAGCCTTTCCCAAACAAAAAAAAGATTGCAATGTTGAAACTGCAATAAAAGTGCCTTAACTGCAGTCGACTGTGGTATTTTGGACGCAGTAATTGCAGAATAACTGCAGTGTAAAGCAGTTGAACTGCAGTTATACTGCACTGTAACTGTAGTCCCGTGTAGCTCAGTTGGTAGAGCATGGCGTTTGCAACGCCAGGGTTGTGGGTTCGTTTCCCACGGGGGTCCAGTATGGAAAAAAATAAAAAATATATATGTATGCACTCACTAACTGTAAGATGCTCTGGATAAGACCGTCTGCTAAATGACGTAAATGTAAAAATGTAACTGCATTTACACTGCAAAAAATATATATACATATATTTTGGCTGCAGTATTTGTAGCGTACTGCAGTTGTACTGCAATCTTTTTTCGTAAGGGTTTGTATTCGTTTCTGTGTACAGTGTGCTCACAACACAGTAAAACGCTGTCCTAAGGTTAAACAGACCATGTGGAATTGTGCACCAGAGGGTAAGGCAGCTTGTCTGTCTGCTGGTCTAGAGAGGAACATCAGCAGAGACAAGGGACCATGACCTCAAGCTGTCACGAGTTGTGGAAGTAGTAAATCAGTGATCGCTAAAAGACGGTGCTCAAAGACGGTGCTCAAAGACGGTGCTGGTACGCATGAGTGTTCCCGCAGGACATAAAGTCAAACATACCCGGCCCTGTCACTGTCCTCTTAATAGAAGCAACTTCAGTGGAACAAAATACCATCCTTGGTTCTATTCATGAACCTCTTTTGATAATAGCGACTTGTTTTTCCAATGGCTTTATACGGCATGACGGTAGGCTACTAAAAGCATCCAAGATGTAAGCGTTGACGTCAGTCCGAACGTTTCAGTGACTGTGTGAGTGCATCACTACTAGATATATTTAACAAGACACTCAATGCACATAAAATAAACACTAATTAATCTAATTGCTGATGAATATTGCTAATGATAAGTACCTCTTGACTTGCATGTGATTCAGATAATCACGTCAAATCCTTAAAATGAAACACCTCCGTAAAAGGCATTTAGCTTCTCTTCTTTGATATCTAGGTCGTAGAATAATAATTTTTGCTTCAAATACTTGATATTTTTCCAGGTCAAATACTGTTACATTTTTTTTTTTTTTATATTCTAGTTGTTGAGCAGATACACACACTGTTGTTTAAAACAATACTGACAAATCCATAATCCAATACCCATCTGGTACTACGAGGGGGCCCAGACATTGCAACACATTGCCATGGCTCTGTGGATTCTCAAAAACCTGCAGGGGTTCACATTCATCAGCCTGATTTTGTGACCTGACTCTTTATCTTACCAAGTACTCAATATCTGTATCAACTTATTGGAAGCAGCAAACAGTGAGCACATTATTATTTAATTTTTTGTATCTTTAAAAGCTGGATTTCAGCATGTTTCTATAAAAGAAAATGGACATCAGCAAAACAGTATAACGAACCTACCTTACATTTACATTTTAGTCATTTAGCAGAGGCTCTTATCCAGAGCGACTTACAGTTAGTGAGTGCATACATTATTCTTTTTTCATACTGGCCCCCCATGGGAATCAAACCCACAACCCTGGCGTTGCAAACGCCATGCTCTACCAACCAAGCTACATCCCTGCCGGCCATTCCCTCCCCTACCCTGGACGACGCTGGGCCAATTGTGCGCCGCCCCATGGGTCTCCCGGTCGGCTATGACTGAGCCTGGATGCTACCTGCCACTATTCATGCACACACTCTGAAGCCTTGTGAGTGAACCTAGTGAAGCTATGTCACAGAGTCAGTGGACTGGAATACAACTCCTTGACAGAAATGCCTGCCAGGAGAAATCCAACAGATTGCAGCATTTTGTTTATGTTCACAGGAGGTTGGTAGCACCTTAATTGGGCAGGACGGGCTCATGGTAAAGGCTGGAGCGGAGTCAGTGGAATGGTATCAAATACATCAAACACCTGGTGTCCACATATTTGATCCCATTCCATTCTCTACGTTCTGGACATTATTATGAGCCGACATTATGAGCTTATAGGGAGACGCTTACCTTATATCTGAGACCAGTGCAGTTATACCTTTAATATTAGGCCTACAGGAATGCAAAGGCAAAACATTTGAGAAGGTAAAAACTCCATGCACGAAACATGAAATTATAAATAATTATCGGACTATAGGATTTTCATGCAGGATTCCTGTTGGATGACCTGCAGGATTTCCTGTCAATTTTCCAAACATTCACTTGGGTGAATCCGTCACTGAATACAGTCCCTCCTTTGAGTAACTATTTGATTTGTTCGTTCCTCCTTTGAGTAACTCAAAAGCTACTTTTCAAAGTTTGGCAACATAACAAACTTGGCAGATTGTTCCGAGCCAATATCTGTATGTGTGTGTGTATGTGTGTGTGTGGTGTCACTGTAGGTGTGTGAATGTGTGGTAGAGACTTGTGACAACACTAAAGATGCCCACATTTGAATCCATTATGCCCAGTAGTGGCCCACACAGCCATTATCAACACAATATTGTGTAGAAATATTGTTAACCCTAACAATGCAGGAACCTTGTTGGTCTATTCAGTCTCAAATCTATTCGCTTTATTGAAACCAAAGATTGTACAGGGTGAAACATGGTCTATTTGAATAACTGAAAACCCCTGAACAATGATTATTTCTTTACTCTCTATGCAAAACATCCATTTAAGGATCACCAATAAATATTCAGATCATCCATCAAGATCACAAAACATTGGTTCCATTTAACTATTGAAGAAAATAACCATGAAAGACATGTTTTGCTTGTTTAATGGATTTAAATGCCAACCTTGAGTATAGGGGGCATAATGCACTTTGTGCACCAACAATTTATCACAAGCCATTGTAGATCTCATTCTACTGACAGATGAAATAAGCTGGACTATAAAGATATCCTATGCACTAACTCTTCTCATGTATAATCCTTTATTTATCCAAACGTGACATGGCATTTATTAACACTTATACTGTCGGTCACATGCCCTTTAAAGCCACACACTGTCAAATGTGCATTCCATCAGACTCAGGAGTGAGCCACCAGCAAAAACATAAACAATGTAGCAAATTAATACCCCTGACATTTTCTTTGCAAATAGTACTTTATTTGCTATTTGCCAATACACATCCTCTAGAAAATATGACATTCCATGAGACCATCAATAGGCCTACTTTTGTTGTTATGGTAAGACAGTTGTAGGTAGCTAATCCTTCAAATTAATCGTGTATATCATTGAAATGGCAACAGTAGCCAGTGTGTAAAATGTCACCTCCAGAGGGTGTGGTTACGATACGACGTTCAGATGCCTATCAAACCACCAGCCCAAAATCCCAAAATGAACCGTGTGTAGGCTACAAGATCGGACACCTGTCGATCCAATCTAACTTTTAAGTTATCAACAATCCTAATAGGCTAGTGGACAATATTTACGCATTGCCCTTTTGTGTTTCACAAACACCATCAAGGAAGAATATTCATGGTTAAATGCGCGAGTCCGTTTATACGCCCTGTGTTATTTGCATAGAGTCTGTATTAAGCATAGGCTACTCACCCAGAAGATAGTGGAATATAAAATGAGGGCGAACTTTAGAAAGACGTAGGAGAACTTCTCGCAATATCTGACATCGTTGGACATGTTTGATCCCTCTTTCGATTCCGAACGTTGAACTTCCTGTTTCTTGTCCTCCACACCTGGAACTCTGTAAAAGCACCACCTGCCAGTAGTAAATATGATTTGACTGATAGACAGACGCCCCAATTAGGACACTGCGAATAATGACTGGAGCACTTCAGCCACTGTGGCTTCTGTTTTTAGTAGGGTCATTTAGTCGGTTTACTTCATACGTTTCCATTTTTGCGTTTCTTTGAATGTTCCTGTATTTCAGTTATTAAGGCAACATAATACGTTTTATGTTGCACTGTTGGTAGAAATTCAAAGATGTAGCCTAAAGTTTCTGAAATTACACACCAAACATATTTACTCGTAATTAACCTTTTAGTATTCATTTATATGGATGTAGGCTACATTGTATAAAACACCTGGTTTTAATATAGGCCTATACCAATATTATTGTTGCTTCCCCTTGTTTTCTTGTTCAGCCCATATCTTGAGGAATGGGCTGAACAAAAATATAAATGCAACAATTTCAAAGATTTGACTGAGTTATAGTTCATATAAGGAAATGAGTCCTCTGAAATAAATAAATTAGGCCATAATCTATGGATTTCATATGCCTGGGAATACAGATATGCATCTGTTGGTCACAAATACCTTTAAAAAAAAGGTTGGGGTGTGGATCAGAAAACCAGTCAGTATCTGGTGACCACCATTTGCTGTGACATCTCCTTCGCATAGGCTGTTCATCAGGCTGTTGATTGTGGCCTGTGAAATGTTGTCCCACTCCTCTTCAATGGCTGTGCGAAGTTGTTGGATATTGGCTGGAACTGGGACACGCTGTCATACACGTCGATCCAGATCATCCCAAACATGCTCAATGGATGACATGTTTGGTAAGTATGCAGACCATTGAAGAACTGGGACATTTTCAGCTTCCAGGAATTGTGTACAGATCCTTGCGACATGGGGCCGTACATTATCATGCTGAAACATGAGGTGATGGTGGTGGATGAATGGCACGACAATGGGCCTCAGGATCTGGTTACGGTATCTCTGTGCATTCAAATTGCCATCGATAAAATGCAATTGTGTTCACTGTCCGTATCTTATGCCTGCCCATACCATAATCCCACCGGCACCATGGGGCACTCTGTTGACAATGTTGACATCAGCAAACCGCTCGCCCACACGACGCCATCTGCCCGGTTAGTTGAAACCATGATTTATTCATGAAGAGCACACTTCTCCAGCATGCCAGTGGCCATCAAAGGTGAGCATTTGCCCACTAAAGTCGGTTACGACGCCGAACAGCAGCCAGGTCAAGACCTTGGTGAGGACGATGAGCACGCAGATGAGCTTCCCTGAGACGGTTTCTGACAGTTTGTGCAGAAATTCTTCAGTTGTGCAAACCCATAGTTTCATCAGTTGTCTGGGTGGCTGGTCTCAGACGATCCCGCAGGTGAAGGAGATCCTGGGCTGGACATACTGCCAAATTCTCTAAAATGACATTGGTAGGCTTATGGTAGAGAAATTAACATTACATTATCTGGAAACAGCTCTGGTGGACATTCCTGCAGTCAGCATGCCAATTGCACGTTCCCTCAAAACATCAGACATCTGTGGCATTTTGTTGTGTGAAAACTGCACATTTTAGAGTGGCCTTTTATTGTCCCCAGCACAAGGTGCACCTGTGTCATGATCATGTTGTTTAATCAGCTTATTGATATGCCACACCTGTCAGGTGGATGGATTGTAAACACATTTGTGCACAGAATTTGAGAGAAAAAGCTTTTTGTGCATAAGGAACATTTCTGGGCTCTTTTATTTCAGCTCATGAAACATGGGACCAACACTTTACATGTTGTGCTTATATTTTTGTTCAGTGTGCAATCATTGATGTGGTTATTTGTAAGATTGTCTATAGATGGGTTAGCAGACGTCACGAAAACGATGCACACGCTTCAATTGGGAAGAAGTCAGTGAGTTGTGATTCTGAATGGCCAGATAGCTACCAACAATGACAAGAAACTGCCATGTGGGGAATCGTAAGTGGCTCATTTCAGCTAGTTTCATCTTGTTCTTGATTTTTTGGGTGTTTTGACTGATTTCATGTCAATGCTAATATGGCACAAATTCGCTAGTGAAATAACCAACTGTAACGATGTATTTGCGAGACAACAAGTGCAAATGCAAAATCTCTCTGGTCATTCCCAAAGCCAACACCTCCTTTGGCCGCCATTCCTTCCAGTTCTCTGCTGCCAATGACTGGAACGAATTGCAAAAATCTCTGAAGCTGGAGACTCTTATCTCCCTCAATAACTTTAAGCATCAGTTGTCAGAGCACCTTACCGATCACTGCACCTGTACACAGCCCATCTGAAATTAGCCCACCCAACTACCTCATCCCTATATTGTTATTTATTTTGCTCTTTTGCACCCCAGTATCTCTATTTGCACATAATCTCTTGCACATCTAGCATTCCAGTGTTAATACTATTGTAATTATTCTGCACTATAGCCTATTTATTGCCTTACCTCCATAACTTGCTACATTTGCACACACTGTATATATATTTTCTGTTGTATTTCTGACTTTATGTTTTTTTACCCCATATGTAACTCTGTGTTGTTTTTATTGCACTACTTTGCTTTATCTTGGCCAGGTCGCAGTTGTAAATGAGAACCTGTTCTCAACTGGCTTACCTGGTTAAATAAAGGTGAAAAAAAAAAAAAAAAAAAAGTGCAAATGTATTTATGTTTTCAATAAACATTGGAGACGAAATATAGTTTACATGTTGTCAACCATCTAAGCCAACCATGTCTGTTTTGCCCAATAGTTGCGCACGTGTCGGTTTTGTTGCTAAATAACCAACCCGTCTATAGCAGGGATGGGCATCTGGGGGCCCCGTGGGCACCCCTTTTGAAGTCCCTCTGATCAATTTCCTTGTAGTAATCGTAGTCTAATTACCGCCTGGGGGGGCCTCATTGATTTTGTTAGTCAGTCTCACTCAGATATCATATTAAAAACTGCAAACATTTCTCTCCACCCTATGGCAGAATGTGTAGAATTGCACAACATTTGCTGTAAAACAGCTGGCGGCACAACTGCGGCCCCTCATGATGAGTTCAGATTTTTTGGGGGCACCCATCCCAATCAAAGTTGCCCATCCCTGGTCTATAAGGTACTGTCAAATGCAAATGTGATAGGATAGGCCCTGTCAAATGTGATAGGATAGGCCCTGCCAAATGTGGCGAAATTAGATACTATTATGAATTTAGAAACCAAAACTTGAAACTTCATGCAGAAAGGTATTGCCCATTTTTCAATATCTTGTCAGCAGAGTTACTTTTCAGAGAAAATTGTGAATTTCACAACGTGGCTGAACAATATCTAAGTCTGCTGAACCATTAGACCAACAATTCCATCCTTCTGTTTTGCCTCGATGGGAGGATTCATCACAGATCTATTTTGATTCATTTTGGCTTGCTGGTGTTTGTCTCACGGATGTATGGTACTTGGATGGTACCCAGACAGTGGATTTAATATTGTTGATTTTAGACAGTGAGTTTAAATAAGCTTTTATTAAACCTTTTCTAGCCACATACTCTATTGACTTTGTGAGTTGTTTCAGTTCTGGCAAGCTACTTGAAATAGAATGGCACTTATCTGGTATGTTGAGCCTGAGGCATAGGGGAGTAGTTGGACTCTGCAGCCTCCTCTGCATTCAGATATCATGTTCGGCTTTTGAACAACCCGGACATAGTACTAATCCCCAGATGTGTATAATCTAATATCAATCAATATGATATACAGTGGCTTGCGAAAGTATTCACCCCCCTTGGCATTTTTCCTATTTTGTTGCCTTACAACCTGGAATTAAAATTTATTTTTGGGGGGTTTGTATCATTTGATTTACACAACATGCCTACCACTTTGAAGATGCAAAATATTTTTTTTGTGAAACCAACAAGAAATAAGACAAAAAAACAGAACTTGAGCGTGCATAACTGACCAGAGTACCTTCTTCCATATGTTTGGGGAGTCTCCCACATGGCTTTTGGCGAACACCAAACATGTTTGCTTATTTTTTTCTTTAAGCAATGGCTTTTTTTCTGGCCACTCTTCCGTAAAGCCCAGCTCTGTGGAGAGTACGGCTTAAAGTGGTCCTATGGACAGATACTCCAATCTCCGCTGTGGAGCGTTGCAGCTCCTTCAGGGTTATCTTTGGTCTCTTTGTTGCCTCTCTGATTAATGCCCTCCTTGCCTGGTCTGTGAGTTTTGGTAGGCGGCCCTTTCTTGGCAGGTTTGTTGTGGTGCCATATTCCATTTTTTTATAATGGATTTAATGGTGCTCCGTGGGATGTTCCAAGTTTCAGATATTTTTTTATAACCCAACCCTGATCTGTACTTCTCCACAACTTTGTCCCTGACCTGTTTGGAGAGCTCCTTGGTCTTCATGGTGCCGCTTGCTTGGTGGTGCCCCTTGCTTAGTGGTGTTGCAGACTCTGGGGCCTTTCAGAACAGGTGTATATATACTGAGATCATGTGACACTTAGATTGCACACAGGTGGACTTTATTTAACTAATTATGTGACGTCTGAAGGTAATTGGTTGCACCAGATCTTATTTAGGGGCTTCATAGCAAAGGGGGTGAATACATATGCACGCACCACTTTTCCGTTATTTATTTATTTTGAATTTTTTAAAACAAGTTATTCATTTTTTTTCACTTCACCAATTTGGACTATTTTGTGTATGTCCATTACATGAAATACAAATAAAAATCCATTTAAATGACAGGTTGTAATGCAACAAAATAGGAAAAACGCCAAGGGGGATGAATACTTTTGCAAGGCACTGTACTGTAGGTAGATACACAGTTATGTTACTACATGTTTGGTGACCCCGGTCTGCACTGTGGCTACCTCCAGAATTAATTCCATCGTATTAATCAAATCTCATAAAGGAATAAAACTACCCAATTCAGGGCTAACCCAAAATATTCTAATGCTATGCTACACTAATGCAATAAATCACTAATTGCTTTAACCCATTTGCAATGGAGAAGTTGATACCTGAAAAAATTGCAAATGTCAGACTACATGGCATCAATAATGCTATATTAACCCATGAGTTTGATGATATTTGGCCACATTGTGGTTAAACCTCTTTACCCGTATCACTTAGAATGAAGCCATTTGGTTGAAAGAGCCCATTGCAGACTGATGCCACTCCTATCTGTGTGCCTGTTTTGCTTCATTGTGTTCTGCATGTTCCTGGACCTCTGTTGTGTGAGGCTATATTTGTAGGCTATTTGTTATTGACAGTACTTCTAAAAATCAGATGCTATTGTTGAAAGTGTGCACCTGTGCTATCACAGCTGTTGTATCATACTGAAACGTCAAACCCTACACTGATTACATTGTAGGCTCGTGCGCACATTCCAAACCGCTGGCTCTCCAACCACCGCTGGCAGCTCAGCTTTACGCACGCGCCACTGGCAAGGCTCACAAGGTTCTGTGGAGATGACGCGCACTTCAGCGGGTGCTTACCGTTACTCAGAAGATAGCAGGAGAGCCGGAGAGGGTTCTTGGACTTCACAACACCTGAATGGTTTTGAAATTGTGATTTTTGTTCAAGAAGCGGACAATGTTACCGAGGATGACATCGGAACGAATCATTCATTGTCCAAAACGCCAAAGGGATTTTGTCTAGTGTGATATAGAGATGGATATAACAACGTCGGAACCGCTCAACGTCTCAACAACCATATATTTTCAGGATTATGGAAACGAGACGACCATCAATCGTTTTGAACAGCCGGATTGGCAAGTGGCACTGTGGGCAATTGCTTATTCACTGATAGTGATTGTGTCCGTTACAGGGAATGTCACTGTAATTTGGATAATTTTGGCCCACAAAAGAATGAGAACAGTGACTAACTATTTTATAGTAAATCTAGCATTCTCGGACGTTTCAATGGCTACTTTCAACACTGTCTTCAATTTTGTCTATGCTATGCACAACGACTGGTACTTCGGGTTGGGATACTGTAGGTTTCAGAACTTCTATCCCATCACAGCAATGTTCTCAAGCATTTATTCTATGGCAGCTATTGCGGTTGACCGGTAAGAACACACAACGAGCCTTACTATTACGTGATACAGACTACTCTAGTCCGTAGAGACCACACAATTGTCCAGGGACATCAAAAGTTACAATTTCCACACCGACCATGGTGAATTTCTTCAAATTACGCACGTTCCCAAGAAGACATATAATCAATCTTATCAACAATGGCTGCATCACTCAGATACATGACTAATGAAGCTACTTGTCATTGAAGTTGACAATAATCCAATAATCATCACGTGCAGATTTTGTATTATATTTCTGATTTATAATAATATGTTTTTCCAATATAGCCTACTGAGCACTGGAGATGCTAAGAGTACAATACATTATAATTCTTATATTGTTTTAATTTGCTTAGCAACACAAGATTTTCAAATATTCCATTTATCGCTTCACCGGGTTTTATCGTCTTGTCTGGGTGAGTGTTTAACACAGTGCATGTCTGTCTGTGCGCGCTATCCTACCTAAACCCACCTATTATGTTCATAACGGGACAATCCGTATATTACTGTGGAACTATACTGTTTAACTTGTGTGTTATACATTGGCTTAAAATCTCTCTCTCACTGTGCGTGTTTTCACGATATTAATGGCATTCAGTCAGATATTTCGTTGACAGCCGGTTAATTCTGGTTGCAACATCACCCTGAAATCAGCACCACATCCTTTTGTATTCAATTAGAAATATCTTAATGAGTTCAACCTACGATTGTAGACATTGCTGTTTTCAAAGCTCTCATGAACAGAAATTATGTCATATATTACAGAATGAGGACCCTCCCATTCACTCATCATGACAGTGAGATTCTGATGAGTGAGTGTCACCAGGGTTTTCAGGACATTTCATTTACATTTTAGTCATTTAGCAGAGGCTCTTATCCAGAGCGACTTACAGTTAGTGAGTGCATACCTTTTCATATTGGCCCCCCGTGGGAATCGAACCCACAACCCTGGCGTTGCAAGCGCCATGCTCTATCAACTGAGCTACACAGGACTATATGCAGCCTTGTTGACAAAATGTCAGTCTTCAGCAGTCTAAGCAGCCAATGACATGCACTGTTATAGGTCTTTGACTGTACCTGACCTTTGCTTGGTTCTCTTCCACAGATACATGGCCATAATCTACCCTTTGAAACTAAGGCTATCCTCCACGTCCACCAAGATTGTGATTGGTCTCATCTGGGCGGTGGCATTCTCCCTGGCGTTCCCCCAGTGTTACTACTCTGTCACCCAGTATTATCCACCACGGACTATCTGTATGGTCAACTGGCCTGATGACTATGGTGGGAAACACCATCTCACGTGAGACACCCACAGTACCGTTCTCAGGAATGTGTCTGTCTAGATCAGGGATGGGCAACTCCAGTCCTCGGGGGGCTGATTGGCATCACAGTTTTGCTCCAGCCCCAGCTAACACACCTGACAATAATCAACTAATCATGATCTTCAGTTTAGAATGCAATTAGTTTAATCAGCTGTGTTTGCTAGGGAGGGGGGGAAAGTGTGACATCACTCCTGCCCCTGAGGACTGGAGTTACCCATCCCTGGTCTAAATGTACACTCTTAGAAAAAAGGGTTCCAAAAGGGTTCTGCGGATGTCCCCATAGGAGAACCCTTTCTGGTTCCAGGAAGAACTCTTTTGGGTTCCATGTAGAACTCTTTTGGGTTCCATGTAGAACCTTCTGTGGAAAGGAACCTAAATGTTTCTACCTGGAACCAAAAGGGGTTCTTCAAAGGGTTATTCTATGGGGACACCCGAAGATCCCTTTTTGGTTCTAGATAGCACCTTTATTTTCTAAGATTGTAGTTGCTATAATGGCAACATAGATCAAAGTGTCTTCTTTTCATGGTTAGAAATAGATGCTTTATTTTTTTTATGTTCAATACTTCAAAGTCTCTATTAGAAAGGGATGTTTCAAGCCCAAGCCCACGTTATTCCATACTGTGTCAGTAATACTTGACCCTGAACATTGTCCTACTGTCTCGCAGATACCAGATAGCCATGATCATACTGATCTACCTGCTCCCCCTGCTGGTGATGTTGGTCACCTACAGCCTCATTGGCCAGACACTTTGGGGCAGTGAGATACCGGGGGAGGCCTCAGACCACTACCAGAACCAGATCCAGGCCAAACGCAAGGTCAGCTATGTCATATTGATGCAAAACCTTGACTGAACAGTCTAAAAGAACCTGCATTTTTAAACAGTGTATCTCTCTATTTACTGAAAGCACTGTGTCCAGTAGTCTACCAGCATGGTCATTGCATATGCATACCAAACAAAGACAAACACTTCAAATGCTGGAGCTGCACTAAAACAAGTGCTTAGACCCAGGTCTGGTGCATGTATATGCCATGGTATCAGAGATGCTCTGCTGTCTCAGTGTGTTGTGCTGTCTCAGTGTGTTGTGCTGTCTCAGTGTGATGTGTTGTCTCAGTGTGTTGTGCTGTCTCAGTGTGTTGTGTTGTCTCAGTGTGTTGTGTTGTCTCAGTGTGATGTGTTGTCTCAGTGTGTTGTGCTGTCTCAGTGTGTTGTGTTGTCTCAGTGTGATGTGTTGTCTCAGTGTGTTGTGCTGTCTCAGTGGGATGTGTTGTCTCAGTGTGTTGTGCTGTCTCAGTGTGCTGTGCCGTCTCAGTGTGTTGTGTTTTCTCAGTGTGTTGTGCTGTCTCAGTGTGTTGTGCTGTCTCAGTGTGTTGTGTTGTCTCAGTGTGATGTGTTGTCTCAGTGTGTTGTGCTGTCTCAGTGTGTTGTGCTGTCTCAGTGGGATGTGTTGTCTCAGTGTGTTGTGCTGTCTCAGTGTGCTGTGCCGTCTCAGTGTGTTGTGTTTTCTCAGTGTGTTGTGCTGTCTCAGTGTGTTGTGCTGTCTCAGTGTGTTGTGTTGTCTCAGTGTGTTGTGCTGTCTCAGTGTGCTGTGCCGTCTCAGTGTGTTGTGTTGTGCTCCATGTAGGTGGTGAAGATGATGATAGTGGTGGTGATGACCTTCGCCCTGTGCTGGCTGCCCTACCACATCTACTTCATCCTGGGCAGCTTCAACAATGAGATCTACATGCAGACGTACATCCAGCAGGTCTACCTGGCCATCTTCTGGCTGGCCATGAGCTCCACCATGTACAACCCCATCATCTACTGCTGCCTCAACCAAAGGTAAAGCTATGCTACATCACTACG
Organism: Coregonus lavaretus; assembly: GCF_964263955.1. Lineage (NCBI taxonomy): Eukaryota > Metazoa > Chordata > Actinopteri > Salmoniformes > Salmonidae > Coregonus > Coregonus lavaretus. The sequence continues at coordinate 38,980,399 of NC_140012.1, read as the reverse complement.
CTCATCTTGTGGCAGTGGTATGGTACTGTATCATAGATTCAACAACCTAAAAAGCCACATTCAAGTTGCACTTTTTTTTATGAAGCAGAAAATCAAGAGTTAATTCTGAATGTTTATCAACGTTAGCTGGCTAACTTTGGGATATTCCCATTGGCATCTCTCTTTTCTAGGTTTCGCTCGGGGTTCCGTCACGCTTTCAGCTGGGTCCCCTTCATCAAGGTGTCGGAGGAGGACAAGATGGAGCTGCAGCACACACGGACCTTCAGGATGACCCGCAGCTGTCGCACTGACAACACCAAGAACACTGTGGTCCGCCCACAACTCCACCCAACATGATGACCACACAACAGTCAAGCTCATGAAAAGCTGAGGACATATTCAAGTGCAGCTGCTAGGAGAAGTCAAGTGAAACAAATCATGTTATTATTGTGGACAGTCAAGATAGGTGTAGTGAAATGTGTTTGTTTTACAGGGTCAGCCATAGTAGTATGGCACCCCTGGAGCAAATTGGGGATAAGTGCCTTCCTCAAGGTCACATCGGCAGATTCTTCGGCTCGGGTATTCAAACCAGCGACCTTTCGTTTACTGGCCCAACGCTCTAACCACTAGGCTACTGCCCCAATGGTAAGGAGAACTCCCATGGCACCATGCCTTGTCTGTTGCAGTGTTTAGGTAGTGATATTATTTGTGTTGTTTTAGCGTAATATTGGTTTATGTTGTGTCACCTGGCTTTGTAGACCACATTGTGAAACGTGCAAGTGAACCCAGTTATAAATATTCACTGAAATATCAAGTAACTGACAAAGGAGACAGATAAATTAACACAAACACACACTTTGTTAAATTTTACAGAAATGAATGATGGGGTAACATCTGCCGCAATATGATTTGAGGATTGGACTGTGATATATAAATAAATAAAAATGACACAGAATATCCCCAATTGACCTCTGAACTATGGAACCACTGTATCTCCTGAGACTGTTCTTGGGGAAATGAAAGTTCTCCACTAGAATATACTTTGAGTTTATTTAAACTTTTACAGGGACAGTACACATGAATCAACGTTTCAGTAAAAGTGCCGGTTTTAGCCAGCCGGCTGATTTTCAACCACAGTCCCTGGGCAGGTTATTAAAAACTATTACAATAACAATACAGACAGACAATGAGTAGTGAACACATGCAGAGCAACATAGGACAAGCAACACATAGCATACAGACAGACAGAGCAACATAGGACAAGTAACACATAGCAGACAGACAGAGCAACATAGGACAAGTAACACATAGCAGACAGACAGAGCAACATAGGACAAGCAACACATAGCAGACAGACAGACAGAGCAACATAGGACAAGTAACACATAGCAGACAGACAGAGCAACATAGGACAAGCAACACATAGCAGACAAACAGACAGAGCAACATAGGACAAGCAACACATAGCAGACAGACAGACAGAGCAACATAGGACAAGCAACACATAGCAAACAGACAGACAGAGCAACATAGGACAAGCAACACATAGCAGACAGACAGACAGAGCAACATAGGACAAGCAACACATAGCAGACAGACAGAGCAACATAGGACAAGCAACACATAGCAGACAGACAGACAGAGCAACAGAGGACAAGTAACACATAGCATACAGACAGAGAAACATAGGACAAGTAACACATAGCAGACAGACAGAGCAACAGAGGACAAGCAACACATAGCAGACAGACAGAGCAACATGGGACAAGCAACACATAGCAGACAGAAAGACAGAGCAACATAGGACAAGCAATACATAGCAGACAGAGCAACAGAGGACAAGTAACACATAGCAGACAGACAGACAGAGCAACATAGGACAAGCAACACATAGCAGACAGACAGACAGAGCAACATAGGACAAGCAACACATAGCAGACAGACAGAGCAATATAGGACAAGCAACACATAGCAGACAGACAGACAGAGCAACATAGGACAAGCAACACATAGCAGACAGACAGAGCAACATAGGACAAGCAACACATAGCAGACAGACAGACAGAGCAACAGAGGACAAGTAACACATAGCAGACAGACAGAGAAACATAGGACAAGTAACACATAGCAGACAGACAGACAGAGCAACATAGGACAAGCAACACATAGCAGACAGACAGACAGAGCAACATAGGACAAGTAACACATAGCAGACAGACAGACAGAGTAACAGAGGACAAGTAACACATAGCAGACAGACAGACAGCGCAACATAGGACAAGCAACACATAGCAGACAGACAGACAGAGCAACATAGGACAAGTAACACATAGCAGACAGACAGACAGAGTAACAGAGGACAAGTAACACATAGCAGACAGACAGAGCAACAGAGGACAAGTAACACATAGCAGACAGACAGACAGAGCAACATAGGACAAGTAACACATAGCAGACAGACAGACAGACAGAGCAACATAGGACAAGTAACACATAGCAGACAGACAGACAGAGTAACAGAGGACAAGTAACACATAGCAGACAGACAGAGCTGTAGTTTCACAGAACCTATGTTTGTAGCTATGATGTAAAATAATGAAAATAAGCTTTTCAACAAATGTTTGTCAGCGCAAGGTGGTACAATTGAAATAGTCTTGGGGAGTATTCAATGGCTCTCTGAAGTCAGAGAAAAAACATCAATAATCGTTTACATGAAAACAGCCAATCACAAAGCATGTGAATTTAAAAAGGATAATGTGATATGTGGTAACTATTGCCTTTGTTGAATATCACAGTGTGCATTTAATTTTTGTTTTGTACCATGGAGAGTACTTTTATTTCATGTTGTGTCTTGTGATGTGCTCAAAAAGGAAACGGTCAGTTATATCCCACTACATGTTTTACTACTTATGTCACATGATGTAGGTCATGTTTTGTACAGTTGATATTGGTATAGTGTAATGTAGCATAGAAAAGTCACTCCACTGAGGAATTGCGAAATTGAAGGTATTGTAAAATGTTACGCTGTGCATTACTGTAATGTGCTGGTGCTGGCTACTTTAGAAATGAATTACAGCTATGTTGATAACAGACAACTTAGGTCCGATAACTTTCCATGAGTGTAAGTTCCTGTTAAGTTATTTCTCCATAAAACATCTTGCTCATGTACAGAATGCTATTTTAAGGTAACCATAACTGAAAAATATATGTAGCTTTACATGACTACAGACATATTGTAGGTGAAATGATTTCACAAAATAACAAAAACATGGTTGCTAACATAGCATCCTTGTGCATGAGCTTAACTGTCTCTATTCCATTATCAATGTGCTAACTATAACATCACTGGAACATTTCATGAACAAAAGCTCAGAATGGAAGTTGACCTTTATTGAAAAAAGTAGTGCCATGATAATTACCATAGATCTTCAAAGATAAGTAAAAGCTTCATGTTCGGTAGCACATCAAAATAAAGTTTCATTTAATCCCATTGCATCATTTGGACCAGCTTTAGTGCATCTCTATAATTGTACAAAATAAATGTATTCTAGACATCTGACACCAAATAAGGCATGCATTTATCATGTTCTCAGAGCTATTATTTTCGTACAGTAAGACTCAAACATTCAACTGCAGTATGCAAACGTATACTCCTATCTTGTTCCCTTTATTCTGTTATAAGCATAATTTTTTTTTACATTGTGCACTGTTGGAATTCAAGTCATCTTGTTCACAAAATACACTTTTATTGATACAGTTGCTTTAGAGCTATGGTTTTCAGCAGGAGTGGTCAGGCAAAAAGCATGATTTCTACATTTACTTAAAAACATTTTTATACATTTAAAATGACTAAACCTGAGAGGTTTTAAAAAGACTGCCAAAGCAATGCATTAAGGAAGCATCCTACAGGGTGGCTGTATTGACTTTTGAACAAGCTTGTGAGCAGCCTGCCCTTGAGCAATGAAAATATGCTCAAATGTCGAGGAACAAATGGTGCATTCATGACAACCCTAGATATTCTATCAAGCAAAAAAAAAGTTGACATTTGGGAAATACTTACCATGTATTTGCCAATGCCATGTTAAAAATAAAACTCAATTTTTGCAATAGAGATCTCTAACCTTACAATGATTATCCCCCTAACACTCATTATGTCAAAACATCCACCCAATAAAATAAATAACATTTATATACCTGGGCAAGGTATAAGACATTCAAAGCATAAAGATTCCCTTTCTTCTCTGCTATACAAAGCCCCAAATACCTACACCGGTGTTCTAACATCACAAAGAAGATTCAATCAAACAAAGAGCCCAGTTATTTTCATACAGATCAACAGAAAGCGCAAAAGGCTGGTAATAGCAGGTGTAGGAGTGAAATGGTTTGGAAGCACGTAATGTTCCGTCATCGGTGCCCCTGAGATCTACCCACCACGGGGGAACAACGGGGTTGTGTCTGGAGCAGAGCGGCGGATACTGTAGCAGCGTCATCGTTAGAGAGGTATGCTGCTATAAGGAGAAGAGGACGAGGAGAGGAAGAGGCCAAACAGACTCAGCTCTTCTGCTGCTCTTGCTCACGCATGCGACAGCCCACGGCGGTGATGAGGGCTGCTCCCTTGCCGCTCCCGTCCTCAGAGAGAAGGAAGTTGACGTTGCACTTAGGGGCCAAATCTTTCACTGTCTGGTGCATGACCCCAGAGAAGCTGTGAAAAAATAAAAAGACATGGATGGTCTCGCTTAACATACATGACTTTGTTCATGCTATTGTTACACTGATGGTAAATCAATGAAGCCAAATCAATGACGATGTAGGACTTGATCAAAGAGAATAGAACCAATATGTGCTATACATTTTTTTATTTTATAACTGCAATAAACTACACAAAAATTGCTGGCCAATACTCAACATTCACCATAATATAATTGTCAACTTGAATACCTCAGTCAATGACTGTGATACATGTTATTTCAACCAACTGCAATTATTGCATTATTACTCACTGTGGATGAAGCTTGTAGAGCGTTCCGTCTACCCCCACGGTGATGTCCATTTGGTCCAGCCCACGGTTCTCTCTGATTTTGTCAACGACGGCGGCCATTCCGGCTCCACAGAGCTGGGCTGCCCGGTGAGACACTGTACCACACACCTCCTTGACGATGATACTGTCATCACATGTACTGTCCAGACCCAGATGCAGCAGAATGGACCTCACCTGCAGTAGCGCCAAGCGGTCACTGGGGGGAACATGAGGACATTTTGTTGAGGCCATTGCACAACAAAAGGTAGTTATGATGACACAATCAGTTATCATTTCAATCGCAGATTCAACATGGCTGCCAACCTTTCAATCTGGGAGAGGAACTTAGTTTCGAAAATGCCTCTGGTCTTTAGTGTCTCTGATATTTGCCCTCTGAAGAGAAAGCCACGCTTCGTCAAATCGATCAGGATGTTTCGCACAATCTCCCCTAGATACATGCCGCTGCACATCTTCTCATACCTGAGATGAAAAATAAACACAAAAATGTTGGTATTTCTAGATCTCTAATAACAAGACTATTCAATATCAACAAAAGTTAGCTGAAGGGAAGTCATTTTGATTGGGAGAGAGAGCAGCCCAGTTACCTCTGCTTGCCAGGGTTGAGTGAGAAGTCATCCACAGCTCTGTCATATTCTGTCCTGATATCATCCAGACAGCCGTTGTCCCCGAAGGCGCCCCACTCCATGTTGACACACATCCTCCCCACATCTCCCTCAACCGTCTCAATGTTCCTCATCTCCTCCATGTAACAGGCATTGCTGCCAGTTCCTGAAACCACAAACCATACATGTTCAACAATCATACCTTTGACAGGTATCAAACACAATAATAATATTAATAATCATATTCATGTTCTGTAGTTGTCTAGATATGGGGAGATTGTTACTCTCGCAATCAGCTGTTATTCTGATAATTCCTACTTTCACTTGTCCTCTCCGTCACTCAAATCTATATTGCCATGGTCTATAATTAGTTGAAAAGTACAGCACTTTGCCAGGTGCAGGAAACAAAATGTACATCATAGAAAACAAAAAGATGCACCTGCACACTGTGGAGTTTTCCACTATACTTTAGGAAGACACAGGAACCTTCAACAGTGTGCGGGTGTCTATTTCCTGCCCATGCTCTATCATTAGGCAGAAATCATAACGTTTCGAGTCAGCGTTATGGAGGTGACAGAATACAAGGACGACCAACCTGCAATCAGGCCGACCTCACAGGTGGCTTCTTCATATGCACATGTCATCATGGTCCCCACTGTGTCATTCACTACTGCCACCACGTCCAAGTCAAACTCCTGGAGAAACCACAGATAGAAACACATGTACAGGATGTCTTTGGGACACATATGCAATGGGGAAATGAGGAGTGAACTGAATTTTTATAGAAATACCACTGACAAATATTGGATCACAACCTTCTATATCATGGTAAAAACTAACAAAAAGAGCAGCCTCCAGCGACTTTTGGTTGTCAATAGATGCCCATAAGATTTCATCTTCTATATATTGTATACCCAAAGAATAGCCACTTACAGCATTCTAGGGCCAATATATTTTCCTGCTCCTGCTCAGGTCTGTGCTCAGGTTCTAGCATCATGCCATCTCTCCACTTACCTCTCTCCTTTTAATCCCCTCTCTGAGAAGCCCCACAACATCCTCCCCTTCACAGTCAGTCGCCTTGAAGCCTTTAGTCCAGGTGACCAGGATGCCCTGAACAAAGACAGAAATATCTTCTATTAGTGACGTACACATGTGTACTACACAACAAATTGTGTCAAGATTTAGAGGTTTGTTTGACACTCGAGAAATAAAGATATAGCCACTATATTTATAAAACAGGACGGACAATGCACTTCTTTTGAGCCTAAAATGAAGAAAATTGGCATCAAATTTAGTTTCGTGGCGGTATTTTGTGAACAATGTGTCTGAGATGTAAAAAGCTGATAAATGGCTGATTACTTTACTCCTCACCGACCCATAGTTTAAGAAACCTTGCTGTAAAGGAAGCAGTCAGCTCACCGCATCCAGGCTGGTCTGTCTGCACGGGAACGAGAAGGTGAAGCCCAGAGGCAGGCGAGTATTCTTCATGCCCATGTAGTCCAGGAAGTCAGATATGCACTGGACAATGTGGTCGAACAGCTGGAGGGGGAAATGGAGGGTATGTTTCAACAAGCACAAGTACATTTGCTTAAGTTACACAGGTCACAAAGGTTGGCTGTTAGAATGTGCTTAATGTGTGTTCTGTTGTTTCTATGGAGATAAAATAGGAGCTATTGCGTTTACCTTTTAAAATATGTGAGAAAATGTTTATTGTTTTGGTACAGAATGATATATACACTACCAGTTAAAGGTTGACACAACTACTCATTCAAGGGTTTTTCTTTATACATTTTTTTTTTTACATTGTAGAATAATAGTGAAGACATCAAAACTATGAGATTCTTCAAATAGCCACCCTTTGCCTTGATGACAGCTTTGAACACTCTTGGCATTCTCTCAACCAGCTTCATGAGGTAGTCACCTGGAATGCATTTCAATTAACAGGTGTGCCTTCTTAAAAGTTAATTTGTGGAATTTCTTTCCTTCTTAATGCGTTTGATCCAATCAGTTGTGTTGTGACAAGGTAGATAGGTACACAGAAGATAGCCCTATTTGGTAAAAGACCAAGTCCATATTATGGCAAGAACAGCTCAAATAAGCAAAGAGAAACGACAGTCCATCATTACTTTAAGACATGAAGGTCAGTCAATACGGAACATTTCAAGAACTTTGAAAGTTTCTTCAAGAGCAGTCGCAAAAACCATCAAGCACTATGATGAAACTGGCTCTCATGAGGACCGCCACAGGAATGGAAGACCCAGACTTACCTCTGCTGCAGAGGATAAGTTCATTAGAGTTAACTGCACCTCAGAAATTGCAGCCCAAATAAATGCTTCACAGAGTTCAAGTCACAGACACATCTCAACATTAACTGTTCAGAGGGGACTGTGTGAATCAGGCCTTCATGGTCGAATTGCTGCAAAGAAACCACTACTAAACGACACCAATAAGAAGAAGAGACTTGCTTGGGCCAAGAAACACAAGCAATGGACATTAGACAGGTGGAAATTTGTCCTTTGGTCTGGAGTCCAAATTTGAGATTTATGGTTCCAACCGCTGTGTCTTTGTGAGACGCAGTGTGCGTGAACAGATGATCTCTGCATGTGTAGTTCCCACCGTAAAGCATGGAGGAGGAGGTGTTATGGTGTGGGGATGCTTTGCTGGTGACTGTGATTTATTTAGAATTCAAGGCACACTTAACCAGCATGGCTACCACAGCATTCTGCAGCGATACGCCATCCCATCTGGTTTGGGCTTAGTGGGACTATCATTTGTTTTTCAACAGGACAATGACCCAACACACCTCCAGGCTGTGTAAGGGCTATTTTACCAAGAAGGAGAGTGATGGAGTGCTGCATCAGATGACCTGGCCTCCACAATTCCCCGACCTCAACCCAATTGAGATGGTTTGGGATGAGTCGGACGGCAGAGTGAAGGAAAAGCAGCCAACAAGTGCTCAGCATATGTGGGAACTCCTTCAAGACCTTTGGGAAAGCATTCCAGGTGAAGCTGGTTAAGAGAATGCCAAGAGTGTGCAAAGCTGTCATCAAGGCAAAGGGTGGCTATTTGAAGAATCTCAAATATAAAATAGATGTAGATTTGTTTAACACTTTTTTGGTTACTACATGATTCCATATGTGTTATTTCATAGTTTTGATGTCTTCACTATTATTCTACAATGTAAAAAATAGTAAAAATAAAGAAAAACCCTTGAATGAGTAGGTGTGTCCAAACTGTTGACTGGTACTGTATGTCCGTACTCCGATGAAACTCCCAAACTAACTCACCTCCTCGCCAGTCCCCTGCATCACCTCCATAGGAATGGCATATATTTTGTTATGCATTTCTACTGTCCGCCGCTTGCCACTACGGATCTTCACCAACAGCACTCTAAAGTTTGTCCCTCCTAAATCCAAAGCCAAGAAATCCCCATTTTCTGCAAAACACAACATAACAATACTATCTTTATCATTATGAGGTGATTAGAAAACATAAGTGAATATAAAGGGTTCATAAAAGCTTATGACAAGTCTTACAATGCATTGTACTTTTTCTCTTTAAGTAAAGTGTTGCCACTGTCATAGCCATTTGAAATTAGGGCTCAGACAAGTAGTGTGTTATCAGAGTTGAATATCTCATTAACATTGGATGTTCTGACTTACATGAAGGTGTGGGAGTGCTGTGCAGTAATTGTGCTAGGCTTAGAAACTCTTTGACCTTAAATCAGGGCATTGCAAGAGGTGCTAAGCCAATAAAATACACAATGTCATGTGCTTACATGGAAAGTGGCCAGGATTATACAGCAGTGTGGCTAAGCATTAAGGATCTTTCAACCTATTGATGTGGTTTTATACAGCAGGAGGATCAGAGGAAGTGTAAAATGTCTTACCTGATCCATCCGGTGTGCTTCGTACATATGTGGGCCACATCTTGACGGTGGCGCTGTCATGGGTCTTTTTCCCCAGGCCGTTCTGGATCTCCGTCCTCATCCTCTTCTTTACCTCCAGCAGCTGGTCATTGGTCAGTCTGAACTCAGCCATGGTCTCTGTGATCTGACGACGCTGGTCAGCCAGCCGGTAGGCCACGGCGGTCACCATGGCAGCGCCCTTGGAGCTCCCACTCTCTGAGAGCAGGAAGCGGACGTCTGACTCGGGAACTAGGCGGCGGACGGTTTTGTGGAGACGCCGGGCATATCTGAGGAGATGGGCAGGGAGATTCTCAGTCAGACCAACATGTAACTCAACACAACTCAGGCTCTTGGTCCTAGTCAAATATAACGTTGATATCTGTATCAGTGTCTCTTTTTCAAAGTCCATTATAGTATATCCCTAAGCCATTTGACAGAATCGCATTGCTTCAAATCAAGATACACAATTAAGATGCACGATAAGAGCTAGGTACAGTATGCCTTGTACCCAGGAGACCCTCTAGTGGTATAGGCTAATCACTGTCTCCAGGGGGCCCACTAGTGGTATAGGCTAATCACTGTCTCCAGGGGGCCCACTAGTGGTATAGACTAATCACTGTCTCCAGGGGGCCCACTAGTGGTATAGGCTAATCACTGTCTCCAGGGAGCCCTCTAGTGGTATAGGCTAATCACTGTCTCCAGGGGGCCCACTACTGGCATAGGCTAATCACTGTCTCCAGGGAGCCCTCTAGTGGTATAGGCTAATCACTGTCTCCAGGGGGCCCACTACTGGCATAGGCTAATCACTGTCTCCAGGGGGGCCTCTAGTGGTATAGACTAATCACTGTCTCCAGGGGGCCCACTACTGGTATAGGCTAATCACTGTCTCCAGGGGGGCCTCTAGTGGTATAGACTAATCACTGTCTCCAGGGGGCCCTCTAGTGGTATAGGCTAATCACTGTCTCCAGGGGGGCCTCTAGTGGTATAGGCTAATCACTGTCTCCAGGGGGCCCACTACTGGCATAGGCTAATCACTGTCTCCAGGGGGGCCTCTAGTGGTATAGGCTAATCACTGTCTCCAGGGGGCCCACTACTGGCATAGGCTAATCCCTCTATCCACAGGGCCCTCTAGTGTTATAGGCTAATCACTGTATCCAGGGGGCCCTCTAGTGGTATAGGCTACTCACTGCGGGTGCATCTTGTAGAGAGAGCCGTCGATGCCCACAGTAGTGCGAAGACGAGGATTCCCTTTGTTGTCCTTTAGCCTGGAGAGGATGCCGCCCAGAGTGGCAGCGATGAGGTTGGCTGATCTGTGGGAGACTATGGTGCATACGTGCTGCACAGCGATGCAGTCATCTGCAGATGGTTCCACACCCAGGCGACCCAGGATCTCCTTGGCTTTGGTGAGGCCTTCTTTACTCCTGGACAATGACAGGTACGGAGAAGGGATGAGCTCAGTGGTGGTAAATAACATTACAAAGGTGTACAGTGGTAGTGTGAAGTCTTGAAATATGACACAAGTCGACACCGAAGGAAAATAAAACTGATTGACACCTACTTTTCAATGGCAGAAACATGTTTGGTATCAAATGTCCCTTTGGTAAGAAGTTCAGGGGTTATTCGACCCTCGAACAAAAATTCTTCTTTGGCCATCTTGACCAGGATGAGTCGCACAAGTTCGCCCATGTACATCCCACTGACCATCTTCTCAAACCTGGAGAGAAAAATATACAATACATTTCTAAACACTAAGGGAAAAGGTAACACTTAAGATAACATCTTCTATCAATACACTTGACTGATCCTTTCATAGTCACTCGGTAAGGTCTACTTTATAGTCTAATAATACTAGGAGACATACAGCTGTTTCCCTGGGTTCAGAGATCCCCGGTCAATCTCTCTGTCAAACTCTGTGCGAATGTCCTCCAGCATCCCATTGTCCCCGAAGGCTCCCCACTCTGTGTTGATGCACATCCTGCCCTCGTCTCCCTCCACCAGGTCAATGTGCCTCAGCTCCTCCATGTAACAAGCATTAGTACCTGTGCCTGAGATGACGTACAGAAGCAATGGTGAGGAAGATTCTGCCTTCTTTAACTATTTGCACATCGTTACAACACTGTACATTGCCAATAATATAACATTTGAAATGTCTATACTCCTTTAAAACTTTTGTGAGTGTAATGTTTACTGATTGTTTATTTCCCTTGTGTTTGTTGTCTATTCCATATGTTTCCCATGCCAATAAAGCCCTTTGAATTGAATTACATTGAAAAACTGTTGGGTAGCTAGAGGTAAAGACTCATAATACTGACAATGAAACAACCATTCTGAATGAAGGGTGCGAATGAATGCCAGGCTGACCTATGACGACCCCCACTTCACAATGCTGGTCGTCATAGCCACAGGTCATCATGGTTCCCACTGTGTCATTAACAAGGGCCACCACATCGATTCCCTATGAACAGTGTTGGCTGGTGTTTTAATTTACAACTGCATGTTTTAAAATACTGTAGTACATCCAGAAACGAAGGAGAATGAGGAAACACCAAGAGACAACACGTTAGTAGCGAGAGTACTACTTCCTGTATATAGCTCTGTATATACATGGAGGTCCATTCTTGTGCGTTATATTTTATTCCTTGTGTTACTCTATTTTTATTATGACTTTTTTTTTTTACTCTGCATCGTTGGGAGGGGCTCGTAAGCAAGCGTTTCACGGTAAAGTCTATTTGGCTAATTTGACAAACATTTGATTTGATTTGAGCGCGTACCCAATGAGCTTCAACCCGGCTTGAACAAAAAATGGGGCAAAAAGGTGATAAGCAGAGAAACATTGAAATCCAACAGCATTGTATCTGTTCGAATGAAAAAATTATAAAAAATGTCTGAATAAAAAAAAAAAGAATGGTCTGTTGGGAGGTAAGTGGATACCTATGATGACCCCGACTTCACACCGCTGGTCATCAAAGCCACAGGTCATCATGGTTCCAACCGTGTCGTTGACCACTGCCATGATGTCTGCGTCATAGTCCTGAAAAAAGCACAGGGTTACAATTATACAACCTTGGTGCAACAGATGTCTTTCTATTCATTGCTTATGACTGAACTTCATTGTCATTGCATCAGGCAATCATGCTTAAAAACATCAAACATACCCCACGCTTTGTGATGGCCTTGTTCAGAAGTGCCACAACGTCCATCCCCTCAACTCCACTGGCTTTAAAGCGTTTAGTCCAAGTGAGCAAATAACTCTGCGACAGACAAACAGGCAGTTAGATGATTGAGCTACAATATATGAACTGTCTTCGAAACTGAAGCTGATACTCTCACAGGTGTACAGTACTATTGGCTTGTTCATTCTCTCACCTCATTCAGTTTGGTTTGTGCACAGGGGAATGAGAAGGTGAAGCCGACTGGAAGCTTCTTGTCCTTGATATTCTGCTTCTCCATGAAGTCACCCAGGCACTCTGCAACATGGTCAAACAACTGCAAGAGAAAGGAAAATAATTAAGTTAGGGATAGTTATCTCGACAGCAATCTATGGACAAGGAGAGACTGCAATGCACACTTTGTTTCCCTTGCCACTAGGCTTTTAGGGCCCTATTCAGACTTGAGATAAGTTGACTTGACACAGACTTAAGAAAAAAATAAAAAAAGACTTAAAGAGCAACTGCCCCTAAAAAGCAACATCTCGTTTTGAAAACGTCCTATGTGTAATCGATATGAATCAGAATAATTTACTCTAGTGTCAAAATTGACTACAAAGTGTAAATAGAATAATGTTGGTCATAAAGTCAGTCTCGTCCAAAAAGGAGATTTGCGAGATGATAGGAAAAAATTGTAGGTCACGGCATGAAGGGTACCGTAACAGTTTTCTGTGGGTTGGGTTTATTTTAATCCTGATCAAAAGAGAACCATCACGCTCTCCCAGAAGCTTGGCTGGTGTGTAAAACCCGCAGATTCAGACGAACAAAAATCTGTAATGGGTTCGCACCCAAAAAGATGTTGCATTACTTCATTATTCAATGTTAATAATTTTCACTGCATCAGGGATAGCTTACACAGACGTTTCAGCTTTACAGCCTTCTTCAGTGGGTAGGTACAATTGTCTTTTAATTCCAAGCAGCATTAGTAAAGAACAACAGATGAGCAGCGGGTGCTTCTAATCATGGTTGCCACTCATCTGCCAATCAGGGATGTGGCTTTTCTGGTCTACTTGTATACAAATGAGTCACAAAGAAACACTTTATGCTTCATGCGACATCTTTTTGAGTGCGAACCCATAACACCTTCTTGTTTATTTTAATCCTGCCCACATGCCCACAGCTGGTAGCACCCAAGTAATCGTTTTGTAATGCCCATGTTCAATTTGGTTTGACATTCAATATCCCTATGGGGCTGGTTAGGGACAATCAGTAAATTACACAATGTACATGGGACAATATTTTAAAATGTCAATAGCTCCAAATGTCAATTACTTAAAAACCTCAAACCAACTATAAATTGTAGAAATTCATATACAAATATTGAAAGCATTTAATGAGACAACTAGACGGTGTGCAACATGAAATGATTTTCCCATTTACATTGTGTAATTTATTGACGGTCCCTAACTATCCCCAGGGATAGGCTATCCAAAGTCAAACTAATTTTGCCACGGTCGCACAACGCCGGCTGAAGCTAATTGGCAAAATAATTTGGCTTACTCTTCCCACCTGCGAACACACACAAGAGACAACGACATCAAACCACACCACCGAAACCAACTGATGTTTGAATTCAGTCATAGCCGCTAGCATTTCTTAATGAACCAAATCTAAAACGAGGCCAAATCAGGAAATAATTTACTTAAGTCCATGTTAATTAAAGATGCAATATGCAGAAATCACTCTGCCATTTCCTGGTTACTAAAATTTTTATAGTTAGCCTAATTTCAGTTTATGTGTCAAAACAAGCAATGAATAGCGTAGAGAATCATTGTACCATCTAAACTGCCGTGAAATATATTTTCAATAACCAAACATATTGTATTTTCAGCTGTTTGAAGCTGGTATACAAAACCGAAAGTAAAAGATGCAAAAACAAAACTTAAGAACTAAGCATAGAAATAGCACACATAGAACAGATCTACAGCTGCTTAGACTTGCTTTCAATGTGAATAACATATCTATAACATATTTCTATGTGAATTTGATCGGGTCGCCCAAAAAGTTACATATTGCAGCTTTAAGTCTACTTATCTCAAGTCTGAATCGGGCCCTTAGACATGTACATATGGTATGAGTTTGAAAGGTACCCCGTACCTGAGTGCCGCTGCCATGGATGATGTCCTCAGGAGTGTCATAGACCTGGCTCTCCATCTGAACCGTCTGCTTCTTCTCATGGGACACCTTCACTCGCAGGATGCGGAAGGCCGAGCCTCCCAGATCCAGAGCAATGAAGTCCCCCTTCTCTGTAACAAGCAAAAACAATATGGATGTGTTCCTTCATCGCACCTTCAAATGCATTTTATTGTGGATTATTATTCTGTGTTCTTTCATGTACAGATGTAGGATCTTAATTTGAACCAGTTTTCTACAGCAGGAAAATAATCCTCCAGCAACAGGAAATGTGAATTATTGTGTGGATCATAATGAATATACATTTTTGTAGGGGTTGATGCATTGCAGGAAAGTTCTCCTGCAACAGGGTGTTTAAATTAAGATCCTACACCTGTATGTGTCTTTTTAAGAACATGACCAAATACATTTTCCCCTGGTGGGATAATAAAGTTGATATAATCTAATCTAATGTTGTCACAGCAAGAACATATGAGCCACTGGAAGCAGAGGCATGATGCCCACTGGAACTGAAGGGGGCACATAGTCCTGATAGAGGTATGTGGGTTATAGTTCTACAGTCAGATTCCACAGAGACTGAACTCCTTGTGTTGCCCATGCCTGGGCTGACTATCCTTGGCATTGCCATGCAACACTATATCATTTTGGCAAAAGCTCCTGGCAACTCTTGCCAAAAATCCACTCTACCGGGAATTAAAGACAGTTTGACACTGTCTTGAGAACATGTTGCAATTAAAGCAGTAGTCCTTTATGGGCATGACAACTTCTCCTTTGAAAACCAACGGAACTATGCAACATTCCTTTGAAAACTAGAGGAAATGCAACATTTGAACCGTAGAGGTCTACTGCATATCTGATCTCTTACTCCATCCACAAGCTAATACACTGACAGTGTGGTTACATTTACATTTACATTTGTCATTTAGCAGACGCTCTTATCCAGAGCGACTTACAGTTAGTGAATACATATATTATTTTTTTATACTGGCCCCCCGTGGGAATCGAACCCACAACCCTGGCGTTGCAAACGCCATGCTCTATCAACTGAGCTACATCCCTGCCGGCCATTCCCTCCCCTACCCTGGACGACGCTGGGCCAATTGTGCGCCGCCCCATGGGTCTCCCGGTCGCGGCCGGCTGCGACAGAGCCTGGATTCGAACCAGGATCTCTAGTGGCACAGTTTGCACTGCGATGCAGTGCCTTAGACCACTGCGCCACTCTGGTTCATGTAACTTTTTGATTTACTTCAAAGTGATTGTTTGATAGGAAATGCATTATTTATTTTTTACATCCAATCCTAAAACACTGAGTGCAGACAGATTAACAACCTAATCCACCCTACTGCTGTCGCCTGACAACAACAAATCATTGCTAGGTTGGCTATCGGCTAGTATTCACACTCTGCCAAATTGGTCTTCTGATGGGAGAAAGTGAGAAAGCTTCACCGATGATTGCACTACACCAGGGTTGCCCAACTCTGTTCCTGGAGAGCTACCCTCCTGTAGGTTTTCGCTCCCACCCCAGGTGTAACTAACCTGATTCATTTTATCAACCTGCTAATTCTAGAATCAGGTGTACTAGATTAGGGTTGGAACAAAAACTTACAGGATGGTAGCTCTCCAGGAACAGGGTTGGGCAGTCCTGCACTACACAGTTGCACTAACTTCAGTCAGTGTAGCGTTGCAACAGTAGGCTAGGTCAAGAGGTAGTCAAACCCATTAGACTTCCTTCACTGCTTCCTTGTTAATAAATTAACACGTTTTAACATGTGAATGAGAGCAGAATTCAGCGGCCTGGATGATACTTGCCACAGAAACAGTAGGAGTCTTAAAGGAGCCACTAAACTATCCTGTATTTACAATGTTCATCTTTATTAGTATCGCATTACTTACAAATGAAGAGGCTGAAAATCACATAAAAGTATATAGATAGCCTAGTGAAAATCATTGTTTTAAATCTAATTCTCCACTCCCTTCAACAATTCCTTATGGAATAAATAACTGAAGGAATGCCAGGGTCCTCAACCATCTTCATAGTGTACTATGTATTAATTTCAAGAAGTTATTACTGTGTTGTTAAACAGGAATCAAGACATTCATAGCGATGCTTGTGGAGCTAAAAGATGATCAGGATACAGTTCCATGTCACTGACCGTGGGAAACATTTTGGTGTTGCAGTGGCTGATAGTCATATTCCATATAGTTGATAACACATAACACATATAGTTGATAATGTTGACCATGCTCACACGTAGATCCCCAAGCTAATGCTATAGGCATTTCCTCAAAGTGTTACCACGGTATTGTGGCACACAGGAGACCCGGGTTCCAAACCCGCCGGTCACACACACAACTCAGCCTTCTACCGAGTACAGACGGTACAATCAGACACTGACTGCCTGTGAAAATCTGGAGGTGGGATTATGTGTAATCTATGATGTAATCACAGGCTTTTGATAGGGTGCTGGAGGGCTTGAACATAGAATGCTTACACACTGCAGCAAAGGCAGATTCTACCATGATTACATGGCAAGCTTGGCGCTGCAGTAGGCTTACAGCTAATCAGACGACAACAGTTCATTCAACATTGAATGAATGCATTAATGAACCCACTGGATGCTTCATTTATCAATTTGAAACACATTTTTCAAGTTAGTTGATCGAAAAATGTACCAATCTTCTGCTACTTTAGATTGACACACCAGTTGTTCCCACATTCTAGCAACGTTTATAAGTGTTGGACACAATAAGATGCAATTTTTCATGAATCAAACATTATTTCAGGGTACTGTATCAGGGACCTCAGATAACCTTTTTCATTAAAAGGGTTTGATTTGAAAGTTGGCAGATTAAATGTTCTGCCAACTCATATTGACCTGCCCTGAAATATCATAGGAAAATTGATGAGGTGAGATTTATGAGATTGTGTCCTTTAATATTGGTAAAATTAAATGTAGGTCTGACTCAGGAAATCAGATCCTCTCATTTCTATTGTGACTGTAACTAACTGGGGTGTAATCATTCTGCCAATTCTGTTGCAAAGCGTTTCTCAAACGAACGCAAATGGAACAAAATGGGGAGGGACTTACTTGAATTTGTCCAATAGAAACTCTTGTTTTAGCATCTAAGGCTAATGATTACACCCCAGGTTTCTTCATCCCACCTAGATGTGTACAGATGTACGATCTTCATTTTAGACGTTTCTAACAGCTGGAAAATAATCCTGCAGCAACAGGAAATGTGAATTATTGTGTGGATTATAATTAATGGACATTTTTGTAGGGGTTTATACATTTTGTTGTTAGGGCTAACCTAACGTAGCAGACGTAACAGAAACGCCTGAAAATAGATCCCTTACATACTGGTCTTGATGAGAAGAAGAAAAAACTGTCGGGGGAGGTTCTCTCTGCACTGTTCAACCAATCCAGTAAATGTGGAGGAGTCCAGTAAATCCAGTAAAATTGGAGGAGTTAAGATGGAGTGTTGCCTTGTTAACGTCCAAAAGCTGAAGTAGCGTCACAAGTTCTTTTTCCATTTCCCCTGAAAACCGGAACATCCGGTTGTTGGATAATCGGCAGAGGCTAAATTACGTCAAATCAATTCTGACATTTTAAAGTGGAAATTACAAACTTTAGAAGCCTTTTAAAACCTTGAATACAAGGTTTGTATTTCCTGGTATGCAGGAAATGTCCTGAAACAACAGGGTGATCAAATTAATATCCTACACTGGTAACTTTAACATGTTACATCTTGTCCCTATTAAAGAAACGCATACATTTCCCACAACTCTTCTTCATCTGAGTATCCATGCTCACCTGATCCGTCAGGAATGGACCTGACGAAGGTGGGCAGCATCTTGACGGTTGCTGTGGGGTTGGTGTCCTGGCCCAGCCCATTTCCCAGCTCCATCCTGAAGCGCTTCATGATGTCCACCAGCGTCTCGTCGGAGAAACGCATGGCATACAGGTACTTATCGATCTGAAAGACATCAACACGTCATCATCATTGATCATTCACAACCACCTTCTTCTTGAGGGAAATGTTTTCTCCAGTTTAATCCATTCACCATTTATACATCAACATTCAAAAAATTAAGATGATATTATCTGCTTTCTCCTTGAAAGGGAACACAATGGGCTCACAAACGACACCAAAAGTTACAAAACATGACATTCTAGTAGTACTAGTAATTCAGCTGTCCTTTGACATACTGGGCCTAGTGACATGAAGGCCACACCTCTGACCCTTAATCTTGGGAGAGTGAGCCGTTCTGTCCAAGTGAATGAAGGCAGCACTAGTGAAATAAAACAGGAGTTTATTTGAGGACAGAGCTCTACTGAGCTACCTTGAGACATTCCAGTAAAGAGCTACACAGTGCCAGTCTGTAATAAGAGGAATAAAACTGAAAGGAATTTATGTGAGATATAAAATGATTGGGTTAGCACTAACTGTATAAACTTTAATCCAATGCAGGAAACATTAAAAGCAAGTCACGATGATTGGCATACACTACATACAGTCAGCATTGTTATAAAAAATAATGAACACACACCATACAGTGCCTTCAGAAAGTATTCACACCCCTTGACTTTTTCCACATTTTGTTGTGTTACAGCCTAAATTTCAGACACAGATTCAACCAGAAACACCAGGGAGGTTTCCAATGCCTCGCAAAGAAGGGCACCTATTTGTAGATGGGTTAAAAAAAAAAAGCAGACATTGAATATCCCTTTGAGTATGAGGAATACAATTTAAGATGGATCAACAACGAGCAGCCGGTGTAGTACGATTCAATCTTAGTCCCGAATTGACTCTGCCTGTTTGATGGTTTGTCAGAGGGCATAGCGGGATTTCTTATAAGCGTCTGGGTTTGAGTCCCACTCCTTGAAAGCGGCAGCTCTACCCTTTAGCTCAGTGCAGATGTTGCCTGTAATCCATGGCTTCTGGTTGGGGTATGAACGTACGGTCACTGTGGGGATGACGTCATCAATGCACTTATTGATGAAGCCAGTGACTGATGTGGTGTACTCCTCAATGCCATCGGAAGAATCCCGGAACATATTCCAGTCTGTGCTAGGAAAAACAGTCCTGCAGCTTAGCATCTGCATCATCTGACCACTTCCTTATTAACCGAGTCACTGGTGCTTCCTGCTTTAGTTTTTGCTTATAAGCAGGAATCAGGAGGATATAATTATGGTCAGATTTGCCAAATGGAGGGCGAGGGAGAGCTTTCTACGCATCTCTGTGTGTGGAGTAAAGGTGGTCTAGAGTTTTTTTTCCTCTGGTTGCACATTTAACATGCTGGTAGAAATTAGGTAGAACGGATTTAAGTTTCCCTGCATTAAAGTCCCCGGCCACTAGGAGCGCTGCCTCTGGATGTTTTCCTGTTTGCTTATGGCCTTATACAGCTCATTGAGTGCAGTCTTAGTGCCAGCATCGGTTTGAGGTGGTAAATAGACAGTTACGAAAAATATAGAAGAAAACTCTCTTGGTAAATATTGTGGTCTAAAGCTTATCATGAGATACTCTACCTCAGGCGAGCAAAACCTAGAGACTTCCTTACTATTTGATTTTGTGCACCAGCTGTTGTTTACAAATATACACAGACCGCCACCCCTTGTCTTACTGGAGTCAGCCGTTTTATCCTGCCGATGTAGTGTTTATCCCGCCAGGAAATCCTTGATCGTATGTCTTCCATTTTGTTTTCCAATCATTTTACGTTGGCTAATAGGACTGATGGAAGAGGCAGATTACTCACTCTCCGTCGGATCCTTACAAGGCACCCCGACCTACGTCCACGATATCTCCGTCTCTTTCTCATGCGAATGACGGGGATTTGGGCCTTGTCGGGTGTCTGTAGAATATCCATCGCGTCCGACTCGTTGAAGAAAAAATCTTCGTCCATTACGAGGTGAGTAATCGCTGTCCTGATATCCAGAAGCTCTTTTTGGTCATAAGAGACGGTGGCAGAAACAGTCAGGGAAAAAAGTATTTGATCCCCTGCTGATTCTGTATGTTTGCCCACTGACAAAGACATGATCAGTCTATAGTTTTAATGGTAGGTTTATTTGAACAGTGAGAGACAGAATAACAACAAAAAAATCCAGAATAACGCATGTCAAAAATGTTATAAATTGATTTGCATTTTAATGAGGGAAATAAGTATTTGACCCCTCTGCAAAACATGACTTAGTACTTGGTGGCAAAACCCTTGTTGGCAATCACAGAGGTCAGACATTTCTTGTAGTTGGCCACCAGGTTTGCACACATCTCAGGAGGGATTTTGTCCCACTCCTCTTTGCAGATCTTCTCCAAGTCATTAAGGTTTTGAGGCTGATGTTTTGCAACTCGAACCTTCAGCTCCCTCCACAGATTTTCTATGGGATTAAGGTCTGGAGACTGGCTAGGCCACTCCAGGACCTTAATGTGCTTCTTCTTGAGCCACTCCTTTGTTGCCTTGGCCGTGTGTTTTGGGTCAATGTCATGCTGGAATACCCATCCACGACCAATTTTCAATGCCGTGGCTGAGGGAAGGAGGTTCTCACCCAAGATTTGACGGTACATGGCCCCGTCCATCGTCCCTTTGATGCGGTGAAGTTGTCCTGTCCCCTTAGCAGAAAAACACCACCAAAGCATAATGTTTCCACCTCCATGTTTGATGGTGGGGATGGTGTTCTTGGGGTCATAGGCAGCATTCCTCCTCCTCCAAACACGGCGAGTTGAGTTGATGCCAAAGAGCTCGATTTTGGTCTCATCTGACCACAACACTTTCACCCAGTTCTCCTCTGAATCATTCAGATGTTCATTGGCAAACTTCAGATGGGCCTGTATATGTGCTTTCTTGAGCAGGGGGACCTTGCGGGCGCTGCAGGATTTCAGTTCTTCACGGCGTAGTGTGTTACCAATTATTTTCTTGGTGACTATGGTCCCAGCTGCATTGAGATCATTGACAAGATCCTCCTGTGTAGTTCTGGGCTGATTCCTCACCGTTCTCATGATCATTACAACTCCACGAGGTGAGATCTTGCATGGAGCCCCAGGCAGAGGGAGATTGACAGTTATTTTGTGTTTCTTCCATTTGCGAATAATCGCACCAACTGTTGTCACCTTCTCACCAAGCTGCTTGGCGATGGTCTTGTAGCCTAGTGTGCTCCTAATCTCAGCTCGTTACCTGTATAAAAGACACCTGGGAGCCAGAAATCTTTGTGATTGAGAGGGGGTTAAATACTTATTTCCCTCATTAAAATGCAAATCAATTTATAAAATGTTTGACATGCGTTTTTCTGGATTTTTTTGTTGTTATTCTGTCTCTCACTGTTCAAATAAACCTACCATTAAAATTATAGACTGATAATTTCTTTGTCAGTGGGCAAACGTACAAAATCAGCAGGGGATCAAATACTTTTTTCCCTCACTGTATGTACAGAATAAATTACAAATAACGCGAAAAAACACACATAATAGCACAATTGGTTAGGGGACCGTAAAACGGCAGCCATCTCCTCCGGCGCCATTCTAACTACCAGGTGTGCAAAGCTCTTGGAGACTTACCCAGAAAGACCCACAGCTGTAATCGCTGCCAAATGTGATTCTAACATGTATTGTCTCAGGGATGTGAATACTTATGTAAATTAGATATTTCTGTATTTCATTTTCAATAACTTTGCTTAAAATTTATAAAAACATGTTTTAACTTTGTCATTATGGGGTATTGTGTGTTTGGTTAAATTCATTTACAAAACAGGCTGAAACACAATAAGTCAAGGGGTATTAATACTTTCTGAAGGCAAGGTAAATAGCAGTCATTTATGAACAATGTGTGGGCTTCCTGTTCCAGGGGTTAGATATTACACATATTTCCTGTTCTACCCATTTCATCAGCCTTGAGATTAGGCTGATGAAATTTGGTAATGCGCTTTTTACAAACATGTAGTGTTATTTATTGTTTTTAAATATTGATTGTGCAAAAAGTAGTGTCTTCACTTGTCCTTTGTTACATTTACACGTAGGACACATAATAGTTTTGTAGACACAACTAACCCTGTAAGGAATGCTTTTGTATTAACTGAAAGTGGCCACATGTTGAACCTTCATTGTATTGTGTTCAGAACACTGTTTAACCTGATAACCAGACGTAATATGGGTGTGTTTCTCTAGCCACTGGCTAAAGGCCTTGGAGTATGCCAAACAAAGTATTTCGATATGTCAATGTTTTTTTACTACCACAGCACATATCGCAATAAAGGAGAGAGGATATGTAAACTTAGTTATCACTGGTAACTTTTTACAGTCATCACATTGTTTCCTGTTTCCTAAAGATGTAGAACGGGAGTGTGGCCCTTTAGCACGTCCCTCGCTGCTGGCCACGTAGGCGTAGTTGTCTGACATATTAATCACGTAAATTAGTGACGACAAACCCACACAATCTATGTGCTGCCTATGTCACATTCCTTATCCCTGATCGTATTGCACATATTGTAAAAAATTTAATAAAAAAATCTGGATACTACTCAGAGAGGGTATTGCACAATTAAGGAAGATTGGATTGTACAAGACCTGAATGTTTTAAGATTCCTTTTTAGAGTCGAACTGAGTTGATCACCAAACACAGCAAATTTAGAGGAGAAAATAACTCTAAAAAATGTACTTGCAGCTCACCAAACAAGTAAAAGCACATACATATTTTGATCACTGTTTGGGCCTGTTACAAAACACTAGTTGAGCCCAACAACTTGCAACTGAATGTTTCTTTCATTAGCACTACAAGTCATGCTGCTGCACATCTCAGACATCCACACGAATAACCTTCAGAGAATAAATAACCTGTACCTCGCTGTAATTTGTCTGTGCCAGAGAAATCTAAAGATGTTTGATACTTCCCAATAATTGCTGGTTTTAATCTAGTGACATTACATTTACCACAAGGATATAGGATTCTCAGCTAGAGTATGTACTTGCTAGCTTCTCTTTAGGAATTTTCCACTAACACACCCTAGCCAGTAGTCCTACAACAGCCTAGAGAGGAGGTCTTGGGCAGTTTCAACATGCACATTCTCAATGTTTGCATTCCTTTCTCTCTCAACAATGCAGAGTGAAATTATTACAGCAAGGGCCTCCAGGAAGCGGGTGGACGCAATGTCATTCGGCGGTTGAAACCTGACTCTCTGCTCACAAGAGGTGGGTAGCTTTAGATGCTCCTGACCTCTCACAGGGTTAGAGTTACCACACCCTAAACATTCAGTCACAAGAGACATGGAAAAATCCAGAACCCACTGCTCAGGGCAGCCCACATCCTGGTTTCAAGGACATTGCAGTGGCACAGACAAGATGCCCTGACCGGCACTGTCAATGCTGCTGCATGCTATCACAACATAGGGAAATGTAACCCTGACTCTAGTCAGAGAGAATCTACCAGCTTCAGGGCACTCCATAAGCCCAGGGCTTCAGATTGTGTCACCTTTTGTCACATGGCCCTGAGCTCTGTGCCTCAAAGCTGTCCTATTTTTAGGAGGAAGGTAGCAATGGCTCTGCTTGCTGTAGCACAGTCCCTACAGGGCACTCACCTTTTTGACTTTGTCATCCTTCAACTCAGTGAAGAAGTAGGCCAGAAGCTGTGCTGCTATCATCCTGTCCACCGATGTAGTGAAGGAGAAATGGAGAGTTAAAAAAAGGGAAGTCCCTATAGTCCCCTCTCACTGGTGAGGAGGTTTTAAAAAAAGCTCACAGTTTCAAACAAAGCGCTCATGTATGGGGCTCCCACACAGATTAGCACTATCGCAAACACTCTCTCCCTGAGCCCAGGAAGTCAGACTATATGGAGTAAGTTTAGCTTGCATGAGATGCAGGCAGCAGGGGTGCTGGGATGGGTACTGGTTTAAGCCCTGCCTACTGCCTGTGCTCTGATTGGCTGTGCTGCTGAAGCCGGGGCCTCCCAGGCAGAACCCAGCTGAAACGGTGGGTGGCTGGCTGGCTGGCTGCCTGCAGTACACACTCTCCTTCACAAGAACATCGGGTGGGGGAGGAAACAAGGAAGTAGAGGAGACAGAGGAGACGGGGAAAAATAGAACCAGTCTCAATCCTTTTTTTACTGTGTTAAAGAGGAAACCGACATGCATGTTCAGCATGTTGCTATGGTGATGGCTCATAGGGGTTAAAGAGTAAGGCAGAGAGAGGGGTTAGGTTACGATGTGGTGATGGCTCATAGGGGTTAAAGAGTAAGGCAGAGAGAGGGGTTAGGTTACGATGTGGTGATGGCTCATAGGGGTTAAAGAGTAAGGCAGAGAGAGGGGTTAGGTTACGATGAATTGCCCTTGCTCTTGGGTTGAGCCTGTGTCACTCGAGTGTCCTCCTCTGACCCCTGAAGCGCTTTTTCTCTGGGGGTCACTGCATGTTGTCAGGGAGCTCATTAAGCTGACTAATATTTCTCTTGACTGCCTCTACTAAATCAAATCAAATCAAATCAAATTTTATTGGTCACATGCGCCGAATACAACAGGTGCAGACATTACAGTGAAATGCTTACTTACAGCCCTTAACCAACAGTGCATTTATTTTAAACAAAAAAGTAAGAATAAAACAACAACAAAAAAGTGTTGAGAAAAAAAGAGCAGAAGTAAAAATAAAGTGACAGTAGGGAGGCTATATATACAATAGAATAAAGTGAATAAAAAGACTGCTGCTGTCTGTTACCTCACTGCTGCCAACAATGGGCAGTGGTACAAGCTGCCTGAAGGACACTAGGGAATTGTAAAGGTTTAAGATATGGCTCAGAGGTCCAGTTGTGGCAAAGCAACTGACTGTATGACCACTATAAATTAATAAGTTTGATTAACAAATACACACAAAGCAGAAAAAAACTAGTATTGAGTATTTTGGTCAGCCTGTTGTTAACAATTTAGAACGTCCCCCTGCTAAATACGGAATCCCGGCTGAATCCAGGTTACGTTTTGTTCTCTGTCTCACACACAGTGAGTGGTGTGTATAAACGGATGTGGTTCAGCTCATGAGGATCAGATGACACACCTCTGACGTGTGCTATTCTCTGAAACACAAGGCCTCTATCCAACCCCTCCCCTCCCGCTCCCCTACACCTCCCTGCTCCCCTCCCAACTGCTGTAATTGAGCAGGAGGGATTGTCACTGCATTTGTCTGGTAATTCCAGAGCTAGTCACCAGGGGAAGTTAAGTTCTCTCTTACTCACTTCTTTTGAACAAGGTTCAGGGTTTTTGAACAAGGTTCAGAGTTTTGCTCACACTGTTTACACACTTTCAGAATTTAGAAAAAGTGAAAGAAGAACAGGTCGACGGGGGGATATGTGTGTGTTTGTGGAACGTTAGAGAGTGAGAGCAGGAAAGAGAGAGTGATCTAGCTCACCTGCTGTACTCAATCATCGCTTTACAATTTCAAAGACAATGAAAGCAGATCTGTTACCATGTAGTTAACGCTTCACTATTCATAGAAACCTAAATCCACTAGCCTTGGGCATTCCATCAATACTAATAAAACAGGGAATTAATTATGAATTTTAAAACTCTATTACTCAGCTATAGTATACTATTGAGGCTGAGGAGTGATTGTTACACTTTGGATATGCATGCACAGACACACAACCAATCAACACAGACTTCATAAACATAAAGCGATTTCCTGTCAGTGACAGTTTGAGTTAGAATCACCATGGGGACAATGTATATGATGTTTACACAGTAGATAACTGAGAGGAAATGATCTTCCAAAGAGCTGGGAAGGAGTAGGAATTCACACTGAGCAATAGAATAGGATTTTGATCATGTGTAATGTATGAGTCACATTTTGTGAGGTGACCATTTAAAAAATATTCACTTTATTTTACAGCCACACATAGATTGAACAGTTTTGAACTTGGTGGGGAGAATATCACAATAATATGTGTTCCCCTATGCTGGGATATTCTGTTTGTCTTTTATACAGTGGGGGAAAAAAGTATTTAGTCAGCCACCAATTGTGCAAGTTCTCCCACTTAAAAAGATGAGAGAGGCCTGTAATTTTCATCATAGGTACACGTCAACTATGACAGACAAATTTAGAAAACAAAATCCAGAAAATCACATTGTAGGATTTTTTATGAATTTATTTGCAAATTATGGTGGAAAATAAGTATTTGGTCACCTACAAACAAGCAAGATTTCTGGCTCTCACAGACCTGTAACTTCTTCTTTAAGAGGCTCCTCTGTCCTCCACTCGTTACCTGTATTAATGGCACCTGTTTGAACTTGTTATCAGTATAAAAGACACCTGTCCACAGCCTCAAACAGTCACACTCGAAACTCCACTATGGCCAAGACCAAAGAGCTGTCAAAGGACACCAGAAACAAAATTGTAGACCTGCAATAGGCTGGGAAGACTGAATCTGCAATAGGTAAGCAGCTTGGTTTGAAGAAATCAACTGTGGGAGCAATTATTAGGAAATGGAAGACATACAAGACCACTGATAATCTCCCTCGATCTGAGTCTCCACGCAAGATCTCACCCCGTGGGGTCAAAATGATCACAAGAACGGTGAGCAAAAATCCCAGAACCACACGGGGGGACCTAGTGAATGACCTGCAGAGAGCTGGGACCAAAGTAACAAAGCCTACC
Source organism: Coregonus lavaretus (assembly GCF_964263955.1). NCBI lineage: Eukaryota > Metazoa > Chordata > Actinopteri > Salmoniformes > Salmonidae > Coregonus > Coregonus lavaretus. The sequence goes on along the minus strand of NC_140012.1, from coordinate 38,952,916 downwards.
ATCAGTAACACACTACGCCGCCAGGGACTCAAATCCTGCTGCGCCAGACGTGTCCCCCTGCTTAAGCCAGTACATGTCCAGGCCCGTCTGAAGTGTGCTAGAGTGCATTTGGATGATCCAGAAGAGGATTGGGAGAATGTCATATGGTCAGATGAAACCAAAATATAACTTTTTGGTAAAAACTCAACTCGTCGTGTTTGGAGGACAAAGAATGCTGAGTTGCATCCAAAGAACACCATACCTACTGTGAAGCATGGGGGTGGAAACATCATGCTTTGGGGCTGTTTTTCTGCAAAGGGACCAGGACGACTGATCCGTGTAAAGGAAAGAATGAATGGGGCCATGTATCGTGAGATTTTGAGTGAAAACCTCCTTCCATCAGCAAGGGCATTGAAGATGAAACGTGGCTGGGTCTTTTAGCATGACAATGATCCCAAACACACCGCCCGGGCAACGAAGGAGTGACTTCGTAAGAAGCATTTCAAGGTCCTGGAGTGGCCTAGCCAGTCTCCAGATCTCAACCCCATAGAAAATCTTTTGGAGGGAGTTGAAAGTCCGTGTTGCCCAGCGACAGCCCCAAAACATCACTGCTCTAGAGGAGATCTGCATGGAGGAATGGGCCAAAATTGGGCCAGCAACAGTGTGTGAAAACCTTGTGAAGACTTACAGAAAACGTTTGACCTGTGTCATTGCCAACAAAGGGTATATAACAAAGTATTGAGAAACTTTTGTTATTGACCAAATACTTATTTTCCACCATAATTTGCAAATAAATTCATAAAAAATCCTACAATGTGATTTTCTGGAAAAAAAATTCTCATTTTGTCTGTCATAGTTGATGTGTACCTTTGATGAAAATTACAGGCCTCTCTCATCTTTTTAAGTGGGAGAACATGCACAATTGGTGGCTGACTAAATACTTTTTTTCCCCACTGTATATGAATATAATAATTTTCATTTTTTACAGAAACGTTGAAATACGAGAAGTAATACTGTAACACAAATCATTTCATTTCCTTATGCTTGAATTGCCTATTGTCACATATAAGTGATTCAGTTATAGTGGTCTACAGAAAAAAGGTCAGTGGTGTTCATCAACAAAACATCTTCAGGCAATGTGAATAAGCCTGTACATCAGTTTTCATACAAATTATCCAGCTAGCAACTTTTCTATCTATCACACAGCTAATGCCTTGTGTTCCTGTCCAAGAATCCAATTAATAAGCACTCGCTACGGTATTAAGCAATGACTTCAGTTGAATTTGCTTTATTCAGCTAACCATAACGCATATTCATTATAAACCTAGCATCTCCCTCCACCTAATGAGATAGTTGAGTGATACGTACAGTAGGATGTGGTAAAATATTTTCATTATCTCTCTCTTCGTCTCTCTTCAATCTCTTCATGTTCTCCATGGTTGAAGGAAAAGTCTTCTCGTCAATAAGATTAGGTCATCTCAACGTAAGTCAGTGCTACCAACTTGTTCCTCCAGATAGGATTGGCCTGGGACTTAAGAGAGGGTGATTCATTTTATAATGAAATGGTGACTACGCTACTTTGCCGGGCCCAATGTGTCTGCAGTCCTTCAGAATCACACATCTATGCTGATTCCCCTTGTGATACTGTATTTCTGACTGAAAGCACTTATTGCTACAACATAACAAACAAGAATGCTGAATGAATGCACCCAAATATCTTCAGCCAAAGGAGCAACAAAGGCTTCACTAAATCTGCCAGACACCTTGCCTCTCTTTAGAAATGCACAAATAAATCACAGGTGGGCCCAATGCCCTCTAAGGGACCATCACAATTCTTAAAATAGTCATAATCGTCCTATACATTGAGGGGGGCATGTACAGTATGTCAGTACATAGTGCTGTTTATATGCTGGTTTTGCGAGTGTGACTTACAGCATGCAGCAGCCCCTAAACCTGAATGAGCTGAATCATTAGCCCAGGAGGCTAGGTCGCTGCTAGGACAGAGAGGGATTACCGTGAGTATGGTTTTCCCTCTACTACAGCGTATAGTCTGATGACGTAGCGTGCAGCTGTCCTGGTTGAACATTTAAAACCACTAGGGGTCTAATTTAGCCAACATAAGAGGGGACATTCCAATGTTGTAACCCAGGATATGAATAAAAATGAATCACTTTACGTGACTGTGTAATTGAATTCTACAGGAGGTGACAATTGAATATAGATTTGGAAACAGTTTTGAGCCTTTAGTTTGACTCCTGACTACATGTTGTCAAAGTCTGGACCAGGTGTTAGTTTGACTCCTGACTACATGTTGTAACTGGCTACGAGACTATTGCAGCTTTGTGGGTGTAACATTTATTGACAATTTTGATACCTTCTGGAAACGTTTTATAAGGAGGATGGGATCCACCCAAATCATTTGGGTTCCTGGATCCTTTCACAGCATTATAAGGCAGCGTTGAGACAATGACTTGTCAATGACCCAAGCCCAGCTCAGTCAATCCCTACCATTGTGTCGCTGAGTTGTCACAATGCTTCAGCAAATGTACAATATCCCAGGGGCGTTGGAATACACAATGTAAGTATCCTAATTTATGTCCCTCTAACTGCCCTGAATGCTTCTGCTGATCCTACAGCTATGTATGCAGTAATCATGTGCCTATGAACCAGAGTTATACTGTTAACATTGAGGCAGTGTGCTCTAGTAGGAAGTCCACTGTGTGCAGCTCACCCTGCACTAACATAAGCATGTCTACTTCTGCTAAGCTTCCCAGTGAAGCAATGAAAACAATCAAGCATCCCAGAAAAGTGCTCAAAATAGCCCACATTAACATATGTAGCTTAAGAAACAAGGTTCATGAAATCAATAACTTGCTAGTAACAGATGACATTCATATTCTGACAATCTCTGAAACTCACTTAGAAAATACCTGATGATATAGTGGTAGCAATACATGGTTATAACATCTAAATAAAATACAGAAATGCCAAAGGTGGAGGTGTTGCCGTTTATATTCAGAACCACATTCCTGTAAAGCTTAGAGAGGAGCTCATGTTAATTACTGTTGAAGTAATATGGCTACAGGTTCATCTGCCTCACCTAAAGCCCATTCTGGTGGGAAGCTGCTATAGACCACCAAGTGCTAACAGTCAGTATCTGGATAACATGTGTGAAATGCTTGATAATGTATGTGGTATCAACAGAGAGGTATATCTTCTGGGTCATTTAAATATTGACTGGCTTTCATCAAGCTGCCCACTCAAGAAAAAGCTTCAAACTGTAACTAGTGCCTGCAACCTGGTTCAGTCAACCTACCAAGGTAGTTACAAACAGCACAGGAATGAAATCATCAATGTATTGATCACATCTTTACTAATTCTGCAGAAATATGCTTTAAAGCAGTATCCAAATCCATCAGATCTAGTGATCACAATACAGTGCAATCGGAAAGTATTCAGACCCCTTGACTTTTTCCACATTTTGTTACTTTACAGCCTTATTCTAAAATTGATTAAATAAAACATTTTCCTCATCAATCTATACCCCATAATGACAAAGTGAAAACATCATGTGTAATGTATGTGTAATGTTTCTTTTTTAAGAAATACCTTATTTACATAAGTATTCAGACCCTTTGCTATGAGACCTAAAATTGAGCTCAGGCGCATCCTGTTTCCATTGATCATCCTGGAGATGTTTCTACAACTAGATTGGAGTCCACCTGTAAATTCAATTGATTGGACATGATTTGGAAAGGCACAGACCTGTCTATGTAAGGTCCCACAGTTGACAGTGCATGCCAGAGCAAAAACCAAGCCATGAGGTCGAAGCTCCGAGACAGGATTGTGTCAAGGCACAGATCTGGGGAAGGGTACCAAAAAATGTCTGCACCATTGAAGGTCCCCAAGAAGACAGTGGCCTCCCTCATTCTTAAATGGAAGAAGTTTGGAACCACCAAGACTCTTCCTAGAGCTGGCCGCTCAGCCAAACTGAGCAATCGGGGGAGAAGGGCCTTTCTCAGGGAAGTGACCAAGAACCCAATGGTCACTCTACAGAACTCCAGAGTTCCTCTGTGGAGATGGGAGAACCTTCCAGAAGGTCAACCATCTCTGCAGCACTCCACCAATGAGGCCTTTATGGTAAAGTGGCCAGATGTAAGCCACTTCTCAGTAAAAGGCACATGACAGCCCGCTTGGAGTTTGCCAAAAGGCATCTAAGGGACTCTCAGACCATGAGAAACAAGATTCTCTGGTCTGATGAAACCAAGATTGAACTCTTTGACCTGAATGCCAAGCGTCACGTCTGGAGGAAACCTGGCACCATCCCTACGGTGAAGCATGGTGGTGGCAGAATCATGCTGTGGGGATGTTTTTCAGCGGCAGGATCGAGGGAAAGATGAACGGAGCAAAGTATAGAGAGATCCTTGATGAAAACCTGCTCCAGAGCACTCAGGACCTCAGACTGGGGTGAAGGTTCACCTTCCAACAGGACCACGACCCTAAGCACACAGCCAAGACAACGCAGGAGTGGCTTCGGGACAAGTCTCTGAATGTCCTTGAGTGGCCCAGCCAGAGCCCGGACTTGAACCTGATCAAACATCTATGGAGAGACTTGAAAATAGCTGTGCAGCAATGCTCCCCATTCAACCTGACAGAGCTTGAGAGGATCTGCAGTGAAGAATGGGAGAAACTCCCCAAATACAGATGTGCCAAGCTTGTAGCGTCATACCCAAGAAGACTTGAGGCTGTAATCACTGCCAAAGGTGCTTCAACAAAGTACTGAGTAAAGGGTCTGAATACTTATGTAAATGTGGTAGTTGCTTTATAATTATTGGGTATTGTCTGTAGATTGATAAGAGGAGGGGGGGGGGGGGGGGGGGGGGACAATTTAATCCATTTTAGAATAAGGCTGTAAAGTAACTAAATTAGGAAAAAGTAAAGGGGTCTGAATATTTTCTGAAGGCACTATATAGTAGCCATATCTAGGAAAACAAAAGTTCCAAAGGCTGGGCCTAATATCGTGTATAAGAAGTCATACAATACATTTTATAGTAATTCCTATGTTGTTGATGTAAAGAATATTTGTTGTTCTGTGGTGTGTAATGAGGAGCAACCAGACGCTGCATTTGACACATTTATGAAATTGCTTTTTCCAGTTACTAATAAGCATGCACCCATTAATAAAATGACTGTAAAAACTGTTAAATCCCTGTGGATTGATGAGGAATTGAAATTGATGGTTGATAGGGATGAGGCAAATCGATTGGCAAATTGAGAAATCATGTGAATAAACTGAATAAAAAGAAGAAACTACACTACGAAACAACGATAAATTACATAGGAAATGATAGTAAAAAGCTTTGGGGCACCTTAAATGAAATTTTGGGCAAAAAGGCCAACTCAGCACCATCATTCATTGAATCAGATGGCTCATTCATCACAAAACCCACTGATATTGCCAACTACTTTAATGATTTTTTCATTGGCAAGATTAGCAAACGTAGGCAACAAACGCTGACACTACACATCCAAGTATATCTGACCAAATTATGAAAGACAAGCATTGTAATTTTGAATTCCGTAAAGTGAGTGTGGAAGAAGTGAACAAATTATTGTTGTCTATCAACAATGACAAGCCACCGGGGTCTGACAACTTGGATGGAAAATTACTGAGGATAATAGTGGACGATATTGTCACTCCTATTTGCCATATCTTCAATCTAAGCCTACTAGAAAGTGTGTGCCCTCAGGCCTGGAGGGAAGCAAAAGTCATTCCGCTACCCAACAATAGCAAAGCACCCTTTACTGGCTCAAACAGCCAACCAATCAGCCTGTTACCAACCATTAGTAAACTTTTGGAAAAAATGGTGTTTGACCAGATACAATGCTATTTTACTGACTTTCAGCACGCTTATAGGGAAGGAAATTCAACAAGCACGGCACTTACACAAATGCCTGATGATTGGCTGAGAGAAATTGATGATAAAAAGATTGTGGGAGCTGTTTTGTTAGACTTCAGTGTGGCTTTTGACATTATCGATCATAGTCTGCCAATGGAAAAACATGTTATGGCTTTACACCTCCTGCTATATTGTGGATAAAGAGTTACCTGTCTAACAGAACACAGAGGGTATTCATTAATGGAAGTCTCTCTAACATAATCCAGGTAGAATCAGGAATTCCCCACTTTTTTCAATCTTTACTAATGACATGCCACTGGCCTTGACAAAAGCCAGTGTCTTTATGTATGCAGATGACTCAACACTATACACGTCAGCTACTACAGCGAGTGAAATCACTACAACACTTAAAGAACTGCAGTTAGTTTCAGAATGGGTGGCAAGGAATAAGTTAGTCCTAAATATTTCAAAAACTAAAAGCATTGTATTTGGGACAAATCATTCACTAAACCCTAAACCTCAACTAAATCTTGTAATAAATAATGTGGAAATTGAGCAAGTTGAGGTGACTTAACTGCTTGGAGTAACCCTGGATTGTAAACTGTCATGATCAAAACATGTTGATAGCTAAGATGGGGAGAAGTCTGTCCATAATAAAGCGCTGCTCTGCCTTTTTAACAACACTATCAACAAGACAGGTCCTACAGGCTCTAGTTTTGTCGCACCTGGACTCCTGTTCAGTCGTGTGGTCAGGTGCCACAAAGAGGGACCTCGGAAAATTACAATTTTGTTCAGAACAGGGCAGCACGGCTGGCCCTTGAATGTAAACGGGGAGCTAACATGAATAATATGCATGTAAATCTCTCATGGCTCAAAGTGGAGGAGAGATTGACTTTATCACTACTTGTTTTTGTAAGAAGTGTTGACATGCTGAATGCACCGAGGTGTCTGTTTAAACTACTAGCACACAGCTCAGACACTCATGCAAACCCCACAAGACATGCCACCAAAGGTCTCTTATATAATTATAACCCTGTGAAATCAAAATCTCCTTTGCCCCCTGCAGGCTACTCACTGTGGATGCAGCTTGTAGAGTGTTCTGTCCGTCCCCACGGTGATGTCCATTTGGCCCAGCTCGCGGTTCTCTCGGATTTTGTCGACGACGGCGGCCATTCCGGCTCCACAGAGCTGGGCTGCCCGGTGAGACACTGTACCACACACCTCCTTGACGATGATACTGTCATCACATGTGCTGTCCAGACCCAGATGCAGCAGAATGGACCTCACCTGCAGTAGCGCCAAGCGGTCACTGGGGGGAGATATAGAGGAGTCTCACGCTTCATATTCTTGTACGCCTGGGGTGTATTCACTACATTTGACATTTTAGTGCTTTAGCAGACACTTTTATCCAGAACGACTTACAGTTAGTGCATTCATTATAAGGTAGCTAGGTGAGACAACCACATATCACAGTCATAGTAAGTCATCTTTCCTCAATAAAGCAACAAAGTCTATGCTAGTAAGAAAATACAGTTTAGTCTCTTCAACTTGCTCAATTTCCACATTATTCATTACAATATTTAGTTGAGGTTTAGGGTTTAGTTAATGATTTGTCCCAAATACAATGCTTTTAGTTTTTGAAATATTTAGGCCTAACTTATTTCTTGCCACCCATTCTAAAACGGACTCTTTGTTAAGTGTTGCAGTGATTTCACTCGGTGTAGTAGCTGACGTGTAAAGTGTTGAGTCATCCGCATACATAGACACTCAGGCTTTACTCAGAGCCAGTGGCAGGTCATTAGTAAAGATGTTAGCGCAAGAAACGCAGGGGGTAGGGGTGAAGGAAGGGGTGCTGTGGGATTAATCAAGATACTTTGTGAATAGGTAGGTTTCTTAGACATTTTTGGAAGATGGGCAGGGACTCAGAACCAAAGTAACCAAACAGAACCAAACGGAAGAATACAGAAGCAGCAAACATAACAAAACGGAGAGGGGCCTACCTGAATTTATCCAATAGAAACTCTAGTTTTCGTTGCAAAATGCTTTGCTACGTTTCGAGAGACCCTGGTATAAAAGCCTACTCTACTTATGCAACTGTAAACACTTACTGTAAGTATCCCTAACCAGCATTAAAAGCACATATTCATCTGAGTAATCCTAAATACTATGTGGATTTACGTTGGATCTGACTACTATTACAGGCCTGAGTTGCTGTGCTACGTGCGCATTTCTACGACTCTGTACCTCTCGATTTGGGACAGGAACTTGGTCTCGAAGATACCCCTGGTCTTCAGAGGCTCTGTGATGTGGCCCTGGAACAGAATACCTCTCCTGGTTAGGTCCATGAGAATCTGTCTCACTATCTCCCCAAGTACATACCGCTGTTCATCTTCTCAAACCTGGGGCAGCAGGATATGACATGAATTAGACAAAATGCTAAAAAGCTACAATTGTTCAATATTTCACTGCATTGCTGGGGCAATAGTCTAGAACTTTTATTTACTAATATGGGGACATTGTCATGCAGAATTTGAATCAAGCCTTTTTAAATGATTATGGGTTAGGGAAAATTTTCATAAGCATAATACAGCAAAATGAATTCTCTCTTTAACACGGTTGAATAACTAATTTGTATCAGATTTAGACTGAACTATGGATAAGAAACTAATTGAATGACAATCCCTGACACCAGGGTGTCCTCTACATCAGGGGTTCTTAAACCTTTACAGCTCGAGACCCAAATGAGAAATTGACCGTCGTCCCGTGACCTAAATCGTCCTCCAACAACCCAAATTAAAAATAACTCACAACCCACCTCTCACATGCCCAGGGCCCACTTTGGGTCCCGAACCCATAATTTAAGAAACCCTGCTCTAGTGATGCAGGAAGTGGCCATTCTGATCTGGATATTAACAACTTGCCTTTGTTTGCCGTTGTTCAATGACCCCTCATCTACTTCTCTGTCAAACCTGGTCCGGATGTCCTCTAGGCAGTCATTCTCCCCAAAACGCCCCACTCTGTGTTCACCCACGTCCGTCCCTAGTCCCCCTCCACCATCTCAATGTTCCTAATTTCCTCCATTTAACACACGTTACTCCACGTCCCTAGGGGGCAGCATTTCACACAGAGATCATACACATCTCACTGTTTTGTTAGTGTAGGAAGAGTACAATATAAAATCACCAGGGTTGAGAATAGCTAGGCCCTACATACCAGCAATAAGTCCTATCTCACACTAGGGGTCTTCATATACACACGTCATCATTGTGCCCGCTGTGTCATTCACCACGGCAACAATGTCCAGATCAAATTCCTACAGGAAACTAAATATTACATTTGGCCTATAAATACTTTTATAATGGGCGATAGTATAGATATTTCCTTCCAGACTGGCTATTACAGAGCACAGTAGGGCTTGTTCCATTTCACTCACATTTCTAAGCTTCTCGCAACATGTCCACCACATCACTTCCTTCACAGTCTGTGGCTTTGAACCCTTTGGTCCAGCTAACCAAACTTCCCTGAGGAAGGAAGTGTTACAATGGAGAGCCGTCACACACTTGAAAAGTAATGGAATGTCTTACCCTGATTAAGCACACAGGGCATTGAAATAACTGCCATTCTTTGGCGTTAAGGGTGCTGATCTTTATCTACTTTTACCTTATCGATTCCTGTCTGTCTGCAGGGGAAGGAGAAGGTGAAACCAAGCGGGAGGTGAGTATTCTTCATCTCCATGTAGTCCAGAAAATCTGAGATGCACTGGACAGTGTGGTTCGAACAGCTGGAAACAGAGAATTTGTTTGAGTCAGGTTAAGGTTAGGGACCTGAGGGGCATACTACAAAGCAGGATAAATGAGTTAGCCAGCTAACTTGCCTAAATATTCTGAAATAACATTTTACTTTTTAGAAAGATAAGCTCGAAATGGGCATGGTTTGATCGACTCAACAATCAAAACACATATCTAAGTTTCGATTTCTTAATGAAGCAGAAAATCAATAGTTATTTCTGGTTGTTTATCAAAGTTACCTGGCTAACTCATTGATCCTGCAGTACACCCCTCAGAGTGGGGCGGTGGCAGTCTCACCTCCTCTCCTGTGCCCTGCATGATCTCCAGAGGGTTGGTGTAGATCTTGTTGTACATACAGACAGACTTGCTTATTCCACTCCGGATCTTCACCACCAGCACCCGGAAGTTAGTTCCTCTCAGGTCCAAAGCCAAGTACTTTCCTTACTCTGCAATAATAAACTTTGTGATCACTCAAATTTGAATGAAACAACTTGCATCTAATTATATGATTTTAAACAGCAACTTCTCATAAACTGTTTTGGTGATGGTACAGAATAAAGTGTGATAAAGGGTATTAGCATGGTAATAACATGATAATGTTCTGCATTATGAATAACAAGGTAAACCTTCAATCTGTAGCCAGTCGTCTCACCTGTCCCATCAGGAGTCCTGTAGACGAAGGAGAGCAGCATATTAACCTAGGCCGTGCTGTGGGAATCCTTCCTAAGGCCTCTCTCTAGCTCCACTCTCATCATGACCCTGACCTGCTGGAGGTTCTCTGGACTCAGGCTGAGGAGAGCAAGAGTGTTGATGATATCCCTCCTCTGGGCCGCCAGCCTCTGAGTCACCGCTGTTACCATGGCAGCCCCTTACTGTGCTGTTACCAAGGCGGCCCCCTTTACTGCTTCCACTCTGACAGCACAACGCGCACATAGCACTCTGGCACCAGTCGGCGCACCACCTTGTGGAGCCTCTTGGGGTACCTGGGAGGATGGTGGAGTGAGAGAGAGAGAGAGAGAGAGAGAGAGAGAGAGAGAGAGAGAGAGAGAGAGAGAGAGAGAGAGAGAGAGAGAGAGAGAGAGAGAGAGAGAGAGAGAGAGGAGAGAGAGAGAGAGAGAGAGAGAGAGAGAGAGAGAGAGAGAGAGAGAGAGAGAGAGAGAGAGAGAGAGAGAGAGAGAGAGAGAGAGAGAGAGAGATTTACTGTCAATGTTCACAGGCAAAGAGGAAAACGAACACTGAGCAGAAACCTTACACTCTGAATATATAGTAACACAATGACCATGTTTGTCAGTGCAGTTCACACCTACTGTTACGTCACATGTAAGTGGCTTTGCAGGTAGCTGGTTTTATTGATAATCCATTGGAGCCTGTCTAATGTTTTTGGAATGATAATACTCATTAAGATAAGACTCCCATTAAAGGTATCTAGAGTAAACAGGGATTTAATCATGAACCTAGGCTGCATTGTTAAATACTTCATCTACTTTGGACTGTCCACAAGGGAAAGAGAAGGTGAAGCCCATAGGTTCTCTCTTCTGGGTGATGTGCTTCTTTTGCAGGTTAAAAAACGTCTCTGTGGAAAGCCAACCAAGGAGAGCAAGTTCTGCAATTTTTAGGTTTCAAATAAATCAGAACAGAAGGGAAAAGCTTACATTACAATTGAAAAGTGACTTTCAAGAAGTGTGGCTCAGCATAGTTTTGAAAGATGTTCAAAAACCTGCTATTTCAGTGTGTTTGAGGAAAGCACTTGCGGACAAAATCTTTGATATTAGAAAAGTAATTCTAAATGTAATCAGCCGTTTTTAAGAATGTAACTGTAATCCAATTACACTTCCTTTTTTAAATATATTTTTTTACAGTAATCTGGCTTGATTACAGTTACTTCATTATGTAATCTGATTACGTAATCCCAGTTACATGTAATGCATTACTACACGATCCCTGAATAACAGACCTAATGATAGTGATTCCACAGGTTTCAATGTCCTATGACTGATATGACACGGTTAATCCTGTCAGGATCATGTTGTATAAATGTTGTACCACTTGCTATGAGAGTTTGAATGATTCCCATTTTCAAACAGAGTATGTCCGTCTGTGTAACAACAGACGTTGTCATCGTACTGACCCCAGTCCCTCTACCGTTCAGGTCTCACTCTCCATCTCCACCCTCCTCTTCCTCTCGGACACCTTCACCTGGAGCACTTTACACTTGGAGCCGCCCAGGTCCAACACCAGGAACTCCCCCTTTTCTGTGGAGCAGTGGAAACAACACAATTTGACCTTGGATTGACCTCCTGTTCATAAAACAGCACTACACCATCTGCCTGTCACATATTATAACTGAATGTATTAAGATGAAAATATCAAAGAAAAAGACAGGGTTACATATGTCAGATAGATAATCACGCAAAAGGCGTAGTTTCGTTAAGTAATATGTCATCAGTAACATGAGAGGTCACGTGGGCAGAATTTTGACCGCCGCTGTGGCGTTGCTTTCAGTGGAGAGTCCTTTTTCCATCTCTGCACGAAAACGAGCTGAAATGTCCACTAACTGGTCATCGGAGAGACACATGGCATACAGGAACCTGTCCAACTGGTGGGGGGGGGACAGTCAATGGGCAACTGACCTTTAGCCAAATAACTGACCAATGAACCTACAAAGCTATAGAATGACTTGACTATATCCAAATAAAGGACCAAACATATTGTAAATATTGTAGAGGTCTAGATAAGAGCCTTGTAAGTGTGAATGATTCAGATCAGCATGACTGAAACTACGTCAACTATTCCATGCCTTCTTCTCAGAGGCCCATTTGTGGGGGGAAAAACTACAAAACTGTTCTCTTTAGTTTCCTGTATCCACACTTCAAACAAAACCAAACAGTTGAAGACAGAGCATGAAAGAGTTTTTAAAAAAGGACTAATAATGATGGGATTTAACTGTTGCTAATGCACTAGGCCGGGAATTGAGTACAGTATTTATGTTGAAATGTATCATGTAAAAGTAATCAATTATGGGGATAGTTTCGGATCCAAATAATAATTCAACCCCTGATGACAACCACACAGCTGACTACTTGAAATGACAACATACTGTAGTTAATGTATGTATTGTATGCCCTCTACATTTATCAGTAAACGTGTCAGACTGTGTGATTACAAACACCATTCCAATAAACATGGTTTCAGAGGACAAGGTCACCCTTTTTCTCACAATCTCTCCTCTCTCCATTGGAATGAATAATGCAACAAGAAGGTTAAATCATTCCTCAAGCAGCAGTGTAAAATAAATGTAGCCACATTAAGCAACCACGGTTTCATCCCTGACTGAAGGACCGCCTCATAAAAAGGCTTAAACTGACTCAAACAGGCATTTCACATGCAGGCATAAATGAAATAAAATTACAGTGATCCTGTAGACTGCACTAAATACTGCTATGAACTATTTGGAAACTAACAGAAACATTTTAGCAACTTTCTTTAAACCCCTCTCTCTCTAGAGACTGTAAACCATCCTTTACGTTGTTGGTCACAAACAAACTTGGGGAAAATGACTAGAATTGCTTACTTTGCTTCCAATTTACATAAAGCAAAGCACCCACACAAATTAACAAAAAAATAGTCCCGTGTAGCTCAGTTGGTAGAGCATGGCGGTTGCAATGCCAGGGTTGTGGGTTTGATTCCCACGGGGACTAGTATGAAAATGTATGCACTCACTACTGTAAGTCACTCTGGATAAGAGCGTCTGCTAAATGACTTTAAAAAAATAATCCTGTGCAGTAAATGTATGACACACAATTTACATGATTAGTGTCACCAACACCGGTATTTCCATAGCAACTAGGCTACTTACAGTATGTACACAACCAAAACAGCAAGTAAAATACAACCCTTCACACATCAGAAACATCTCACCTTCTTGATTTGGTCGTCCTTCAGCTTGGAGGAATGGAGAGAGGAAGTGCACAGCAAACATGTTCACTTCTGTTACCAGTAAGTTCTATCCTGCAACTACAAATGTCTCTGCGCAAAGCAATACAACCTGAAACAGGACAATCTCATAAACAGTTTCCTCTTGAAGTTTCAGTCCTTGAGCTTGTTGCTCTGTGACCCCTCAGTGAGTTGTCGTCCTACTCTCCCTGACTTGGGGAGTTAAGCCATGGCCAGCCCCTCCATTGACACAATAGTTAATGGCCTAGCCCTAGCCGCTCTCACGACTCATAGCAATGCCTTGGCTTGGTTCCAAAGAGCACTTTCCTTTGGAAGCATGGGGCCTTTTACTGTGTCCAAGTCAAAAGACAAGGATGGGTTCAACAACGGAAATAATTACATTCCCACTCTCAGTGGCTGTTGTGTTTTGAAAGTAGCTAAAGCTAATCCCAGTGAAGAGAGAACACTTAGAACGCAGCACAAGGTCTCGGCATGGTCTAAAAGTGTCACATGACCTTTGTCATGTGGTATAAAGTGTTCATTATAAAAGGCCTTATAAGCAGGCATAAGGCAAGAAAATTACTGCCATGACATCTTATAACCATTTGTTATGAAGCTTGAGGACATGTTTATAACATTGTCGTTACAAGTAAAGTGTCAAATAAAGAATTAGAGACTTGTCAACTTACGTCTCGTCAAAAGAAAAATAATGAATTTATTTTATCAATCACATTATCACTTATGCTCTGTCAGTTCGGTAAATCATACATAGCAGCATATAATCAGTGGTGTAAAGTAAGTGCAAACGACAATGTCTCAAACATTTGAGTTTGTTACAGTAGGCTAGCCCTAGCATGGGATGGGCACAAATGACAGTTGCTCAAGCAATGTTACCTCACAGTGTAAAAATGAGTCATTACTTGCTGCATGAGACAGACTATCTAAGTGAAGATGCAGTCAACCGTTTTATTTTTCAAGTGATAAAAAGAGAACTACAAAATGACTTTGTAATAAAGATATTACTTCACCCTTTGGGCCACAAAATGACTTTTTGAGCAGTTATAGACGGGAGCTGGGACCTACACATCCAATTGGTCAACATCTGGCGCCGAAGACGTGGATATCGATTAAGGCAGCACCCCGCACCTCTCTGATTCAGAGGGTTGGGTTAAATGCGGAAGACACATTTCAGTTGTACAACTGACTAGGTATCTTCGTTCCGTTTCTGCATGATACTGCCTGGTATGAAGTCCAGTCAAAATAACAGGACACAAACTCCTGTGTGTTTGGTAGTTGTGAAGACCAGGCCCTAAAGCAGAGACGTCACTTCTGTCTCTTCTTCCCTTTCATTTTATTATTCAAAGTCGCCGCAACCAGTTTGACTCCTCCTTCCTCTCGACGGTGCTCCTTGGACCACTCCTTCTGCAGTTGCCTTAGGAGGTCGGGAGTCAGTAAGCCCTCCTGCACCAGGCGGGAGCCTAGGGACTGGTCCAGCTGCCCAGCCTCTACTCCACTGTGCTGGGCCTTGGGAGCTCCTCGAACCCTCCTTGGGGATACTGGGCTGGGCCCCGGCCTCCTCTGATTGGAGAGGGTGTCCGTCCCCGGGGGGGCGCTGGTCTCCGTGGCTCGGATGAGTCGTGTGATGTTGCGCACGCCCAACTGGATGATGCTGTCCAGCTCCTGCTGGATCTCTCGGACATGATTGGCGTCCGGGAACATGTCCATGAAGCGGTAGCTGGAGACAAAGTCATAAAGAGAGTATTATTCATATCTGATTGAGAATAATTGCAATAAAGACAATCAATGACCTCGTTAGGCACATTGTGTTACTCAATTCTGTGATGACCTTTAGCACAAGAAGAACACTTGGTCATTTTTATTGGTGAATGGTTTTGGTAAAGGTAGAGTGGTGAGAGATGGGATCACCTGAGCCAGAGGTAGAGATCTAGCACATCATGGACAGCCTCCAGGTGCACCAGGTCCTTGATGTTCTTGGGTGGGACCAGGGGCCAGCTGACGAGCCGACACACCCAGTCAAAGGTCAGGGGTTCATCTCTGCTGAACTGTCTGGCAAACTGCAGACAGAGAGAGCGTCACAAACAATCAGTGTCTCATCATCCAGAGCCAATTACCATAGGATTACCTTTAGACCACAGTCACGTTTCACTCACCCAACCCACAGATCTTATCAATACTGCTGCCGTAACACCACTAATGTCACGTCCCTTAAAGCCCAACAAAACCTTATCAATGCTGCTACAGTTACTGCACGACAGTTCAGAGGCAAACTGGCAACATGCTGATCATGCCAGAATATGAATCAATGGCGTGACTCATGCAAGGACGTGTGCTTCCTATGACAAATTCTATATTCCAAACGGTGGACCTATCACTGAATGACAGGAAATGAGGGTGTTAACCAGTCAAATTCAGAGGTCAGAGGTCAGAGTATTCACAAAGCCTCTCAGAGTAGGAGTGCTGATCTAGGATCAGGTTCCACCTGTCCATACAATCTTGTTAACCCTTTACACTCGGAATTGGCCTGTAGGGCTACATTTAAAATGTTTCTTACAGAAGAAATATGGAAAGCACATGTATGTAACCATGGCAGCAATTAAAACATTTTTAGAGATCATGGGAAAATTATTTCACAAAAGGTGAGGACACAGCAGTTCACCTGACACAAGACTGAATCCAAACATTATACCATTGATTTTATGTGTATTTTGCCGCATTTGTTGATAACGAAATCTGAAAATACTCTGGATACATTCAGTTACATAATAAGAATATTATTGGAACACTTGGGGTAGGTGCAACATAAGAAACAATAATTCCAAGGGTTTGAGTGCGAGGTCTAACTGGTGTCTCCAAGTGGACACACACACCTCTCCAAACTGTGCACAGTTCCTAAGTCATTTCAAAGCACTATACTATGACTCGAACAAGAGTCTAGCTCTATAAAGGTGCTTTTTGAGCTCTCCTAGCTGTGCCGTTGAGGAACTAGAGCAAGCTCACTGGTAGTTGTTTGTTTTGAACAGCCCTGCTTCTAAGCCTTCACACAATTACTGATGTTTAGGCAACCCAAAATAGTCCATTATAAAATCACAATCACATAATTTGAAAGCTTGTTCTATTGCCAACATGACTAAATAATGATAAAACATGACCTTACAGTGTTAGGCTTTCGCAGATTGTAATTTTGATGGAGTCATGAGTGCATTCAGATGTGGTCCACGGCAAATTTTCTTGCAAATTTGCTTGCTTGTATGACATCAAAGCGGTATTATTATAATCCTCAACGTCTCATCTTATAATTAAATAATTATCTAAAAAGGTGAAACTGTATATCAGCACTCCTTCATTGTGAATTCAGGCCCAGGTGTTTTAACCAGTGTTGCTAATGGAATGGGGAATCCACTGTAACCATGTCTCTGCTCCTACCTTTAGGAAGGAGGTACACACAAAGGGCTGCTTCTTGTTGATGGGTGCAGTGCAGAACACATATCGAGAGCGCAGGTTGAGGGGAATGTGCTGGATCATGTCAGCCAGGAACTTGAAGTCGTCAATGTTGCACACAAAGTACATACCATCAACTTGTGAGAGGCTCACAAATATATCCTGGGGATAGAAAGGAAAAACGTGACTTTTAAATTAACACAAATCATTCTATACTAATCTGAATTGAACAGTAAGTCTTAATTCTCGTTACAGAGTAAATTGTAGTGAAGTAAAGATACTTACTATCAGATTGGACAAGGTGGCATCAGGTAAGTGGTAGGCAAACATCTCAATCTGCTCTGCTGTGGGGTGCAGCCCAGCTATCTAGGAGTCGGAAATTAACATTAGGTCATTAAATAGTCCGAAAAACAGGAGATCAAAAGGTCAGAAACGGTCCATATTCCTCACCTCGATGGCGTGGACACTCCTGCTGAGTATCTCCTTGAGGATAGGCAGGTCGTCGCGGTGCATGGTGGTGACCTCGCCCTCTTTGAAGATGGAGCTGAACCGTCCGGCCCGCCCGGCAATCTGGAGAGCCTGAGACGTGGAGATGGTGTCCATCTCCTTCTCACCCTTCTCATTGATGTTGGGTTTCACCAGGGAGTTGAAGATGATTCTCTTGATACTCCTTATGTGGGAGGGGCATGGTAGACAGAGAGCTTATACAGGTGTAGGATCTTAATTTGAGCCAGTTTGCTAGAGCAGAAAAATAATCCTGCAGCAACAGGAAATGTGAATCATTATGTGGACTATAATTAATGGACATTTTTATAGGGGTTGATAAATGTTTTCGTAAGGGAAAATCAATTGTGACATTTCTAAGTGGAAATCACAAATGTCAGAAGCCTTTTAAACCTTGAATACAAGTTTTACATTTCCTGCATTGTAACAACAACTCCGCAGCAAACTGAAATCAACTAATCATGCAAGAATTTTTTTTTTTTTTTTCTGTTTAGAAGTTTTATGACAATGTGTAGAACAATGTACTTCAAACGTAATATGATTGTCAGAGGTCAATTAAAACAAGCTAACAAGATCAGTTTCAATGCTCAACTCACAGGTTTAGTCCCATCCCTATGGCATCCGTTGCAACCAGGATCTTACATGGGTCCTCTGGGTCATTGAACTTCTTTGCTTGAGATAGCTTGGTGCCTGTTGACCAGATAATTCAGTGCTTTAATGACGCACACTATTTTACCTCAAGGATTGAGTAATGTCACAGCGGGATGTACAGTGGGGAAAAAAAGTATTTAGTCAGCCACCAATTGTGCAAGTTCTCCCACTTAAAAAGACGAGAGGCCTGTAATTTTCATCATAGGTACATGTCAACTATGACAGACAGATTGAGAAAAAAATTCCAGAAAATCACATTGTAGGATTTTTAATGAATTTATTTGCAAATTATGGTGGAAAATAAGTATTTGGTCACCTACAAACAAGCAAGATTTCTGGCTCTCACAGACCTGTAACTTCTTCTTTAAGAGGCTCCTCTGTCCTCCACTCGTTACCTGTATTAATGGCACCTGTTTTAACTTGTTATCAGTATAAAAGACACCTGTCCACAACCTCAAACAGTCACACTCCAAACTCCACTATGGCCAAGACCAAAGAGCTGTCAAAGGACACCAGAAACAAAATTGTAGACCTGCACCAGGCTGGGAAGACTGAATATGTAATAGGTAAGCAGCTTGGTTTGAAGAAATCAACTGTGGGAGCAATTATTAGGAAATGGAAGACATACAAGACCACTGATAATCTCCCTCGATCTGGGGCTCCACGCAAGATCTCACCCCGTGGGGTCAAAATGATCACAAGAACGGTGAGCAAAAATCCCAGAACCACACGGGGGGACCTAGTGAATGACCTGCAGAGAGCTGGGACCAAAGTAACAAAGCCTACCATCAGTAACACACTACACCGCCAGGGACTCAAATCTTGCAGTGCCAGACGTGTCCCCCTGCTTAAGCCAGTACATGTCCAGGCCCGTCTGAAGATTGCATTTGGATGATCCAGAAGAGGATTGGGAGAATGTCATATGAAACCAAAATATAACTTTTTGGTAAAAACTCAACTCGTCATGTTTGGAGGACAAAGAATGCTGAGTTGCATCCAAAGAACACCATACCTACTGTGAAGCATGGGGGTGGAAACATCATGCTTTGGGGCTGTTTTTCTGCAAAGGGACCAGGACGACTGATCCGTGTAAAGGAAAGAATGGGGCCATGTATCGTGAGATTTTGAGTGAAAACCTCCTTCCATCAGCAAGGGCATTGAAGATGAAACGTGGCTGGGTCTTTCAGCATGACAATGATCCCAAACACAGCGCCCGGGCAACGAAGGAGTGGCTTCGTAAGAAGCATTTCAAGGTCCTGGAGTGGCCTAGCCAGTCTCCAGATCTCAACCCCATAGAAAATCTTTGGAGGGAGTTGAAAGTCCGTGTTGCCCAGCGACAGCCCCAAAACATCACTGCTCTAGAGGAGATCTGCATGGAGGAATGGGCCAAAATACCAGCAACAGTGTGTGAAAACCTTGTGAAGACTTACAGAAAACGTTTGACATGTGTCATTGCCAACAAAGGGTATATAATAAAGTATTGAGAAACTTTTGTTATTGACCAAATACTTATTTCCCACCATAATTTGCAAATAAATTCATTAAAAATCCTACAATGTGATTTTCTGGAAAATTCTCATTTTGTCTGTCATAGTTGACGTGTACCTATGATGAAAATTACAGGCCTCTCTCATCTTTTTAAGTGGGAGAACTTGCACAATTGGTGGCTGACTAAATACTCCCCCCACCCCACTGTATATCAGTTATTTTGTTTTTCCGTCCAGCACCTGAACAAGTTGAATTTTCGTATTTAAAATGTTTCACACTTCTACCTCTCCATCACCTTAATCACTGTGCTCTGTGGACATCTTAGAACAGAGGAAAGCCTTACCTGGTGGAAGGCTTCCGTAAATGACTGCACACTCCAGGCCTCGGATCTCGATCTGCCTACTGATGGAGTAAATATCGTTTTTGCTGAAGCAGACGATGCAGTCACCTGGTCTCAGGTTATCCAGAGACTCCACAGCACGGTCCAGGATTGAGAGCGGAGTGAGCCTCTTGTAGTTACGAACCTGCCAGTAGAATAGGTCAACTGTAAGACACTAGAAGCCTGAGTTTTTAATTCTCGTAGGATTATTTATTAATTTTAACATGAGACTTGGACTGTTGCGGTGACCATATTACCGCCAGTCACGAGTCATGATGGCAGTCAAATTCCATGTGACCGTTTAGTCATGGTAATTAGGCTTCTCCAAGCTCTGATGCTACAAAACTTGCTAACTGCCTGGTACTCAGCACTCTATTGTCCCTCTAATCACTCCGACATCAATGCAAATGTCTTTTTTCCGCTGCCCGTTTCGATACAGGTGCATGATAATTGTCCATTCTAAATCAAAACAAATTTCACACAATATTTAGCATATGTAAAGACAAGAGTAAATCAAGAAGTCTGATGGGTGACAATATTAGCCTTTCACCTGTGAATTATATATTATCAGTTGTGAATGATGCCCAGCTTAAGAAACAATGCCTTTTTTTTGCGACTTGTTCAAATCATAGTCGCACACCTCATGTAGCCTAGCCCATAGGCCTATATGTTTTAATAAGGTTTGTATCACAACTAAAGTGGCCAAATAAATTCTTAAAATTAAGCACATTAATCTGCTTTACAAGGGGTGTAGAGACTAACTGGCATATATAAGCAGTGTGTGAATTTCAAGTTTGGGGAAGATAATTGTAACCATACAAATGCACCTTTGTAATAAAAGCATTACATGCATAATTGCATGTGTGGTCACTTTTGATAACGGTGTTTTCCACGAATGGGCATTCACGCTTATAGCCTACTACCATATGCGCATTGCTGCGCTTATAATGTGAAGAAATAGCCTAATAGTTTATCAATATTTTAAGCTAAACGTCCTGATCTGTTGCGTCAGCCACATTGCGTAAAAAAGGTTGATGCTAGTGGTTGTATTAATTTGGGCTCTATCGCATCCCACAACTGTCCCAGACTATGTTTGGAATATTTATTTCTCGCACAGAATAGGTCAACTTTTGTACTATGGGGATAGTAGATTGACGTAGGCTAGTGCTTTTGCTGTTCGTTAGGCCTACTCATCTTGCTGGCTGATGGAAAGTAAATGTGGACAGTTCTTCCAATATCTTCAATATGCACCTCGGAATTGGATAAGGACGCACGCAGTTGTGTCCCCGATGTGTGTCTTAACTTGTAGCATGTGAGAAATACCCGATCACGTGACGGAGAGCCATGTGAGTGAGAGACGCATCGGATTGCACAGCACACTCAGGGAGAAGGGCACAACACTGCACTCCAGGCCGCAAAAGGCATGGATTTCTTTAGGGTGCATTACGCCCACAAAGGGCATACCGCCGTGAAATTCGAGGCATTATCAAGTGCTTGTCAAATTGTGAATGAGAGACTGATGAAGTGGGTACAGCCTGCGCAAAAAACAAAGCAGAGCTCATGCCTTTCAAGCCACTTTTTTCAAATCATCATTAGAGTTGAATCATGCAGCCTTACAATGTATTAAAAATCAAAACATAAAGCCCAACGTTTGTAGAACAACTAAAGTTACATTAATAACTCTAAATTAAGCATATAGGATTACCTGTTTCTTTGTTAACCACTCAACACAGAATAGCTGCATGTGCGCACTCCCTCAAATCGTTTGGAGAAAATATTTGTATTTTATTCAGCTTTGTTCAATTGTATTCTTCATACTATAAAATAATGCCACGGAATGATAAGCTAATCTTGTCTGCTAGATGAACTAGTGTAGCCCACAGCCATTTGGCATAGCCACATCAGGAACTAACATAAGGACAACTCAGAGTATGCTATTCTGTTCTGAAATAGACTACATTTTCTTCATATCAAGCCTCTTTAGACCCGTCTAAAATAAATAATGGATTTATTGTGAAAGTGTAGGCTATATTACATGGATTTATTAGACTTAAAAATGGCTTGTAGATGCTAAATGTGTTTATGTTAATTAACGGTCAATTACCGTGAGACCGACAGTTATTTGCTTGACAATCACCGGCTGACGAAATTTCGTGACCGCCACAGCCCTACATGAGCTATTGATATTCAGCAGAATCATATTAATGACAATCAGGCCTCTACCCCAAATAACTGACAGTCTCATTAGAAGCCAAACACACTAATGTTCAGTAGACTGGCGAGACTCACCTCCACCTCTTCCCCTGTTGTGTACATGAGCTCTGTGACAAAGTTAATCGCAGCAGGCTCTCCGCACACATGGATCTCCTCAGCACACAAACCTATTCCCAGACAGAGAAAAACAAATAATCCATAGTTATTACTGTGAAATTATCATTTTACCATATTGTTATTGACTTAGTAAATAGCTGGTAATTTATATACCGTAACAATATTCAGATTTTGCGATATTACAATGGTCTGTTGTTTGTCCCAACTGTCACAGTGAAGTTACTGACCGAGAAGAGCCCTGGTCCAGGCCCATCCCCGCGATATGTCTCTGATCATCTGGATCTCATCAATGACCGCTACTTCATCTGGACAGAAGACACGTTTCACGTGTTAGTCAACACAGCTGGTGATAACGAATGTCAACTAATATCAATACTTAAATGGAAGTGATAAAAGAACCTCATGTACATGAAATATGTTTATTAAGTTGAGAGGTAAGAGAAGACACTGACATGGAGTTGTGACACTGCACATCTCGATAGTACAGGCCACATGCTCAGCTTGTCTCCCCTCCGCATCCACAAATGTTCTCTCTTCTCCTGTTACCAAATCACACGGCACGCCCTGGGGAGAAAGAAACGTTGATTTAACGTCTTCCTTCGACATAGTGCGCCAAGAATTTAATTAAACATTTTGGAAATGATTGGTAAGAAACACTTCCGATTAGATAAACTAATTTTGCTTAAATTGTTTCAAGGTATTAGCTACACAAAAAGCCTTCTAAATGACATCTCTCTATGGAGGTTTACTAGTGAAAGATGGGTCATACTGACAGCAGTGTTGCTCTTTTCAAAGATCTCGTGGGCTAACAGCTTCAGCGGTCCACAGTAGACACCAGACTTGGCAGCCAGGTATCTCTGAATTGCATGATGGGTCTTTCCACTGTTGGTCGGGCCGGCATGGAATATCACCTTCCTCTGGATAGCTCTAGCATCAGGGTACCTGGGAAACATTCAGGTGCAGGGCTGAAAAACACGTGTGGCGTATTGTGTGAACACAGTGCTGTATGTATAATTACGTTGAGCGTTGGGCCAGTAACCGAAAGGTCGCTGGTTTGAATGCGCGGCTGACAAAGTGAAAAATATGTCGATGTGCCCTTGAGCAAGGCACTTAACCCTAATTTGCCCCAGGGGCACCCCATTACTATGGCTGACCCTGTAAAACACCACATTTCAATGCACCTATCCCAATATATGTGACAATAAAAACAACAAAAACCATTTGAAATGGATACAATGAATGGAAGAGCATTTTCAAAATGTTCATTGTAATGTTGAGCTCACCTGAAGTGAGATACTTACCAATTAGCTGGTACACGCAGATCACTGATTTTGCGTAGATCCTCCATGCAGTCCAGCATGGGGAAAATCTGCTTGGCATGTCTCATGAAATAAGGATAAAGGTCATCTATATGGCCTGGTGAACACAAGCAAAAACAGTCATCAGTTGACAAGGTGTGAGGGCTTGGAATTCAGTTCCAACTCGCAGTTGCGCTCAATCACCCGATTCATTACATGATAAGCAGAGTGTTGAACTCACCTGCTCCACAGCATATATCATTGAGGATGATATGAAGATCTGCGCTAAGCGTAGAGATTTCCAGCACATACTTCCGAAAACTGATGAAGGCTTGGTGAAAGAGACGAGCTAACAACAACACAGAGATTAACGTTTTGGTACGACCATGAGGCTGGTTATATTTGATGAGGGTACCCGACCGGTAGGCCAACTAGTTGAAAATGATTGTTGTTCTCACCATCGAGACCTTGATCCGCAGCTATTTTTTGCATCTCTTTCCTCTTGTAGAACTTATTCAGCATTTTTAGAAGTTCACCTGTTAGGAGAAACCACATGTCTGATAAAATTGCCATGCAGTAGGCCTATTCCTGAAGCTATGAACATTTTAGGAAGCGAGTCCCAGCAAACATGTTAACAAAATATATATTGACAGGAAATAGACAAATACTCCATCCAAACGTGAATCGATTCTCAATTGCAGTACGGTTCTAGAAACATAAATCCCTCTACTTTCATTTCACAATGTTACAGGCTTTGGTTTTCCCATTTATATTTCGAGGTTGGACGTTAGCACTGATTGGTGCACTGATTGGTGTCACCTCGTTAGTCAGTATGTGTTACACCTGTGCTGGCTTGTCATCTCGTTAGTCAGAAGGCGTTTCACCTTTGCTGGCACAGGGGATATTTAAGAGCAGCTGGCTTGAGAGATGTGGAGGGTTAATACCTTTAGTTGATTCTCCCTATAATTTTGTATTTTATTTGATTAATACCATCCTTTATCAGATCTTCCCTGTTTTCAGTGACAATGTGGTGTCAGTCTTTTGTTAACACACAGGTGTTCAGCGATGCAGATAACTAATTAGTACAGGTAGTCCACTCTGTCTTCCATCTGTTTTCCATAAACAAGCGCTGTAACATGGAAATATGGCCGTATGGGAACCTGAACTCTATAAAGGTGTGACTCAATTTAACCTTTTATGGAAGATAA
This sequence comes from Coregonus lavaretus, assembly GCF_964263955.1. Classification (NCBI taxonomy): domain Eukaryota; kingdom Metazoa; phylum Chordata; class Actinopteri; order Salmoniformes; family Salmonidae; genus Coregonus; species Coregonus lavaretus. The sequence continues at coordinate 38,927,998 of NC_140012.1, read as the reverse complement.
TGTCCTTACGCTTCCAAAACCGTACCGACACTCAGACCGAGCGTCACAACTACTTCGTCTAATTACTTATGTGTAATGGAACTGAGTCATGTTCAAGGGCTAGGTTACATTAAGACAGTGTGGAGCCGGCGCAAGATATGGGTTGGAGAACATACCTCAATGCAGGGATGGGATATGCCACTGAACTCCAAATTGTACCTTTATCCACAGTGTCTTAATGTAACCATGATTGCGTTCCGACCTCAGTACAGCTTAGTGTAAACAAGCATAATGGTACATGATCATCCAATGTGTATAACTGCGCAGCCATCTTGGCACTCCTCAATTTAAAAAATATTTGTGTTTGACACGTTTACTATATTACAGACACCTTGATGCATACTTTTAAATTATATTATGTGAACTAAACATAAAATAAAAAAATACATATTTTCCTTAGGTATATATATATTTTTTGTACTAATGTTACTGTCCCAACTACAACAAAAACATAAATACATGTAATGTTGGCCTTGAAACATTTAATTGAAATACTGTAGAATTCCATTCATTCCTATGGTGGACTGCTCCTACTGGGGAGTGCCAATATGGCCGACCGGTGGCTTCAAAGCCTCTCGTTCGCCAATACATAGCGTCAGCAATCCAGGGTTTATAAATAATTTCATTGGTGTCTTCTGGCAAGCTAGCTGTCATCGACAGGCTATGATCAACAGTTCAGTGGAAGTCAGTTTCAGTTATACTAACATCTCCCCATTGACAGCTAATCTGTCTAATTGGCAATCAACAACATTAACAGTTAGCACAACAATATGGATGTTAAAAGTACAGTACTTTTGTCCAAAGGTTGCGTGAGCTCAGCTCCCACAGCCCAGTCACCACCGACATCACTCTTGATGCTGAGAGGCACAAATAATGAGGTGTCTGGTGATCGTGACGAACTGTTCGAATAAACACCTCGTCTGGAGGTCACAGGACCAGGCAAGGGGTCTTTCAATAACGTTATAGATCCAACGTTTCCACAACGACCGTCCACCAGAGCGTTTTTGTTTCGTACAGATATGGCGCATATTCTGTGCTGTACTCGTGAGAACAACAGCATACAGCGGTTTACTGACATCCTTGGTTGCTAGATTATGTTGGTTTGTGTCAATAAACACTTTTCAATGTCCCATTTTATGCAGTTTATCATAATATTTTGCTGGTAATTCTTTGCACAGTATTGTAGCAGAACACTATCTACATCGTGCAGGAGGACCCTTGTTTGGATTGGAATCCAAAAACATGCCTGTAGCGATTTGTAAAATAAAATGTATTATAGTAATTCAGGAAATGCGGTGCTTTAGTTAGAAAATATAGACTTGTTTCTATAAAAATTACGTGATCATACATTTAAATAACATAGTTATTATGTGAGCACAAATCTACATTTACATTTTACATTTACGTCATTTAGCAGACGCTCTTATCCAGAGCGACTTACAAATTGGTGCATTCACCCTATAGCCAGTGGGATAACCACTTTACAATTTTTTTTTTTTTTGGGGGGGGGGTAGAAGGATTACTTTATCCTATCCCAGGTATTCCTTAAAGAGGTGGGATCTACTGACAATACTTCTGGCATGTCTGTAGTGACTACATTTCACAAACCAAAAGGACCCCAAAAAGGTCAAAGCCGGTTCAAAGGTCAAAGTGCGCATCGCTAAAAACCTGAAAACAAATGTTAGTTTTAAATTATGATCGTGTTTGGAGAGATTCTGCCTTCATATTCATACCTGCACACAATTCATGAAAATAAAGCACACCAAAAAAAAAAAAAAAATCTGGGGTTCCAGCGTGAGATATAAGACGTGTAGCGTGACAGCGCGTGATCGATGTCAATTGAGTGTGTCTCACGATGAATGCGTGAGTTGGCAGCTCTGGTTATACACAAATGCAAATGAAACTTCATGCACGAAATGAAAATGCCTACTATGACTCAGCATTTGAGTGAGATCGTGGAACACAATATTGTTGTGATAGTTTTAATTGTAATGCATATAACCAGGTAAATCCCAAATGTGCAAATCCCTATAGAAAGGATACACCCATGTTTGATACACTTGTCTGTCTGAAAGAAACAAGGATTGCGTAGGAAATTACAAGAGTGAAACCCCTAATATACTGAACATAAATATAAACGCAACTTGCAACAATTCCAAAGATTTTACTGAGTTACAGTTCATATAAGGAAACCAGTCAATTGAAATAAATTCATTAGGCCCTAATTTATGGATTTCACATTACTGGGAATATAGATATGCATCTGTTTGTGAAAGATACCTTAAAAAAAGGTGTGGGTGTGGATCAGAAAATCAGTCAGTATCTGGTGTGACCACCATTTGCTTAATGCAGCGAGACACATCTCCTTTGCATATAGTTGATCAGGCTGTTGATTGTGGCCTGTGGAATGTTGTCCCACTCCTCTTCAATGGCTGTGCAAAGTTGGTGGTTATTGGCGGGAACTGGAATATGCTGTCATACACGTCGATCCAGAGCATCCCAAACATGCTCAATGGGTGACATGTCTGGTGAGTATGCAGACCATTGAAGTGTAAAGGCCGATTGCGCCACCTCAAAAGCTAGCTAATGAGGTGACGCAAGCGGGACACTTAAGGTTGAGGAGTAAATTTCACACATCCCCATATGCTACAGAATAACTGGGACATTTTCAGCTTCCAGGAATTGTGTACAGATCCTTGCGACATGAGGCTGAGCATTATGATGCTGAAATATGAGGTGATGGCGGCGGATGAATGGCACGACAATGGGCCTCAGGATCTCGTCACGGTATCTTTGTATATTCAAATTGCCATAGATAAAACGCAATTGTGTTTGTTGTCCGTAGCTTATGCCTGCCATACCATAACCCCACTGTCACCATGGGGCACTATGTTCACAACGTTAACATCAGCAAACCGCTCGCCAACGCGACGCCATCTCTGGCAACAGCTCTGGTGGTCATTCCTGCAGTCAGCATGCCAATTGCATGCTCACTCAAAACTTGAGACATCTGTGGCATTGTGTGACAAAACTGCACATTTTAGAGTGTTTTTGTTGTTGTTGTTGTCCCCAGCACAAGGTGCACCTGTGTAATGATCATGCTGTTTAATCAGCTTCTTGATATGCCACACTTGTCAGGTGGATGGATTATCTTGACAAAGGAGAAATGCTCACTAACAGGGATGTAAACAAATTTGTGCACAAAATTTGAGAGAAATAAGCTTTTTGTGCGTATGGACAATTTCAGGGATCTTTTATTTCAGCTCATGAAACATGGGACCAACACTTTACATGTTGCATTTATATTTTGGTTCAGTGCATAAGTAATCAGAATGTATTAAAGACATCACTCCAATACATACAAGTCTAAATTCGCATTTCCTTTAATTGATGATGGATGGATATAGACTGAGGCTGGATACATACAAATGTTCAACGTCAACACAAGTCTGTTACATATTGGACCCAGTATAAAATTGAACATGCAGTTGTGGGTCAGGGCAGTATTTGGCATAACAGTTTCTTCATGACCTTTCAGGCACTTAAAATAGATATTGCCTGTATAGTGTTCAGATGTAGCACAGCCCCATCTGAGCATAAATATTTATCCTAAAGTGGTATTTCCATAAATCTCCCAAAAAATGTAATGTAAGTAACCATTCTCAGAACCATCATCAAGCATGACATACAGATATACATGTAGGACCTAACTACTGATGATGAAAACAACACATTGACATTTTTATTTAAACAGCATTTTGTGGTGCCTCAATCCACTAGCAAAAGCATTTATTCATATATAATATATTTCTATTTGAAGAAAAAAAGCGCAAAATACAAGAAAAAGTTAAATGAAAAAAAGAGAATGAAACTACAGGTTCCAGCTACACTAAATAACTTAGGAGATAGAAATATTTTACGTCTTTCAGTGAATTATAAACATGGCACTATTTGAGCTCAAATAATGCCTATTGTCTTACAGCTTGACTTTAGAAACTGACCCTGACAGCCAGCGTTGACATGATACTAACCCATCACATTCACTTTGACCTGCCTACATGCACTGGAACGTCCTTTGAAATATCTAGTAGTGAATGATTGTATGCCAGGTCTCCAGTGTTGAGCCAAACCAAGTGCCTCTTTTACAGGGAGGTTAGGTTGATGGTAGCTCCCGTTCCAGTGCTATCTATTGTGTGTCAAAGAGACGAGTCCATACAGTACGCTAACTGTCACATTGCAGAAGGTAGATGTATTAAAATGGCTGACTCTTCATTTTCTCCTTGCGTGTCAAGTTGCACCCCCTCTCTCTTTTTGTTTGCTTTAAGCATAATCAGGAGCAGTCTCAACGTTTTCCGTTTCACTCCGATGGTCTTCACATTTCGGGTTGCTGCTCAGCAGTAAGGGTCAGCCGTGGCTCTGGCGACTCGTAGCGTTGGTGGAAGTTCCGTTTCTTTATTTTCTCAGGAGCTTTCCTCCAGAGAACGACTTCCTGGTAATAGAGAAGTATTACATCAACACTAGTAAGAGTGATCCTCTCATAGGTTATTGTAAATGTGCATATTGAGATAAGATGATCGCTTTCAATAATACTATAGGCCTACTTCCTCGTTTTGAGTTCAAACTACTGTAATATTTAACTACTGTAATATGTTGCTGCCACAGACATACACTCTCATTCCTAAATCATGGGCATTAATATGGAGTTGGTCCCCCCTTTGCTGCTATAACAGCCTCCACTCTTCTGGGAAGCACTTACAGTTGACCGGGGCAGCTCTAGCAGGGCAGAGACATGGCTGTGGCTGTGTGCTCGATTTTATACACCTGTCAACAACAGGTATGGCTGAAATAGTCGAATCCACTCATTTGAAGGGGTGTCCACATACTTTTGTATATACAGTGTATCTGCAGTCTTGGAACAATAACGACAAACCAGTAAATGGAGGTTGGCTTTGATGTTCTGTACCTGCTGTTTGAAGTATCTCCTGTCCTCCTCATCCACCAGCACCAGGTTGAGGAAGTACCGCACAGAGAACTTCTTGTTGACGTCCCTCATGGTGGCTGTCAGGTCGTAGCCAGCCAAAAACAGACGGATGGGAATGGACTCTCCTAAGAGCGAAAGAACAGGCATGAAGAGGACTGTGAAACAAGTTCCATGGCAAGAAGAGACAGATTTACATGTACACTACAAGTCCTGAAAACATTATGCTGCTTTGGTGGGGCGAAATAACAAGATAAAATTAAATAAAATCATAATATTGGGACAAACCAACACCATATTGTGCTTACCTTTCACAGGGGCGCCGTCCATTATCTCATACTTGGCAACAGTGTCCGTCTCTGTAGTTGTGCTAGGCCCTGCGAAGGAATTTCACATGACCAAATACAAACACTATTGTTGGAAAAGCATTCCAGGTGAAGCTGGTTGAGAGAATGCCCAGAGTGTGCAAAACTGTCATCAAGGCAAAGGGTGGCTATTTGAAAAATCTCAAATATATTTTGATTTGGTTAACACTTTTTTGGTTACTACATGATTCCATATGTGTTATTTCATAGTTTTGATGTCTTCACTATTATTCTACAATATAGAAAATAGTAAAAATAAAGAAAAACCCTTGAATGAGTAGGTGTGTCCAAACGTTTGACTGGTACTGTACATTTCACACTGTTCTTAAAGCAAAAGCCGAGATTACAGGGCAGTTTTAGGTTTTCACAAAATTTGAAGAATCTAAAACATTAAATAATTTAAAATAAAAATGTTATCATTAAATAGAGTAACACCTTATGCCATTTAAGTGAACCTCATCTCACCTATTCCAGTCATCTCCTTCTTGATCAACTGAAGTTCCATGTGCTGGATTTTGATTCTCACCAGAAGGAAATAGATTTTACCCACAATTACATCTTTCAAGTGGTATCTGAGAAGACAGTTGAGGTTAGGTACATTTATATACAGTGATGGAAAAAAGTATTTGATCCCCTGCTGATTTTGTATGTTTGCCCACTAACAAAGAAATGATCAGTCTATAATTTTAATGGTAGGTTTATTTGAACAGTGAGAGACAGAATAACAACAAAAAAATCCAGAAAAACACATGTCAAAAATGTTATAAATTGATTTGCATTTTAATGAGGGAAATAAGTATTTGACCCCCTCTCAATCAGAAAGATTTCTGGCTCCCAGGTGTCTTTTATACAGGTAACGAGCTGAGATTAGGAGCACACTCTTAAAGGGAGTGCTCCTAATCTCAGCTTGTTACCTGTATAAAAGACACCTGTCCACAGAAGCAATCAATCAATCAGATTCCAAACTCTCCACCATGGCCAAGACCAAAGAGCTCTCCAAGGATGTCAGGGACATGATTGTAGACCTACACAAGGCTGGAATGGGTACAAGACCATCGCCAAGCAGCTTGGTGAGAAGGTGACAACAGTTGGTGCGATTATTCGCAAATGGAAGAAACACAAAAGAACTGTCAATCTCCCTCAGCCTGGGGCTCCATGCAAGATCTCACCTCGTGGAGTTGCAATGATCATGAGAACGGTGAGGAATCAGCCCAGAACTACACGGGAGGATCTTGTCAATGATCGCAAGGCAGCTGGGACCATAGTCACCAAGAAAACAATTGGTAACACACTACGCCGTGAAGGACTGAAATCCTGCAGCACCCGCAAGGTCCCCCTGCTCAAGAAAGCACATATACATGCCCATCTGAAGTTTACCAATGAACATCTGAATGATTCAGAGGAGGAGAACTGGGTGAAAGTGTTGTGGTCAGATGAGACCAAAATCGAGCTCTTTGGCATCAACTCAACTCGCCGTGTTTGGAGGAGGAGGAATGCTGTCTATGACCCCAAGAACACCATCCCCACCGTCAAACATGGAGGTGGAAACATTATGCTTTGGGGGTGTTTTTCTGCTAAGGGGACAGGACAACTTCACCGCATCAAAGGGACGATGGACGGGGCCATGTACCGTCAAATCTTGGGTGAGTACCTCCTTCCCTCAGCCAGGGCATTGAAAATGGGTCGTGGATGGGTATTCCAGCATGACAATGACCCAAAACACACGGCCAAGGCAACAAAGGAGTGGCTCAAGAAGAAGCACATTAAGGTCCTGGAGTGGCCTAGCCAGTCTCCAGACCTTAATCCCATAGAAAATCTGTGGAGGGAGCTGAAGGTTCGAGTTGCCAAACGTCAGCCTCAAAACCGTAATGACTTGGAGAAGATCTGCAAAGAGGAGTGGGACAAAATCCCTCCTGAGATGTGTGCAAACCTGGTGGCGAACTACAAGAAACGTCTGACCTCTGTGATTGCCAACAAGGGTTTTGCCACCAAGTACCAAGTCATGTTTTGCAGAGGGGTCAAATACTTATTTCCCTCATTAAAATGCAAATCAATTTATAACATTTTTGACATGCGTTTTTCTGGATTTTGTTGTTGTTATTCTGTCTCTCACTGTTCAAATAAACCTACCATTAAAACTATAGACTGATCATGTCTTTGTCAGTGGGCAAACGTACAAAATCAGCAGGGGATCAAATACTTTTTTCCCCTCACTGTATTTATAATAATGTATATATAAATTCTATAATCATTTAATTTATGATTTCTAAATCTGATACTGATTTTGACATGCATTTGCTATTGTGCTATGGTTATTAAAAAGTGGTTTGAATGCATGAATGTCTTATCGTGGTATATATCTTACTTGGACTTGTTGTATTCAAACTCTATGTGCAGACAGTCTTCAATGCCAACTTCCATCTTAATGGAATTGTTCACATCAGGGTAAGTAGCCAGCTGATGGACAATGAGGTCATACTCTTTCACCAGATCAGACAGTCTCCTCACTACTGTCACTTTGAGGAAATATCTACAGGAAATAACAATTGGAGAGTTATGGATGGCTTACAACAATGCAAATTACATTCAACTGACACGGTGCTTATATTCATAAGGTGAATGCAGCAATGACAACAAGAAGCCATCTGATGCAGTTTCACTGATCATCTCAAGCTGTGCCAATAGAAAGGGACGATGCAGAGGATGTCTGGGTATGACAGAGTCTTGTGCGCTAACCTGAGTCGGACGTTGGTTCCAACGTAAGACTCATAGGGCTTCTCCACCTGTATGAACTCAAAGTCGTAGCTTCGGTTCTGGGTCAACTCCCCTGGCAAGGCAAGCTCCTTCACCAGGTTCACAAATTCATGTGTGTTGCTTTTATCATTGAAGAGCTCTGAAAGACATAGACCCCAAGTTTAAACACCTCTGTTAGGTTCATCACATCACCACACACAGGAACCTCACATTTCCAATAAGCACATCAGTTGTACTGACGGAAACATTTATTTGAACAAAAGTATAAATAGGGAAGGAGGCCTAAATCTAATAACCTAGATTGTCCTGTATTAGATTTTAACTTTTGGCCTATGATCAGATATGTTATTTGAAGGCTTCCCCAAACTTCCTCAGTCGGTTTGACAACATTGAACCAACCCTCAGTAATGGTCAAGGAATCCTCACAGAAATGTTTTGCCACCAGGCCAGAGTGTGTGGTGTGGAGTGTGGACAACTGCGGTTTTCACATGACAAGCACATGCTTTGCTAAGCGGTTTAGCATAAATGAGACTGACAGCGCACTTGGTTTGTGAACCAATGAACAATGCATGGCTGGTGTTTGAGGTGGGCGCTGCTGTTAGGTTACAATGTCAAAATATCAATTTACACAAACTCACCAATCTGCCCAACAAACTCAATTCGAATCCCTTGGTGTTCTAGTCTCTTGCCTGTCTGCCTCACATTGAGATTCACCTTACAAGAAAACACAAACAAGTTATGGGGTATTGGCATAGGACACAGTAGCTATGTTTCCATTAACTTGTCGACATTTAGAAAGTTCGCATAGAAAATAGATGCTACGGTGCATTTCCATGTAACTATCCTGACGATCAAAACAGCTGGAAGTAATGACATCAGACATTTAAAATAAAACGCTTTTTCGCAAAAACCTACAGTGTCGAATAAAAATGAAGTGGTTGAAGTGTTTCCATTACCCATTTAGGCAAATTGCCTAATAAATTGCAGACAGCCTGTAGCCTATACCCTCCCACATATCTGTTTCATGTCTCAGGTAGCCCTGCGAAAGCCAGCATGGATAGAATGCAATAATGGACAAATATTTGCCATATTCTAATAATTCTCGTGTCAACATATCGCCACGGCCCGTGCCATGGTGAAACTTGAACTCCTGTAGATCTGAAATAATTGGATGGTGAAACTTGCCAACCAACCAGAAAAGCAAGGTGAAGCAATTCAGGCATTCCTGAAAGTCAGGACAATCACTGTCCTGCAAAGAAACATTACTTTTATAGTTGAACATTTTGATTTTGCAAGCAGTAGGCATATCAAATGAAATGTGGAGTGGCACTTTATAGTTACGCGATGAGTTCACGTGCCCCATGTACCTTCAAAATTATTTGTCACAATAAAGAACGTTTGTCAAAAGAGAAATCCACCCGTGGAACATATCATTTTATTTGTCTGTCTTTAGAACGTTTCTCCTATATCTGCCCTTTCCTTAACACCTGTCAAAGTGATTTTTTTGTCATTGCTTTTGTCAAATAAACCTTGGTCAATGGAAACCTGCCTATTGACATAGGAAGCAGTCAGGTGCACAGCATTGATCGCCGTCATGTCAAGTGTGTGTGTGTGCGCAACGCTCACCTTCCCAGAGACAGATTCTCCATCATAAAACAGGTAGTTCTTATCCACTTTTCCATCCTCTGTCTTGAGTTCTGCGGTCTTCCTAGTCTCTGCATCATTGAGTAGGACGTCAATTTCACACACAGGACCAAATAAACCACCCAGGAAACTCTGAAACACAAGAAGACTTCATAATTATACAATCATCTCAAAGGCACATACAATCATATAACGTTACACAGGCACAGAAATAACCTAACATCTACCTGCCAAGTACCAAGTCATTTTTCCCATGGGGCTTTAATAATATAATAATAATATGCCATTTAGCAGACGCTTTTATCCAAAGCGACTTACAGTCATGCGTGCATACATTTTTTGTGTATGGGTGGTCCCGGGGATCGAACCCACTACCTTGGCGTTACAAGCGCCGTGCTCTACCAGCTGAGCTACAGAGGACCACAATGTCTTATGTAACGCCAAGCTCAGGTGTCTTATGTAACAGTGGGCTATTCTTTGGGAGCTGAAATCTTTATTTCATGTGACTTTGGAGCTACAGTCCGCCCGTACAAGTCGCCGCTCAACTCCATCGTAAATCGTGGAGTTGCATTTAATCGGCTAACCTGACAGCTGACGTTAACGCAGTCAACATTTCTAGTAGTTTTGACTGGATTGAGCGCTCCGCGTGCCCTTGCTAAAGATGAATGGAGGATTGTTCATGCATTGTGTGCAAACGGAGGGTTTCTCGAGCCATGCCCAACTCTGATTATGAGATGGAGTTACAGTACCATTCAAAAGTTTGGACACACCTACTCATTCAAGGGTTTTTCTTTATTTTTTACATTGTAGAATAATAGTGAAGACATCAAAACTATGAAATAACACATATGGAATCATGTAGTAACCAAAAAAGTGTTAAACAAATGAAAATATATTTTATATTTGAGATTTTTCAAATAGCCACCCTTTGCCTTGATGACAGCTTTGCACACTCTTGGCATTCTCTCAACCAGCTTCATGAGGTAGTCACCTGGAATGCATTTCAATTCACAGGTGACTTGTCCCGAAGCCACTCCTGCGTTGTCTTGGCTGTGTGCTTAGATGTCCTGTTAGAAGGTGAACCTTTTCCCCAGTCTGAGGTCCTGAGCGCTCTGGAGCAGGTTTTCATCAAGGACTCTCTGTACTTTGCTCCGTTCATCTTTCCCTCGATCCTGACTAGTCTCCCAGTCCCTGCCGCTGAAAAACATCCCCACAGCATGATGCTGCGACCACCATGCTTCACCGTAGGGATGGTGCCAGGTTTATTCCAGGCATGACACTTGGCATTCAGGCCAAAGAGTTCAATCTTGGTTTCATCAGACCAGAGAGTCTTGTTTTTCATGGTCAGAGTCCTTTAGGTGCCTTTTGGCAAACTCCAAGCGGGCTGTCATGTGCCTTTTACTGAGGAGTGGCTTCCGTCTGGCCACTCTATCATAAAGGCCTGATTGGTGGAGTGCTGCAGAGATGGTTGTCCTTCTGGAAGGTTCTCCCATCTCCACAGAGGAACTCTGGAGCTTTGTCAGAGTGACCATGGGGTTCTTGGTCACCTCCCTGACCAAGGCCCTTCTCCCCTGATTGCTCAGTTTGGCCGGGCGGCCAGCTCTAGGAAGAGTCTTTGTGGTTCCAAACTTCGCCATTAAACCTCAACAAAAAATAACATTTCTCGTGACATCCAGACAAGCTAGTTAGCCAGCAATTTTGCGTAACTTGCATCGATAATCACCACAAAGTGGGAAACGATATAACTGCTACATTAGCCAATTGCCACCAACTAAAACGTGTTAGCTAGGAAGAACACAGTGGGCCTCCGACCCGTCTGTGTTGATACCGAAGCTAACGTTATGCTAGACTAGCTAGCCGTTAGCCAAGCTAGCAAACGAATTAGAAAGAAAAACTAAACAAAGGGTCCGAGGATGACAATACCTTTAGCACATCTCTGTTTATGTATGTCTTGCTACTTCTTTCATTTTGAACTCACCATTTCAGCTGTTTAAACTGCTGTGTAGACAGCTAGCTAGCCTCCGTGTTGTTAATTCCCGTGATGATACACAAACCAGAGTAGCATACTGCTCCTGTGAATACAGAAGCAATGGCAACATACATTACAAAATAAAAGTCCAACGTCTAGTGCACATTTTAACATTCACTGTTTGCAGATGATTTAATACTTTTCTGAAGGTTTTGGCAAAATCTCTATTGTCTAAAGTAACTTTCCTTAGAAAAGGCAGTTTATCTGTAATATCTTTTGACTTTGATATAGCAGCACTTTGTGTATCAAACCAGCGTTACTTGAGGTGCATTCATAAATTCACTCTGGGTATCTAGGTAGTCCGATTTCAGAGCACTCTCGTTTGAGTGTGTCAGAGCGCAGAATAATGGATACATTTACTAACCCACAACACCCGTTTAATATGACTGGTGTCCGTTAACGTTGGCAAAAAAACGCAATTAAATTGTTGCCAGCGGCACAGTTACAGTTAACGCAACACAACACTAAACAATACATTAATTGCACTATAATGGTGACAAACGGCGCCCACAAACTGTTAGGGCCTACATTTTTTTATTTTTTTATTTCACCTTTATTTAACCAGGTAAACCAGTTGAGAACAAGTTCTCATTTACAACTGCGACCTGGCCAAGATAAAGCAAAGCAGTGCGATAAAACAACAACACAGAGTTACATATGGGGTAAAACAAAACAAAGTCAAAAATACAACAGAAATACATATATATACAGTGTGTGCAAATGTAGCAAGTTATGGAGGTAAGGCAATAAATAGGCTATAGTGCAAAATAATTACAATTAGTATTAACACTGGAATGATAGATGTGCAAGAGATGATGTGCAAATAGAGATACTGGGGTACAAATGAGCAAAATAAATAACAATATAGGGATGAGGTAGTTGGGCGGGCTAATTTCAGATGGGCTGTGTACAGGTGCAGTGATCGGTAAGGTGCTCTGACAACTGATGCTTAAAGTTAGTGAGGGAGATAAGTGTCTCCAGCTTCAGAGATTTTTGCAATTTGTTCCAGTCATTGGCAGCAGAGAACTGGAAGGAATTGCGGCCAAAGGAGGTGTTGGCTTTGGGGATGACCAGTGAGATATACCTGCTGGAGCGCAGACTACGGGTGGGTGTTGCTATGGTGACCAATGAGCTAAGATAAGGCGGGGATTTGCCTAGCAGTGATTTATAGATGGCCTGGAGCCAGTGGGTTTGGCGACGAATATGTAGTGAGGACCAGCCAACAAGAGCGTACAGGTCACAGTGGTGGGTATTATATGGGGCTTTGGAGACAAAACGGATGGCACTGTGATAGACTACATCCAATTTGCTGAGTAGAGTGTTGGAGGCTATTTTGTAAATGACATCGCCGAAGTCAAGGATCGGTAGGATAGTCAGTTTTACGAGGGCATGTTTGGCAGCATGAGTGAAGGAGGCTTTGTTGCGAAATAGGAAACCGATTCTAGATTTAACTTTGGATTGGAGATTCTTAATGTGAGTCTGGAAGGAGAGTTTACAGTCTAACCAGACACCTAGATATTTGTAGTTGTCCACATACTCTAGGTCAGACCCGTCGAGAGTAGTGATTCTGGGCGGGTGCAAGCAGTGTTCGGTTGAAGAGCATGCATTTAGTTTTACTAGTGTTTAAGAGCAGTTGGAGGCTACTGAAGGAGTGTTGTATGGCATTGAAGCTCGTTTGGAGGTTTGTTAACACAGTGTCCAATGAAGGGCCAGATGTATACAAAATGGTGTCGTCTGCGTAGAGGTGGATCTGAGAGTCACCAGCAGCAAGAGCGACGTCATTGATATACACAGAGAAAAGAGTCGGCCCAAGAATTGAACCCTGTGGCACCCCCATAGAGACTGCCATAGGTCCAGACAACAGGCCCTCCGATTTGACACATTGAACTCTATCTGAGAAGTAGTTGGTGAACTAGGCGAGGCAATCATTTGAGAAACCAAGGCTATTTAGTCTGCCAATAAAGCTGTCCCAACAGCAGAGCTTTCTTTTCAGCACCATGGAGTGAATCCTTATCACTGCTACATCTGGCTATCAGCAGAGACTTGTCTGGCAGCGAAACAGTTAATTCAGCCTTATTTACTGCCTTCTAAAAAAACATAGCTGATATGGCTGACTTGCTTAAACAAATGTGGTTTCTACTGACAATTGAGATGTACAAATTTGGCATAAGGGAACGATGAGCGGATAAGAGGTAATTTCAATTAAGTCAGTAATGAGCGAAATTGTACATTTACGTCATTTAGCAGACTCTCTTATCCAGAGCGACGTATAGTTAGTGAGTGCATACATTTTCATACTGGCCCCCCGTGGTAAACGAACCCACAACCCTGGCGTTGCAAGCGCCATGCTCTACCAACTGAGCTACACGGGACTAAGATAAGACGGATGTAGTCAATATAACTATTTGTTCAGCACTTTTAAAATGTACAGTGACAGAATTCAGAACATGGACCGTTCTTACAGTATTCTCCCTGTACACCAAGTCAGAACCGTAGGATAAATAAAGGGGGCATATAAGCAGACAATGAAAGCTCTTACATTTACATTTACATCATTTAGCAGACGCTCTTATCCAGAGCGACTTACAAATTGGTGCATTCAACTTATGATAGCCAGTGGGACAACCCCTTTATTTATTATTATTATTATTATTATTTTTTTGGGGGGGGGGGGGGGGGGGTAGAAGGATGACTTTATACTATTCCAGGTATTCCTTAAAGAGGTAGGGTTTCAATTGTCTCCGGAAGGTGGTCAGTGACTCCGCTGTCCTGGCGTCGTGGGGGAGTTTGTTTCACCATTGGGGTGCCAGAGCAGCGAATAGCTTTGACTGGGCTGAGCGGGAACTGTGCTTCCATAGAGGTAGGGGGGCTAGCAGGCCAGAGGTGGATGAACGTAGTGCCCTCGTTTGGGTGTAGGATCTGATCAGAGCCTGAAGGTAAGGAGGTGCCGTTCCCCTCACAACTCCGTAGGTAAGCACCATGGTCTTGTAGTAGATGCGAGCCTCAACTGGAAGCCAGTGGAGTGTGCGGAGGAGCGGGGTGACATAAGAGAACTTGGGAAGGTTGAACACCAAACGGTGCAGCGTTCTGGCTAAGTTGTAGGGGTTTAATGGCACAGGCAGGGAGATGACAAGTGCCTGGATTAGGACCTGTGCCACTTTCTGTGTCAGGGAGGGTCGTACTCTGCGAATGTTGTAGAGCATGAACCTGCAGGATCGGGTCACCGCTTTGATGTTAGCGGAGAACAACAGGGTGTTGTCCAGGGTCACACCAAGGCTCTTTGCACTCTGGGAGGAGGACACAACGGAGTTGTCAACCGTGATGGCGAGATCATGGAGCGGGCAGTCCTTCCCCGGGAGGAAGAGCAGCTCCGTCTTGCCGAGGTTCAGCTTGAGGTGGTGATCCGACATCCACACTGATATGTCTGCCAGACATGCAGAGATGCGATTCGCCACCTAGTTATCAGAAGGGGGAAAGGAGAAAATTAATTGTGTGTCGTCTGCGTAGCAATGATAGGAGAGACCATGTGAGGATATGACAGAGCCAAGTGACTTGGTGTATAGAGAGAATAGGAGAGGGCCTAGAACTGAGCCCTGGGGGACACCAGTGGTGAGAGCACGTGGTGCGGAGACAGATTCTCGCCACGCCACCTGGTAGGAGCGACCTGTCAGGTAGGACGCAATCCAAGACTGAGCAGCGCCGGAGATGCCCAACTCGGAGAGGGTGGAGAGGAGGATCTGATGGTTCACAGTATCAAAGGCAGCGGATAGGTCTAGAAGGATAAGAGCAGAGGAGAGAGAGTTAGCTTTAGCGGTGCGGAGAGCCTCCGTGACACAGAGAAGAGCAGTCTCAGTTGAATGACCAGTCTTGAAACCTGACTGGTTTGGATCAAGAAGGTCATTCTGAGAGAGATAGCAGGAGAGTTGGCTAGAGACGGCACACTCAAGAGTTTTGGAGAGAAAAGAAAGAAGGGATACTGGTCTGTAGTTGTTGACATCGGAGGGATCAAGTGTAGGTTTTTTGAGGAGGGGTGCAACTCTCGCTCTCTTGAAGACGGAAGGGACATGGCCAGTGGTCAAGGATGAGTTGATGAGCGAGGTGAGGTAAGGGAGAAGGTCTCCGGAAATGGTCTGGAGAAGAGAGGAGGGGATAGGGTCAAGCGGGCAGGTTGTTGGGCGGCCGGCCGTCACAAGTCCCAGGATTTCATCTGGAGAGAGAGGGGAGAAAGAAGTCAAAGCAAGGATTTGCCAGTAGATTGTCGACATGATTCATGATGATGACTGCTTGTCTAGCTTCCTAGCTAAGATTTTGAAAGTATGATTTTGACATGATCAGTCCAATCAAAGCTACGGTAGATGTATTGTGATTTGATGTCATGTTATCTGTGGCCAATGACCTTGAGCCTTCTTGGATGGGCACTTCTAATGTAAATCTATGGCAGCACCCAAGGGGGCTTGAACTGCCTAGCTCTCCCTGTAGATTCTGCAGTGACCTAATGTCCCCATGAGTGACAGAACACTGAGCCAATCACGGCGCAATTAGAGAAGCTGACCAACGCCTTCGCTCTGTATTTTCCGCTGCCTGCCCCTCCACCAGCTAGGGTGAAACACCTGCATTTTGGAGCTGCTTTACTCAAGAAAGCAAAAAAGAGACCATGTTTATATGAGGCTTTATTAACTCAATAAATATATATATATATTACATTGTTTGCAAAGGAGGGGGATGGGGATGGCTTTTTTACCTGTGACTATTCATTATATAGCACTGCCACGAGTGCCTTATTGCTTTTTTTTTTTTTTACTGTTACCAACATATTGAAATAACAATGAATTACATATTTTCATTAAAACATTATTTTGACAAGTCAATTCATACAATTTAATTCTTGCAGGTGATAAATCTGTCGATGTGACCTTGAGCAAGGCACTTAACCCTAATTGCTCCTGTAAGTCACTCTGGATAAGAGCATCTGCTAAATGACTAAAATGTAAATGTAAATAGGCATCTTAATGTCATAGATTTAGCACGTGGTAACTTGTGGAATAGACACCGGCTGGAATGCGGTTTGTTAGTTATTTTGGTCATGTTGTTTTATACCACAGGTGGGTCTAATCCTGATTGGTTAAACCGCATTCCAGCCGGTGTCTATTCCACAAGTTACCACCTGCTAAATCTATGACATTAAGATGCCTATTTACATTTTAGTCATTTAGCAGACGCTCTTATTCAGAATAACTTACAGGAGCAATTAGGGTTAAGTGCCTTGCTCAAGGTCACATCGACAGATTTTTCACCTAGTCGGCTCGGGGATTAGAAACAGCGACCTTTCGGGTACTGGCACAACGCTCTTAACCACTAAACTACCTGCCGCCCCATTTACTCTGTTCTTTCTGACTGCGCAATCCACTGTCTCATCAGCCCAGCCAAGCAATTTATAAACTTGATCTCCAGTATAAAAAGCATCTAGACATTATCTCACATTTCTTTTAGACTAACATTTCATTTTCAACAGCGGAGATTGTCTGTCTTTCTCTCCTACATTTGCAACATTGTTTCAATGTTCAAATGTGATCTCCAGCTGTCCATAGTAATGAACATGTCAGGTGTCGGGATGAGACAGACAGCGTTTCTCAGCCAGTCGAAATCATGAATCAACTGGCATCATTTTTATGGATATATACAAAGAAATGTACATTGAAAAAAGGTACAACGAAACGAAGTGCACCTAGTTTGCTGTCTTTCCAGCTTCAGTTTGAAGTGATTGTGTTAGCTGTGTTGTTGGCTAGCTCCTCTCAACAGTGTCCTGACGAGTGAGCACATTTCCATTTGTCGTAGTAAATATATAATGTTATAGCTTGGTCTGACTAAAATCTTGTGCATGACCCATTTTGTGTTGGGCCTTTGTATTCAATACAATGGACAAAAGAGTCCTATCTTGTCAGCCTTGTCAGCAGGTGGCTAAGGACAACACCCACGCCATAGGTCTCTCAGTTCTTCCAACTCACGAGTTCTTGCTCTGAGGACACACCCACACACACACACACACACACACACACACACACACATCATCACTGATAAACACACACACACACACACACACACATCATCACTGATAACACACACACACACACACACACACACAAAAATCCCCTTCTCTTAGGCTGAACATCTGAAGACAGAGAACCCGACTCAGAGCCAATGCAACAGTGATACTAACCTGGAGGGGACCTCGCCCAACTCATCAGGACCAATCAGAAGATCAGAACTACTAGATTCAACCTACTTCATTTTATTGTATAAAATGTCAGCACACAATGTTTCGGGGCTCTCTCAGATATCTCCCTACGAGATTGACGAACGGGTCCGTGCACGCGATTCCAGATATCTTTACCTCTGAATAAACTGCCTTTATTATACCATATCCACCCTGTCCAAAGTCTCTACTTGGTCTCAGTTCTCCAGTAAACTTGTTTTATCAACACATGCCAGGCGAAATCGCGCCTCATTACCTCATTGTTATGGATGTATCCAAATAAACGTAACTAGAAAACAGCTTAAACAAATGCAAATGCGGCTACTTTGCTGTTATTTTGGCTGCACTTTTTGACGTGACTGTAAGTTAGCCGCAGTTGGCAAGCTAGCAAGTAAGGGTTAAGAACGTTGCCAGCCAGTATGGCAATGGAACATTTGACTGGGTCGCGTCCATAGATACAGAACAAAAAGACTGAAGACTTTGTCTCGTCTTTAGCAACCGAACCGATAGAATGAACGACCAGCCGGCTTGGGTAGCAACCCTAGATTTGTGTCGGGACTATATCTTGTGGAAGGATGAAATAGTATGAATAAATTCCTCAAAATAACGTTTTTAATGAAAATATGTAAATCATTATTTGAATATATTGGTAACCCCTTGTATAAAAGTGATAATGCCCTCGAAGCGGTGTTTGGAGGATATTTTGGCACGGTTTGCTGTCCCGAGACACACCTGTACCAATATATTCTCCAAACACCGGCTTCGAGGGCACTCACTAAAATAGATTATTTTTGCATAGTTGCTATGCAAGAGGCCTGGTCGTCCGTTTTAAACATAATGGTTGCTATGCAGGCTGGATAACGTTCATGTCACTAACTCAGTCAAGTCAAACATTGAACTTGGAATGACAGTATCCTAGCTGCATTTTCGTTTGTTTGAGCTTTTTTTCTATCGGCATTTACTTGGATATGTCCATGATAATGACATTGATGAGTGATGATATGTCCATGATAATGACATTGATGAGTGATTTCGACTGGTTCAGAAAAAGTTGTCTGGGCACCGTTCATTCTGTGTATATGACGGCCAATACATACAGCACGGCTTGGAATGCTGCTCGTCCAATCAGCATCCATGATCCAAACAACCAGTTTAATAAGAAACAATACAGTCTATAATTTTTTTCCTGCATTTTCATCTTGAAAATTATGAAAAAGAGAGGCAAGTGCGCTGACCAACTCTTGACAGGTGAATCTATTTTATAACTGTTTTTGTTTTCCTTCTGCTTGCATTTTTTCATATTTGTATTTTGATGTGTGTATTTCTGTACTTTCTGTAATTCAGGGCTCATCTGTAAAAAAAACATATTTTGGTCACAGCATGACAAAACTGGCAGTTTTGTAGGTCCTTAGGTACTTTACAGAGAAGGCTCAGGGAAATATTCAACATGAAGGTGTGATAATGGACTATGGCCAGTTCAGGAAGTGACACAGTGTGGTTGAAGTATCTGAACCCTTGTTTCCCACGGGAGAAACTAATGTCTTGGCCATTAAACCCACATAAGAACAGTTAGACCACAAAGAGTGACAGGCAGGTATGGAGCAATTTCAGTACCAACAGAAATTGTATTTGAATTCCATAGTTTAGAATTTGTATTAGGATATTGCATTTTAATTTAATATTTTAGCATTTGTTAAGCACAAATTGAATCATTGAATTCATAAATTGAACTTTACAAACAATAATTTCAAGTTGATCAAAGTTTCATATATTCAACTTCTCAGATGCATTCAGATTTAGTTTTCAAATTCAGTTCTCTAAATTCAAAACCAGATTCAAAACCAGAGACAACATCCTGGTATTTTTCCAGCCAGGAAGGTAGAGGAGAACAGATAGTATCAAGTGCAATCTCTGGTAAATAGAAGCTTTTAGTGGTTTATGAAGCCAATGTGACATTATGAATTTGGCTCTACCGTTAGAACCATTATGGGTTTAAGCTAAGATTCTCTGGAACATGGATATGGCTTCTGTTCCCCTTTATGACAATCAAATGCAGCGCAGGACACGTTAGAAGGGAGTGTCACAAAAACCGGTTATTTGGCCCCCATAAGAATATAGTTGAATAGCCCTGCCATAGCCCTTCTAAGGATAGCCTTTCCACTCCCTATTTAATCTTGCTCTTGTGATTGACTGGGTTCTAACCAATGTCTCCTGCATGTCACAAGGCTGTGTTAGCCCACTTAGCTAAAGCCTAGAAATTAGATTTGATTATAGGGATAAGTTCAGGAAGTTTGTGTAAAGGACAACATGCTGCTTGCTTAACGTGTACCAGTTCCCCCAGATTCAGCTCATACCGAGACTCAAACTCAGGCCTTCTGGCTCGAAAACACACATGACCGCCCCACTGAAGCATTCCAACCCATCTTACTATTAAAAAGGGCTTTCTTCAATTGCGTAAGGGGCAACACTTTAGGCTGAGTAGGGAGTTTCACAGATCCTAATACAAGTCTTCAAGATCCCCATCAGTCATACTAACACGTCTTCAGGTCTCAGGCAAGGTTGCTCATCACATGCATGGATCACCAAACCACCTCTGTTGCACTCTCATTAAATGGGGTTTATTGGTTTATTTGGATCCCCACTAACTTTTGCCGAAGCAGCAGCTATTCTTCCTGGGGCCAACACAACAACAAAAAAACACGACAAGTAACAAAACACTGATACACTCATAGACAAGAACAGTCACATAAATTTAAAATACAACGAAATACAAACAATACAACTAAAGAATAATGTGTGTACTACATCTTTGACAAAAGAGTCCTAAGAAAACATTGTAAAAAATATTTTACCCCCCTTTTTCGTGATGTCCAATTGGTAGTAGTAGTTACAGTCTTGTCCCATCGCTGCCTCGGGAGAGGCGAAGGTTGAGAGCCATGCGTCCTCCGAAATACGACCCTGCCAAGCCGCACTGCTCGCTTAACCCGGAAGCCAGCTGCACCAATGTGTCGGAGGAAACACTGTACAGCCGGCGACCGAAGTCAGTGTGCATGTGCCCAGCACACCACAAGGAGTCGCTAGAGCGTGATGGGACAAGGACATCCCGGCCGGCCAAACCCTCCCCTAACCCGGACGACGCTGGGCCAATTGTGCGCCGCCTCATGGGTCTCCCAGTTGCCTGCGACACAGCCTGGGATCGAACCCGGGTCTGTAGTGATGCCTCTAGAACTGCGATGCAGACCGCTGCGCCACTCGGCAGGCCCCCTAAGAAAACATTTTGTATAATCTCTTATAAATTACTTTAGGCCCAACCTTGGGCACCTTTACTTTCCTTGTTATTGCCAAAATCTTAGGTCACTACAGCCAATGGGAACTGATTTTGCTTTGGAGCAAAGCTCTGTAAAATTAGTGAAGATATGATCAATACAAGTGGTTGTCACAGCTCACACTATTAGAATATTGTGTGT
Source organism: Coregonus lavaretus (assembly GCF_964263955.1). Classification (NCBI taxonomy): domain Eukaryota; kingdom Metazoa; phylum Chordata; class Actinopteri; order Salmoniformes; family Salmonidae; genus Coregonus; species Coregonus lavaretus. The sequence continues at coordinate 38,906,469 of NC_140012.1, read as the reverse complement.
GTGTGTGTGTGTTTGTGTCATTTCACAGTCCCTATTGTGCCATGAGATGTTGTTATGAGATGTTTGCTGTTTGCTTGAGTAATTGGAGATGGCAATGCAATCATGGCTCTGTACAATACTGTGCATTGCCGTGAATTTGTTTTGGACTTGGGGACTGTGAAGAGACCCCTGGTGGCATGTCTTGTGGGGTATGTATGGGTGTTTTTATTTATTTTTTATTTATTTTTTATTTAACCTTTATTTAACCAGGTAAGCCAGTTGAGAACAAGTTCTCATTTACAACTGTGACCTGGCCAAGATAAAGCAAAGCAGTGTGATAAAAACAACAACACAGAGTTACATATGGGGTAAAATAAAACAAAGTCAAAAACACAACAGAAAATATATATACAGTGTGTTCAAATGTAGCACGTTATGGAGGTAAGGCAATAAATAGGCCATAGTGCAAAATAATTACAATTAGTAATGATGTGCAAATAGAGATACTGGGGTGCAAATGAACAAAATAAATAACAATATAGGGATGAGGTAGTTGGGCGGGCTAATTTCAGATGGGCTGTGTACAGGTGCAGTGATCGGTAAGGTGCTCTGACAACTGATGCTTAAAGTTAGTGAGGGAGATAAGTCTCCAGCTTCAGAGATTTTTGCAATTCTTTCCAGTCATTGGCAGCAGAGAACTGGGAGGAATGGCGGCCAAAGGAGGTGTTGGCTTTGGGGATGACCAGTGAGATATACCTGCTGGAGCGCATACTACGGGTGGGTGTTGCTATGGTGACCAATGAGCTAAGATAAGGCGGGGATTTGCCTAGCAGTGATTTATAGATGGCCTGAAGCCAGTGGGTTTGGCGACTAATATGTAGTGAGGACCAGCCAACAAGAGCGTACAGGTCACAGTGGTGGGTAATATATGGGGCTTTGGTGACAAAACGGATGGCACTGTGATAGACTACATCCAATTTGCTGAGTAGAGTGTTGGAGGCTATTTTGTAAATGACATCGCCGAAGTCAAGGATCGGTAGGATAGTCAGTTTTACGAGGGCATGTTTGGCAGCATGAGTGAAGGAGGCTTTGTTGCAAAATAGGAAGCCGATTCTAGATTTCACTTTGGATTGGAGATGCTTAATGTGAGTCTGGAAGGAGAGTTTACAGTCTAACCAGGCACCTAGGTATTTGTAGTTGTCCACATACTCTAGGTCAGACCCGTCGAGAGTAGTGATTCTAGTCGGGTGGGCGGGTGCCAGCAGCGTTCGATTGAAGAGCATGCATTTAGTTTTACTAGTGTTTAAGAGCAGGGCAAGTTGCAGCGGAGGGTGCAGAGCTGGTGGCCGGGGTAGTGGTAGCCAGGTGGAAAGCATGGCCAGCCGTAGCAAAATGCTTGTTGAAATTCTCGATTATTGTAGATTTATCGGTGGTGATAGTGTTTCCTAGCCTCAGTGCAGTGGGCAGCTGGGAGGAGGTGCTCTTATTCTCCATGGACTTTACAGTGTCCCAAAACTTTTTGGAGTTAGTGCTACAGGATGCAAATTTCTGTTTGAAAAAGCTAGCCTTTGCTTTTTTAACTGCTTGTGTATATTGGTTCCTAACTTCCCTGAAAAGTTGCATATCGCGGGGGCTATTCGATGCTAATGCAGTACGCCACAGGATGTTTTTGTGCTGGTCAAGGGCAGTCAAGTCTGAGGAGAACCAGGGGCTATATCTGTTCTTAGTTCTGTATTTTTTGAATTGGGCATGTTTATTTAAGATTGAGAGGAAATTACTTTTAAAGAACAACCAGGCATCCTCTACTGACGGAATGAGATCGATATCCATCCAGGATACCTGGGCCAGGTCAATTAGGAAGGCCTGCTCGCTAAAGTGTTTTAGGGAGCGTTTGACAGTGATGAGGGGTGGTCGTTTGACCGCGGACCCGTTACGGACGCAGGCAATAAGGCAGTGATCGCTGAGATCCTGGTTGAAGACAGCGGAGGTGTATTTAGAGGGTAAGTTAGTCAGGATGATATCTATGAGGGTGCCCATGTTTACGGATTTAGGCATGTACCTGGTAGGTTCGTTGATCATTTGTGTGAGATTGAGGGCATCTAGTTTGGATTGGAGGATGGCCGGGGTGTTAAGCATATCCCAATTTAGGTCACCAAGCAGTACGAACTCTGAGGATAAATGGGGGGCAATCAATTCACATATAGTGTCCAGGGCACAGCTGGGGGCTGAGGGGGGTCTGTAGCAAGCAGCAACAGTGAGAGACTTATTTCTGGACAGGTGGATTATTAGAAGTAGAAGCTCAAACTGTTTGGGCACAGACCAGGATAGTATGATAGAGCTCTACAGGCTATCTCTACAGTAGATTGCAACTCCACCCCCTTTGGCAGTTCTATCTAGATGGAAAATGTTGTAGTTGGGGATGGACATTTCAGAATTTTTGGTGGCCTTCCTAAGCCAGGATTCAGACACTGCTAGAACATCATGGTTGGCGGAGTGTGCTAACGCAGTGAATAACTCAAACTTAGGAAGGATGCTTCTGATGTTAACGTGCAGAAAACCAAGGCTTTTACGGTTACAGAAGTCAACAAATGATAGCTCCTGGGGAGTAGGAGTGATACTGGGGGCTGCAGGGCCTGGGTTAGCCTCTACATCACCAGAGGAACAGAGGAGGACTAGAATAAGGATACGGCTAAAGGCTTTAAGAACTGGTCTTCTAGTGCGTTAGGTACAGAGAATAAAGGGGGAAGATTTCCGGGCGTTGTAGAATAGATTCAGGGCATTATGTACAGACAAGGATATGGAAGGATATGAGTACATTTACATTTTACATTTTAGTCATTTAGCAGACGCTCTTATCCAGAGCGACTTACAGTTAGTGAATACATATTTTTTTTATACTGGCCCCCCGTGGAAATCGAACCCACAACCCTGGCGTTGCAAACGCCATGCTCTATCAACTGAGCTACATCCCTGCCGGCCATTCCCTCCCCTACCCTGGACAACGCTGGGCCAATTGTGCGCCGCCCATGAGTCTCCCGGTCGCGGCCGGCTGCGACAGAGCCTGGATTCGAACCAAGATCTCTAGTGGCACAGTTAGCACTGCGATGCCTTAGACCACTGCGCCACTCAGGAGCCCAGAGCTAGCCTTGAGTCAGGAGTACAGTGGAGGTAAACCTAAGCGTTGGGTAACAATGAAAGAGATAGCATCACTGGAGGCACCGATTGAGCCGGTCTCGGCGTGTATGGGGGGTGGAACAAAGGAAGTATTTGAGGCAGTTTGAGAGGGACTTGGGGTTCTACAGTGAAATTGTATAATAAGAACTAACTGGAACAGCAATAGGCAAGGCATATTGACATGGGAGAGAGGCATAAAGCAATCACAGGTGTTATTAGAGAGAGCTAAGACAACAACTGGTAATGGCGATAAAGTTTGGGCTGAGGCTAAACAGATAAACAGGACAGGGTACTGTGTAAAGGAACAGTCCAGCAGGCATCAGCTGTGCAGCTGAGTGATCATAAGGTCCAGTGAACAGCAATATGTGAGTCTGAGAGCAGTTCGAATTGGTACTACAGCACAGCGATCAGGAAGCACGGCTGTCGTTTGCGTGTGCTAGCGGGCCGGGGCTAGCAGATGGATCTTCGTGGTCGTCGCAACGGAAAGCCTGTTGAAACCACAGACGATTACGTTGGCAGAACAGTCGTGATGGATCGGCGGGGCTCCGTGTCGACTCTATGAGGTCCCGTCCGGTTGACAGAGACGTAGATAGCCGGGAGATGTGCCTGACTCAAGGCTAGCTCAAGGCTGATTACATTTACATTTACGTCATTTAGCAGACGCTCTTATCCAGAGCGACTTACAAATTGGATTAGCCAACAACAACGTTCATTTGGTTGCAGCTAGCTAGTTGCGATTATCCAGTGTTAAAGGTCCAGTGATTCAGTGATTCCGGCAGAAAATCCAATAGGTTCTGGGTCGATAACGCGCTGTGCAGACAGTGCAGACTGGCCGATAATAGTCCAGGCTAGAGCTGGCTGGTAGGTAGTGCAGGCCACAGACAATGGTGAAAAACCGCTAACGGTGGCTAATAGCAAGTAGCTAGATAGCTGGTTAGCTGGCTACTCCCGTCCGGTAGACAGAGCGGTAGATAGCCGGGATATGGGCCTGCTCGAGGCTAACTGATGCTTGCTTCGGGGGCAGTGGTGATTAGCATACAGCAACATCCATTCGACATCCATTCGGTTGCGGCTAGCTAGTTGTGATCCGGTGTTAAGGTCCAGTGATTCAGTTATTCCGGAAGAAAATCTGATGTTCTGGGTGAAAACCGCTAACGGTGGCTAATAGCAAGTAGCTAGTTAGCTGGCTGGCTAGTTTCAACTGGAGATTCTAGATAAAGGTGAGTAAATAATAGAATCTGTTCTACATTGAGTGAGGCGGGTTGCAGGAAAGTATATTTAGTAGCTGTATGTTATTTGATTATGTAGACAATCTGGAATTTTCATCACAGTAATAGTTCTCATAAAAACTAGAAGAAAAGCAGTTAATCTCTCGTCAACCTTCAAGTCGTTATGTATGTGCAGTTAAGAGCAAGGTGTGCTGCACTGTTTTGAACCAGCTAGGTATTTTTTGGCTGCACCTGACCATATTACCTGACAGTAATCAAGATGGGACAAGACCAGAGACTTAACGACTAGTACAGTTGATTTTTTGTGTAAAAAAAACACAGAACATATTTTTATAACAGACATACCACTCACCATCTTCACAACAACTTTGTCAGTATGACTTGACCATGATAACTGACCATCCAGTGTCTCAAAGGACTCATTAGGCATCAGAATATGCTTTGGTCAAAAGAGCGTTGGGCCAGTAATCCAAAGGTCGCTGGTTCGAATCCCCGAGCCGACTAGGTGACAGTTGCCCTCATACCATACCTTTGATATCTCCCATCTCTACTACCTGGGTCTGTTTACAGGGTTATTGTGGCATACATATACATCTCCAAGAACAGCACTGTGGATTCTGTCATTAAGGAGGTCCTCACTCAACTGGGAAGACAGGTACAGCTTACCAGCAGGTCACCAACATAACACAACCACTCCACCTTAAATACAGCTTGGCACAAGTACTGTATGGGTGGCAGGTAACCTAGCGGTTAAGAGCGTTGGGCCAGTAACTTGCTGGTTCGAATCCCTAAGCCGACTAGGTGAAAAATCTCTTGATGTGTCCTTGAGCAAAGCACTTAACCCTAATTGCTCCTGTAAGTCGCTCTGGATAAGAGCATCTGCTAAATGCTTCAAATGTAAATGTAAATGTAATACCTAGGAGTTTAGCTTCCTCAACTTTCTCAATGGTCACACCCTTTATGCACAACTTCAGTAGAAGTTTAGGTCTTAGAGAATGTCTGGAACCAAATACAATGCTTTTATTTTATTTTTATATTTACGACTGTAACTCCTTATTTAGAATTTCAGTGAGCTCACTGGCTTTGGGTGCTGACATGTAGAGGTGGAATCATCCGCATACATAGTCCTTGCTTGGTGTAAGACCAGTGGCAAATCATTTGTAAAAATAGAGAAGAGTAATGGCCCAAGGCAACTGCCCTAAGGGACACTGCACTGTACATAGCTGATGTTAGAGAAGCTTCCATTGAATAACTCTCTCTAGGTTCTATTGGATAAATATCTCTACAATCATGTGATGGCAGGTGATGCAAAGCCATAGCAAGTGAGCTTTTTCAATAACAATTTATGATCACCAACATCAAAGGCTGCACTGAAATCTAACAATACAACTCCAGCTATCATCTTATTATCCATTTATTTTAACCAATCAGTCATCTGAGTCAGTGCAGTACAAGTTGAGTGCTCTTCTCTATATGCATGCTGAAAGTCAGTAGTTAACTTTGTTCTCTGAAAAATAGGATTGTATTTGGTCAAACACAATTCTCTCCATCAGTTCACTAAGAACAGGCAGCAAACTGATTGGCGGCAGTTAGAGCCAGCAAAGGGTGCATTACTATTTTTAGGCAGTGGAATTACTTTACCTTCCTTCCACGCCTGTGGACACACACTCCTTTAGGCTTTGGTTAAAGATGTAGCAAATGGGGTGGCAATACAGTCTGCTACAATTCTCAATAGTTTCCCTTCAAAGTTGCTATATCAGGTGGCTTATCACTATTGATGGATAACAATAGTTTTTACACCTTTTCTTCCTTCTCTTTCATTATTAAATCATTTATACCAAAATATGATGGTTCAATGTTGTCATTTCACTTCTGAGTTTTTCCACTTTACTAGTGAAATAATCATTAAAATGATTGGCAATATCGACAAGGTTTTGTTATAAATGACCCATCAACTTCAATGAATGATGGAGATTAATTTGGTTTTCTGCATATGATATAATTTAATGTACTCCAAAGTATTTTCCCATTACGTTTTATGTAATTTACCTTGGTTTGGTAATATAATTTCTTATTTGTTTTGTTAAGTTTAGTCACATAATGTCTCAAGTTACAGTATGTCAACCAATCAGCTGAGCAGCCTGACTTGTTTGCCACCTCTTTTGCATCATTTCTTTGAACTTTAAAATGTTTCAATTCATCATCAATCCAGGGGGCTCTAACTGTTTTCACAGTTAGTTTCTTAACAGGTGCATGTGTAAGAATATTCACACAAAAAATACACCACGCAGGGAATTAACAATGAATGGAAATAGTTGTTTTTCTGTAATGGGGAACTGAAGATTAGTGGATCAGGGACACGGGCAGTTTTTCAGTTCAACATCTGTTTAGAATCTGTGTAGGGGTTCCAGTCCGGGACTCATAGCTACATGTGGCAAGTTCTCATTTGTCCAAATTGTCTATACATTGAACCTGAAACGAGATACTTGGTATTTTGGCCATTGGCCCAATTTTATTGCAAGGAATTGTACTTGGTCAACCACAGGCTTGGCTTGGGTATAAACTACATCCTGTCCTCTTTGTTCAGTGGAGAAAACACTGAGAACAGGGAAGAATGAACATATACCATCCACTTTCCAGCATAACAACTATGATTTGTTCTCTTTGAATAAATATATTTTACTCCCCCTGATTTGCTTTGGGGTCTGTGTTATTGAAGAGTAACATCAACTGCTAACACATGCTTGTCAACAATTGGCATGAATCATTTTACAAATACTACCAGCTGCATCTGGATTCACTTCCTCGTGCCCATCAGACATCTTCAACAAAAGAGTCCTGAGGAAACATTTTGTATGATCGCTTACAAATTACTTTAGGCCCAACCTTTGGTACTTTGGCTTTCCTTGTTATTGGCACATTCTTATGGTCATTACAGCCAATGGGAACTGATATTGCTTTGGAGCAAAGCTCTGCAGCATTATTAAGATGTGATCAATACAAGTGGATGTCACAGATCCAACACTATTGGTATGCACTCTAGTTGGTTGAGTGATAACCTGGGTCATTACAGGCATTAGTCACAGTTAGATGCTTCCTCTTGAGAGGACAGGAGAACTTGCAACCACAGCACTTCAACAACATTTGACATGAGATCCTCTCTAAGCTTTACAGGAATATGGGATCACAGATCCTTCTGCTTCTGTTTGCCACAGAAAGTGTTGTTGTGCAGTAGGCCTGATTTTAAACCCAGTCAGTTATATTGGTGCCTTGATCTCTGAGTATGAGGTCAAAGGGGGGTGAAATGGTGCCTAGGTGGTTCGATGAACCACGCTCTTTTGATGACTAACCTTGCTGGAGACTTGAAGACTTGTGTTAGCTTCCTCATCACTATGGGCTTTAACTAAGTGGGCTAACACAGTCTTGTGACATGCAGGAGACCTGGCTTGAACCCAGTCAGAAACAATAACAAGATTAAATAGGGAGTGGAAAGGCTATCCTTAGAAGGGCTATGACACGGATATTCAACTATATTCTTATGTGGGGCAAATTTTGTTTTTTTGATACACTTCTAACATGCTGACTAGTCTGCGTGCGCCATAGCGCGCATGTTGATTTTGTCCATCCACACCAGACGCAATCAGGACACTGTCACGTCTCCTCCCGTTGCTCCCCTCCGGCGCTCTGATTCGCTGGTCTACTGAGCCACCGGTCTGAGCGCACCACCTCAGCAACACCGGAATGGAAACCCAACGCACCCTAATCACCTCCAGCGCACCTGCACCTCATCATCTCATCACTACCCCTATATAGCCCTGGACTGTTCAGTGTTGTGTTGTGTGTGATTGTTTGTGTCTTGTCGTGTACTCGCACTTTGTTGTTCTCTTGCTCAGTGTTAAGTAAACCTTTACATTGTTGATTCCTGCATCTGCGTCCTGCCTGTTCGTATCCTCAGTACTCGTCACAGACACGCAGGTTGAAATATCAAAATGAACTCTGAACCAACTACAGTGAGGGAAAGAAGTATTTGATCCCCTGCTGATTTTGAAAAACGCATGTCAAAAAAGTTATAAATTGATTTGCATTTTAATGAGGGAAATAAGTATTTGACCCCCTCTCAATCAGAAAGATTTCTGGCTCCCAGGTGTCTTTTATACAGGTAACGAGCTGAGATTAGGAGCACACTCTTAAAGGGAGTGCTCCTAATCTCAGTTTGTTACCTGTATAAAAGACACCTGTCCACAGAAGCAATCAATCAATCAGATTCCAAACTCTCTGTGATCATGAGAACGGTGAGGAATCAGCCCAGAACTACACGGGAGGATCTTGTCAATGATCTCAAGGCAGCTGGGACCATAGTCACCAAGAAAACTATTGGTAACACACTACGCCGTGAAGGACTGAAATCCTGCAGCGCCCGCAAGGTCCCCCTGCTCAAGAAAGCACATATACATGCCCGTCTGAAGTTTACCAATGAACATCTGAATGATTCAGAGGAGGAGAACTGGGTGAAAGTGTTGTGGTCAGATGAGACCAAAATGGAGCTCTTTGGCATCAACTCAACTCGCCATGTTTGGAGGAGGAGGAATGCTGCCTATGACCCCAAGAACACCATCCCGGGGCGATTTACCGTCAAATCTTGGGTGAGAACCTCCTTCTCTCAGCCAGGGCATTGAAAATGGGTCGTGGATGTGTATTCCAGCATGACAATGACCCAAAACACACGGCCAAGGCAACAAAGGAGTGGCTCAAGAAGAAGCACATTAAGGTCCTGGAGTGGCCTAGCCAGTCTCCAGACATTAATCACATAGAAAATCTGTGGAGGGAGCTGAAGGTTCGAGTTGCCAAACGTCAGGCTCGAAACCTTAATGACTTGGAGAAGATCTGCAAAGAGGAGTGGGACAAAATCCCTCCTGAGATGTGTGCAAACCTGGTGGCCAACTACAAGAAACGTCTGACCTCTGTGATTGCCAACAAGGGTTTTACCACCAAGTACTAAGTCATGTTTTGCAGAGGGGTCAAATACTTATTTCCCTCATTAAAATGCAAATAAATTTATAACATTTTTGACATGCGTTTTTCTGGATTTTATTGTTGTTATTCTGTCTCTCACTGTTCAAATAAACCTACCATTAAAATTATAGACTGATCGTGTCTTTGTCAGTGGGCAAACGTACAAAATCATCAGGGGATCAAATACTTTTTTCCCTCACTGTATATTCATTTGGGGACAAGTCGAAACATGAAACATTCATGGACATTTAGCTAGCTAGCTTGCTGTTGCTAGCTAATTTGTCCTTGGGTTGTTATTTTACCTGAAATGCACAAGGGCTTTTTTTCTGGATCTTTGTAGAATTCGGACCCATTTTGAGTAACATAAAATCATGTGTTCTCTACTCCGATAATTAATCCACAGATAAAAGGGGAATCCTAGTTAGTTTCTAGTAATCTCTCCTCCTTCAGTCTTCTTCCTCTTCTGTGGACTTTATATGGCGGTTGGCAATTAACTTTTAAGGTGCATTTCCACCACCAACTGGACTGGAGTGTGGACCTTAGTTCATCTTTCAATCACCACGTGGGTATATGCTCCTAAAACCAATGAGGAGATGAGAGATGCGGGACTTGCAGCGCGTCAAGCGTCAAAGATAGAACCAAGTTCTATTTTAGCACCTGGCTACGCAGATGCTCGTGAGCAGTTTGGATGAAATGATTGAATAACATGTATGTGTAGATTTATTTTGCAACAATCGCACACGCAACGTGGGCGGTGTGGTCAGCATGTAACTTGTCCTGCTCGGCCTGTGATCATCATAGAGGGGAACAGAAGGCACGTCCATGTTCCAGAGAGTATAATAGCTTATAGCTAAAACGGTTCAAACGCTGGAAGAATAAAATAAATTCAACATGCCAATTTGGCTTCAGAACGACAGAAGCTTTGGTTTACCACAGAGAGCGTTTGATTATATCTGTTTCCTTTACCTCTCCTGGCTGGCAAAATATCAGGAACAACAACTGCTTCCCAGGCGCCGATGGCGTGGACGTCGATTAAGGCAGGCCCCCGCACCTGTATGATTCAGAGGGGTTGGGTTAAATGCGGAAGACACATTTCGGTTGAATGTATTCAGTTGTGCAACTGACTAACTATCCTCCTTGCCCTTGTCTCTGGTTTTGAATCTGAATTTAGAGAACTGAATTTGAAAACTGAATCTGAATGCATCTGAGAAGTTGAATATGTGAAACTTTGATAAACTTGAAATGATAGTTTGTAAATTTGATACACAGACAATGAATGCAATATCTACCATATTGAAACTGAATATATACTGTAAATATTGAATTTGAATATTGGTAATTGGTAATTGGTAATACACATTCAAAAATATTAAATTCAAATTCAATATCCTAATACAAATTCAAAATTATATAATTCAAGTAGAATTTCTGTTGGCACTGAAATCTCTCCATAATGGAAGCTGATCAATGACTAAACATGTATCTTTTTTTTTTTTTTTTTATCATTATTTTTTTTAATCTTTTTTTTTTTTTTTCTACTACTACTGCTACTACTACTGCTACTACTGCTACTACTGCTACTACTACTACTACTACTACTACTAATACTATTGCTACTACTACTATTGCTACTACTACTATTGCTACTACTACAATTGCTACTGCTACTACTACTGCTACTACTGCTACTACTGCTACTACTACTACTACTATTGCTACTACTACTATTGCTACTACTACTACTACTATTGCTACTACTACTATTGCTACTACTAGTACTACTACTATTGCTACTACTACTATTGCTACTACTACTACTTTTTATTTTTAATTTTAATTTTTTAATTTTTTGGGGGGGAATGGATCAGCTTAATATTGCAGATAGATTGTATCTTCTATCAATGTAATTGTCTGCATCACTTCCAATCCCCCATGTTTTTTTTATTTTTTTTATTTTTTATATATATACTCCCCTTTATTACTTTTCAACCCCACCATCCTTTCCCTACTTGGAGTAAATTAGTGAACAACAATGCCCAGGCCTCTACTTCCGGTCTATACTTACTATCTACACCTTATGGACGGAGTTAATTTTACAATAATTCTATTATATATATATATATATATATATATATATATATATATATATATATATATATATATAATATAATTATTGTAAAATTAACTCTGTCCATAAGGTGTTTGTTTTTTTTGCTCCTGAACTTCTTCTACTCTCAACCTCTCCGATCATTTTCATGATGTCCATCCGGTTTGCTTCTATATGCCATATCTTTCTAACTGTGCTCTTTCCCAAAAGCTCCCAACATACAACCTATATACTTATTATGGACACAGTATGCTTACATTATTAGCTATCTTTGTTATTATTTGTTGTTATTTGTTATTAGTCCCATCCTTCAACTCTATTCAATACCTCCCATCTATTTCTATTTGCCATATATATTTCAACCGTACTGTGATGTTTTACAAAAGTTCTGAACCTTTCTATTCTCATTGCTTCTACAGATTGTGAATTAAAAATAAACATTTTTGCTAAAAGTATTATTATATTATTGATTGATTGACTATGACTTTTCAGATCACCCAGTAATGCTATCTGCAAGGTTAGTTCCAGGTAAATATTGCAATCCTTTAGCCATTCCTGGACCTGTGTCCAAAAACAAGCTACAAATGGACAGAACCAAAACAAATGATCTAATGATTCTGTCTCTTCACAGCAAAATCTGCAGAGCTGGGAAGATTGTATCCCCCATATAAATAACATTCTATTGGTAGCAAGAATTTTATATAATAATTTAAATTGAAAGATTCTAATTTTTGAATCCGGTGTCGTTTTGCGTGTCAGTTCATAAACACTATGCCATGGGATCGGTACGTCAAAGATCTCTTCCCAACTATTTTGCAATCTATATGCAATCTATGACTAAACATGTTAACTTGATAGCTCAGCTGAAACATGCACAGCTTGTTTCCAAAGCTAAGCAGTGTACATAGAGGTAGGCATCTGGATGGTAGATTCATTCTCACTGTAGTGCCATTCATATACCTCTTTATTTAGGTTGATGGCATGACATTGAAACACTATTTTGCTATCAACATTAAAACAAGGTCAAATAACATATGTCTAATCAAATAGGAAGTTCTGCATAATTTCAACCACCCAATATACAGGTAACTGCCAAAATAATGGAAACACCAACATAAAGTGTCTTAATAGCGCCACTACCATCAGGATATAAATGATTCACCATAGGTTGAAGGTCATCACTCAAACAATGGCTGTGTATTTATTGGAGTTTACCTTGCCCTCTAAGGGGTTGAGTGAACCTAAACCATGCCAGGAAAATGCACCCCACACCATAACAAAGCCGCCAGAACCCTCATTTACTCAAGTGTTTGCTTTATTTTGTATTGAATTTTACATTTTAACCATTTAGCAGACGCTCTTAGCCATTAGGCTACGAACCGCCCCATATAAGATGAAAAATATTTTGTATGTTTCTATGTGGAACTTTCTACGCAATTTCAACGTATACATAATTCTGATGATTATGTTGAAATTAGATTGATGTAACGACCTGTTAGTCAGGTTAAGTCAATGTATTTAAGTTGAGTCTTAAGTCTTACTGTCAGGGCGTGTAGTATGGTGTAGTGTAGGAATCAAATGCAGGACGCAGACTGAATGTTCCAAAAGCTGTATTTCTAGCCCAACACAGGCAACAGGACAACTAAGCCCGACAGCAAAACCACGCACGAAGGCGAAAGGCAAATGCGCACTAACAGGTGCGACAAAATGAAACGGTGCACACACAAGTGCAACTAAGCTCCAGCACAGTGGAGAAATACGCTCAACCGAGCAACACACAACACTGACGGAAACAATCATACACAACACTAGACAAACACAACGAGAAACTTATAGGACACTAATTACGTAAAACAGAAACAGGTGTGGAAACAAACAGACAAAAGCAAACGAACATGAAACATCTATCGGTGGCAGCTAGAATTCCGGAGACGACGAACGCCGAAGCCTGCCCGAACAAGGGAGAGAGGCAGCCTCGGCCGAAACCGTGACAGTACCCCCCCCTTGACGCGCGGCTCCAGACGTGCGCCGACTCCGGCCTCGGGGACGACCAGGGGGACGCGGCGCAGGGCGCGTCGGATGCCTCCGATGGAACTCCGTCAGGAGCGACGGGTCCAACACGTCTCTCCTCGGCACCCAGCACCGCTCCTCCGGACCGTACCCCTCCCACTCCACTAGATACTGGAGACCCCCCATCCGACGTCTCGAATCCAAGATGGATCTCACGGAGTACGCCGGTGCCCCCTCGATGTCCAACGGGGGCGGAGGAGTCTCCAAGATCTCATCTTCTTGGAGTGGGCCCGCTACCACCGGCCTGAGAAGGGACACATGGAACGAGGGGTTAATACACTTATACTCCACAGGTAGCTGTAATCTATAACATACCTCGTTCAACCTTCTCAGGACTTTAAATGGCCCTACAAACCGCCGACCCAGTTTCCGACAGGGCAGGCGGAGGGGCAGGTTTCTGGTAGAGAGCCAGACTCGATCACCAGGTGCGTACACCGGTGCCTCACTGCGGTGGAGATCAGCGCTCGCCTTCTGACGTCGGAGGGCCCGCTGCAGGTGGACGTGTGCAGCGTTCCAAGTCTCCTCCGAGCGCCGCGCCCACTCATCCACCGCAGGAGCCTCGATCTGGCTCTGCTGCCAGGGTGCCAGAACCGGCTGGTAACCTAACACACATTGAAATGGAGTTAGGTTAGTGGAGGAATGGCGTAGGGAATTTCTAGGCCATCTCGGCCCAGGGAACGTACCTTGACCACTCCTCCGGCCGGTCCTGGCAGTATGTTCTGAGAAACCTACCCACATCCTGGTTTACGCGTTCCACCTGCCCATTGCTCTCCGGGTGGTAACCCGAGGTGAGGCTCACCGAGACCCCCAACCGCTCCATAAACGCTCTCCAGACTCTGGACGTGAATTGGGGACCCCGATCAGCCACAATGTCCTCGGGTACCCCGTAGTGCCGGAACACATGGGTAAACAATGCCTCGGCAGTTTGCAGGGCCGTAGGAAGACCCGGCATGGGGAGCAAACGACAGGCCTTAGAGAACCGGTCCACAACGACCAGGATGGTAGTATTCCCTTGGGAGAGGGGAAGGTCTGTTATAAAGTCCACTGAGAGGTGGGACCATGGCCGTTGTGGAACGGGCAGGGGTAGCAACTTACCCCTAGGTAGATGTCTAGGCGCCTTACACTGGGCGCACACCGAGCAGGAGGAAACATAAACCCTCACATCCCTTGCCAACGTGGGCCACCAGTACTTGGCACTAAGACAGTGCACTGTCCGGCCGATACCCGGATGTCCAGAGGAGGGTGACGTGTGAGCCCAATAGATCAATCGATCCCGAACCTCGAGCGGAACGTACTTCCGACCCTCCGGGCACTGTGGTGGACTAGGGTCGGTGCGTAACGCCCGCTCGAGTTCAGCATCGACCTCCCACACTACCGGTGCCACCAGACACGACTCAGGCAGTATGGGAGTGGGCTCCACGGACCTCTCCTCCGCGTCATACCGCCGAGACAGCGCATCTGCCTTGCCATTCTGTGACCCAGGGATGTACGTGATCTTAAAAGTAAACCTGGTCAAGAACATACTCCATCTTGCCTGGCGAGGGTTCAGCCTCCTCGCCGCCCGGATGTACTCCAGGTTACGGTGGTCCGTCAAAATGAGGAAAGGGTGTTGAGCCCCCTCAAGCCAGTGCCTCCACACCTTTAGAGCCTGTACCACGGCTAACAGCTCCCTGTCCCCTACGTCATAGTTCCGCTCCGCCGGACTGAGCTTCTTAGAATAAAAAGCACAGGGAGGCCTAAACCGGCCTCCGACGCGTCCACCTCTACTTGGAACGGCAAAGAGGGATCCGGATGCGCCAGCACCGGGGCCGAGGTAAACAGGTCCTTCAGCCTCCCAAACGCCCTGTCCGCCTCGGCCGACCACTGCAGACGCACCGGACCCCCCTTCAACAGAGACGTGATGGGAGCTGCCACCTGTCCAAAACCCCGGATAAACCTCCTGTAGTAATTTGCAAACCCCAAAAACTGCTGCACCTCCTTCACAGTGGTTGGTGTTTGCCAATTACGCACGGCCGACACCCGGTCTACCTCCATCTTCACCCCTGACGCAGACAACTGATAACCCAAAAAGGAGACCGACTCCTGGAAAAACAGACACTTCTCTGCCTTCACATACAGGTCGTGCTCCACCAGCCTCCGCAACACCCTGCGCACCAGGGCCACATGCTCGACACGGGTAGGTGAGTACACGAGAATGTCATCAATGTACACCACCACCCCCTGCCCCTGCATGTCCCTGAAGATCTCATCCACAAATGATTGGAAAACTGATGGAGCGTTCATCAACCCGTATGGCATGACCAGATACTCGTAATGGCCCGAGGTGGTACTAAAGGCTGTTTTCCATTCATCACCCTCCCTGATGCGCACCAAGTTGTACGCGCTCCTGAGATCTAGTTTCGTGAAGAAACGCGCCCCATGCAACGACTCAGTCATGGTCGCAATCAGCGGGAGTGGATAACTATACTTCACCGTAATCTGATTGAGACCACGGTAATCGATGCATGGGCGCAAACCACCATCCTTTTTCTTCACGAAAAAGAAACTCGAGGACGCGGGGGAAGTGGACGGCCGTATGTATCCTTGTCTCAGCGATTCGTCTATGTAAATCTCCATAGCTTTCTTCTCCTCCTGAGACAGAGGATACACATGGCTCCGTGGGAGCGCAGCTCCTGCCTGGAGGTTTATCGCACAATCCCCCTGCCTATGGGGTGGCAACCGCGTCGCCCTCGCCTTACTAAACGCAATAGCCAAATCCCCATACTCAGGCGGAACGTGCAATGCGGGCACCTGGTTTGGACTCTCCACCGAGGTAGCCCCTACGGAAACGCCCAAACATCTACCCACACACTGAGCAGACCACTCCATCAGAGCCCTCTCCTGCCACGAAATCACTGGGTTATGGGTACTCAACCAGGGCATGCCCAGCACCACCGGATACGCAGGAGAGTCAATCAGGAACAGCTGAATCATCTCCTGATGATCCCCCTGCGCACACATCCTAAGTGGCGCCGTGACCTCCCTGATTAAGCCCGTACCCAACGGACGACTATCTAGGGCGTGAACGGGAAAAGGAACCTCAACAGGAATGAGGGGAATCCCTAACGCTAAACAAAACTTTTTATCAATAAAATTCCCAGCCGCGCCTGAATCTACCAGCGCCTTATGCTGGGAATGAGGTGCTACCTGTGGAAAACGTACAGGCATACAAAAATGGGCAACAGAGAGCTCTGGGTGAGTGGGGCGCCTACTCACCTGGAGGGAATCCCCAGTGCGGGACCTGTCGTCATCTCCCCTAGGAGGCCATCCCCAGCACCTAGCCGCGGTGTGTCCTCCCCGACCACAGTTGGTGCAGTGGATGGACCCCCTAGCCTGCCGACTCCTCCTCTCTCTAGCGCCAGCGCCCCCGAGCTCCATAGGACAAGGCTCGGAGGCGCTGGAGGGTGGAATGGACGGACCCTCCGCAGGACGTCCGCGGGTAGCCAGCAGGGTATCCAGCCTGATGGACATATCAACCAGCTGGTCGAAAGTGAGGCTGGTGTCCCTACACGCCAGCTCCCGACGGACGTCCTCTCGTAGGCTGCATCGGTATAGATCGATGAGGGCCCGATCATTCCACCCTGCATCTGCCGCTAGAGTCCGGAATTCGAGCGCGAATTCCTGGGCACTTCTCCTCCCCTGCCGGAGGAAGACCAGACGCTCCCCCGCCGCTTTCCCCTCCGGGGGATGGTCAAACACCGCCCTGAAGCGGCGGGAGAACTCGGTGTACGTAATCGTCGTGGCGTCGATCTTCCTCCACTCCGCGTTGGCCCACTCCAACGCTTTTCCGGCCAGGCAGGAGATCAGGGCGGACACGCTCTCATGCCCTGAAGGTGCCGGGTGCACTGTGGCCAGGTATAGCTCTACCTGGAGCAGGAATCCCTGACACCCAGCCGCGGTCCCGTCGTAGGCCCTCGGGAGAGATAGTCGGACTCCTCGAGGTTCCGGCGCTGGAATGGGCGGGCTGGCCGATGGTGCTGGCAGGGCGGGCGGCGGTGGAGGCGCACCCCAGCCTCGGAGTGTGGTAATCACCTCCTGCAGGGCGGTCCCCATCTGCAGGAGCTGCTCTTGCTGGTCCCGAACCTGGGCTTCCAGTCTCGTCTGGGCTGCTTCGGCTCCTGCTGATTCCATTGGTGGTGTATGATTCTGTCAGGGCGTGTAGTATGGTGTAGTGTAGGAATCAAATGCAGGACGCAGCCTGAATGTTCCAAAAGCTGTATTTCTAGCCCAACACAGGCAACAGGACAACTAAGCCCGACAGCAAAACCACGCACGAAGGCGAAAGGCAAATGCGCACTAACAGGTGCGACAAAATGAAACGGTGCACACACAAGTGCAACTAAGCTCCAGCACAGTGGAGAAATACGCTCAACCGAGCAACACACAACACTGACGGAAACAATCATACACAACACTAGACAAACACAACGAGAAACTTATAGGACACTAATTACGTAAAACAGAAACAGGTGTGGAAACAAACAGACAAAAGCAAACGAACATGAAACATCTATCGGTGGCAGCTAGAATTCCGGAGACGACGAACGCCGAAGCCTGCCCGAACAAGGGAGAGAGGCAGCCTCGGCCGAAACCGTGACACTTACCCTTATTTAAATGTTTACAATGCTGGTTGAAATGAGATGAAAGTAGTACTGGTTGATGACTTTTTTCAATTCCAATGTCTTTTCCACATTGATTCCATGTCACAATACGTGGACAAATTACGTTGATACAACATTGATTCAACCAGTGTGTGCCAAGTGGGACCTGATCACGAGACCATGAGCCCAACTCATGTCCACTAACGATGGATAGGGAGCCCAATCCCATATCCTAAAACAGTATTTGAACCATTGGATGATCAAAACATGTTTATTTAAATCTTCAAAAAATATATGAGTGTGGAATGATATAATATCAAATTGTGACAATCGTGGAAATTCGGAATAAAGTATTATGTATTGACAATATTTCAAGAGGGAAAGACTATCATATTATATCTTATAGATATCATTGCAAAAGAAAACAATAAAAGCACAATATCCCCAAGAAAACCACACGTTTTAAAACCTTAAGAAAAATATAATTTGCTGAGCTCAGAAATAAAGGCTACTGGTTAAATCTAATTAAAAACAAAAACACACAAAAAAGCGAGTAATTTGATCTCTTTGGTTCCATGGGAAAATAACTCAACTGTGCAAATTATGCTATAGCCACCGACATTGCCCACACTTCAGTTACCTAAATACAATCTTACACAGCCAAGCATCAATACCTGGGTCAAATAGCATGGTACTACTTTCACAAGATGCAGATAGCTTTGACCAGAAAATACAATAATTCAAATGGGCATTCCGTTGTTAAGGTGCTCATGTAATCATGAGAGGTTGCAAAATCTATTTTACACAACCGGATTGACATCACAATTTCAATATTTAGCATTCTGGCAGACTACAGGATCAGGTGATCCTCTTTCAATTCCCGAGCAGGAGGCAGAGCCTGATCCATGGTAATTTTCGGTGGGAAGACGAAGCCAGGGTAGTCATTCCCATCCACATCTGCGCTGGCCAACTGGTCGCCAGAGCCCTGCTCAGTGAAAAGGATTCCAGTGGCAGAACCCTCGCCTGACTGCTCCTCCGGCTCTGAGCCAGCCTCTTCCGGCACTCTGGAAGAAAAACAGAAGCACAGTACCATTAGCCATTACAGTCTACATCCTCTGAGCTCTTCCTGTGATTTTTCACAACAGCGCAGGCCGGGGCGTCTCAACACGCCCATCCTCCCTGCTTTGTTTGACTGAGAGCCTTGGATCGTATTAAGTTGAATTATGTATTGAATCAACAATATTTCACAAAGCGTTTAACAAGAAAGGCTGAGTGTATGATAACTCTATAACAGTTCTTGGCAGAGAATATATTGTTGAAATAGTGTCCAATTGTTTATTTTATCAACTTAAAGCTGCAATATGTAACTTTTTGGGCAACCTGACCAAATGTACATAGAAATGTGTGTTATAGATCTGTCATTTTCATTGAAAGCAAGTCTAAGAAGCGGTAGATCTGTTCTATGTGCGTTATTTCTAGGCTTCCTGTTCTTAAGTTTAGTTTTTGCGTCTTTTACTTTCGGTTTTGTACACCAGCTTCAAACAGCTGAAAATATAATATTTTACAACATAGTTGCTTGTTTTGTCACATAAACTGAAATTAGGCGAACTATTAGAATTTTAGCAACCAGGAAATGGTAGAGCGATTTCTACATAGTGCAGCTTCAAGTGAATGTGAAAATAAACACATTTAGATTAATCATTTGTAAAACTTTGCTCTGATACCTGTGAAGAAACACTGTTATTACTACAGTCACTATATTGGATTCATATGTTGTTACATAGTCATTATTTAGGAAATGCTTTGTAATTGCATAAAATACAGTGTTGTTCCTAACATAATAACCGCACTACTACACAGGTTTTATTCAAATACTGATGCTTCTGTTTGCATGGTACTTTTAGCAAGTGTAATACACAAAACCTAAAATTAAACAGTATATTCCTGACTTTTTGGCAATGTACTTTATTGTCGTATAAGGCAGGTTTTTATATTTCATCATGCCTACAGGGACTTTATAACAATAATAACTTTTTCTGCAAACAACAGTATAAGGAAGAGGGTTTCGTGAGATTCAACCCTTTTGCGTCTTGGTGTTTTTCTAACTGATACAATGTCTTGCTGAGGACTTAGACCACTAGTGGTGTCTTAGGCCATATGATAGCAAATGTTTAGCTTCCTCAATAGTAAAAACGTTGAACAGAGAGTTTAACAGAGCTGAGTGCATATTGTTCTCTTCTGTCTGCCGTAATATAATGAGTGCAGAAATCAATGCTTGGGTGCTCCTTCACACATCTATAATCAGATCACTTAAACCATATCGTTTGTAGTTTTAACACTGATCTTTCAGCAGGATAATCTAGAACCATTGAGTCGGCCCACCGTGTGTAGTTTATACTAATAAAAAGTCAACAAAGTGCTCACTTTGTGTATGCTACCATCGCTCTCGGAATGAGACCGAATATCAGAGGCCATTCAAGTCACAGTACGCACATACCGGGCTGATTCTGTCATTAATAACATTTCCTACAGGAAATTGTGAAGTGATTCTTGAAAAAAATCGGAAGTGTTATTGCTAAAGTCAGGGTTTGTGACACAATTTGTCAATGTTCGTTATTGCAATCCTTTATGGGGACATCGCTCATCAAAAGCAATGGCGCAAAGAAGTTAAAGTTTGAACAATTCTGTCACATTCTGTTCAATTCTGAAATTCATTGACCCATAGAGCCTTGGTCTCCTGACAAATTCATCTGTGATGATGACATATACTTACATTTCCTTTACGGCAAATGAAGGGAGTCTGTCAGGAGGCCCGGGCAAGTCCATCGAGGGACCCCTCTGTGTCTCACAGTTGGCATTCTTGGCTTCTGGCCTGCACTTAACCCACATATATCTGCCTTTTGCTGGAGCGCCTGTGTTTCATAAAGGAATGACAATATATAAACATAACTCATTTGTGACAGAGGATCTTCATCGACAATATTCCTATTGAATATGAAATATGAAATACATGCTTTTAAACATTGGTATTTGGTATTTGATTAGGATCCCGATTAGTTGTTGCGAAAGCAGCAGCTACTCTTCCTGGGGTCCACACAAAACATAAAACATGACATAATACAGAACATTAATACATTCTGGAGCGGCGCATGAGGCAGCGTTTTCCACCACCATTAACAAAACACCAAATGATGGAATTTCTCATAGAAAGATGGTGTCAAATCCCTCCAATAGAGTTCCAGACAATTGTAGAATCTATGCTAAGGTGCATTGAAGCTGCTCTGGCTCGTGGTGGCCCAACGCCCTATTAACACACTTTATGTTGGGGTTTCCTTTATTTTAGCAGTTACCCGTATCTGGATGCTGATTTATAATGCCCGGGAATAATCAATAGGCCTGAAAAGACTGTAAAGGCCCTTGGAATGGTTTAGGAACAAGTCAAGGTAGCCCCCATCCCCAAGAGGAGCCTGGGAGTTTTGATATGAACAAGTGTGCTTGCCACCATTCATCCTGCCCAACAAAAATTATGTTAAAGTATAAAGCAACTTGTTTTGGGGGTAAATTTTGACAATTTTCCAAAAACATGTACTCTAAACTATTCTCGGTCCGTATGTACCAAGCGTCTCGGAGTAGGCGTGCTGACTTGGGATCAGTTTTGACTTTAAGATCATAATGGACAGAGAGGACCTGATCAGCACTCCTACTGTGAGAGGACCTGATCAGTACTCCTAATGTGAGAGGACCTGATCAGTACTCCTAATGTGAGAGGACCTGATCAGTACTCCTACTGTGAGAGGACCTGATCAGTACTCCTAATGTGAGAGGACCTGATCAGTACTCCTACTGTGAGAGGACCTGATCAGTACTCCTAATGTGAGACACTTTCCCATTTCTTGCTAGTAAATTTGTTCTTGCAATCTGTGAGTACATTTTCCCTTTTGAAAAAACAAACAAACAAAATAGGTAGCCTACAGCTTAAGTCTTTGTTGGGCAGGACCATACAACATTTTTAGAATGGATATAGGCCTACTTATATTGATTTTTTTAACAGAAAACAAAGAAATACCTTATTCACACAAACTTGCAGTGGCTACTCTGCATTCACACATTTAGCCTACATTATTATTATAAGACATTAAAATGTCTTCACAGTATGATGTTGGCCTACAATAGACTATGTCAATACTATGATCAAATTACATGTTCACTTATGCAACCACCCATTTTACAAATGGCAGATTAAAGTTATGAACAACATGTGCATTGTTCTATTTTGTGGGGACTCAACCTTTTTCTTACTCGTACTCTATTCTGGTAGTAAAATGTGTCCTCCTGTCAGAAAATACAGACCAATTCAGACAAAATGGGCAGTAACCTATAGGCTATTTTGTCAAGCGTGCCAGAAGACATCAAATTGATAGCAGACGCGCTGTTAAACGTATCAACATGAATTAATCAACGTTAATGTTATTGTTAAAAATCCTTAACTATCCCTACTTACTTTTCTCAATAGTTAAATATTCTAGTATCCTATATGTGGCTAATGCAAAAAGGTGATATAGCCTACAATTTATTTTAAACTTACCATGTCCGTTATCTGCGAGAACGAAGATGACAGCCAGTGTCAGCCAGATCTTCAAATTCAGTAGTCCCTTCATTATTTTCGATGCTGTAATAAGGAGACGACAATATATGCTTTTAAAAAGAACCTTTGTGTGTGAATATTCTGAAATACACTTAATAGCACTGTTGAATAAACCCTGCCCATTTATGCGTCATTGTTTCCTGAAACCAGACGTCTTCGCAAGAAGTTTAACATCCGCAATGGAAAGTAATTTTCTTCCATATCTGGCATGCAACGCATTTAGTTTGTAACATAGGCTAGGTCTAGCGTTAAAAAAGATGATAAACACAGTAGCTTAATCTGGAAATTCCACGGATATACAAATTGGTAGTCACACTGTAAAACTGCAATAGACCATCATCTATTGATAGAAAATGTCACATAGCCTAATTTGAATCAAGCTTTGGCCCAATAAGTAGCCAAAATCCAATAGATGAAGGCCTAGATGACCAAATAACACCTAAAACCTCAAACACGTTGTCTCTTTGGTTTGGAGACGTGGTATGCTATAACAGCTCTCCAAAGGCTTATCGTTGTGTCCGCAATTAATTTGCTGAAAGGAATTTTCAGCAAATGAATGAGCTGTATTTCACATTTGATTACCTGTGACTAATTTCTCAAGAATCTTGAAGAAATTATGCAAATTCTATGTATTGTGACTGTATGCATACTATATATCTAACAGATGTTATTGGTAACAGGCGAAATGTTGAGATGTGGTTAGTCACCGTCTTGGATGTGGTCGGCGTCGACCAAACAAATTGCTGCTCAAATGTAAAACTGTGGGTAGAAAACACCACACAACTTGGAAGCAAAGTGCATTTCAAACCATACTCAAAATACACAAGAGTGAGAATATTAGAATTAGATGGATCTGACAAGCAATCTAAGCACTTTATAGAAATTCTAAGTACATTAATTAAAAATTATTGCTCAGTGTGAGTTGAATTTGAAAATGTAGTTTGCTGAGCTTTGCAACTTAAAATACTGTGTTGTATTTTACTATATTGTAGTCAATTGACTTGTCAGGGACCTGCAGTGTCTCCACGTACATTGCCCAATAGCTAGCTCTTCAGTAGTGCGACTGTTTGTGAGGCAGAGGTTGTGGGTTCGAATCTCGATATTAGCAAGCAATATGGTGTCCTTCATGCTTAAAATGTGGATGTTTATTCATAATATGCCATTTAGCGTACACTTTTAGTCAAAGAAATGTACAATCATGCATTCTCTCTTTCTTTCTTACGGGTGGTCCTGGGAATTGAACCCACTATCCTGGCGATGCAAGTGCCATGCTCTACCAACTGAGCTACAGAGGACCAACACTACTCCAAATTGTTGAGTAAACTTACTAAAAGAGCTTGAGTTGGGACACATATTTTTTTTACAGTGTTCTCTAGATTCTGATGATTGATCTCTGTCTTGTTAATTGGCCTCTTTAAAATCGTATTTAGAAAAGGTGACGTGCATGTGTATGAATGTTTATTTTCAGCTGATGCGTAGCGTAGTCATAGCTGTGAGATGGAAGAGGAAGTGGGTTTATCGGGTGCTTTTATTTTGTTCTCAGGAAATGACACTTCATTCTCTTCACTGAGAAATCCAACGCTGCACATAACTTGACGGGCCACTGGCTGAAAACAAAGTGTAGCTTGGCCTAAACCGTCTTTTACATTCCTGGCATCTCCCCCTTAAGACAAACTGCATAGGCTATGTATGTTCCCCAGGCCAGGCACCTCTACTGCTGTCCTGTGTTGATCTCATGAATAACATGGCTGGCTTCAAAAGTATGAAGGCTAAAACATGTTAGAAGTTTTTAGTTCAAAGTGAAAGTGATCAATTCTTACAGGAAAAACGTGAGTTTATTCACAATTTACTAACATTGTCAGGACCCTGTTGCTGTCATAACCCTATTGCAGCAACGTCATTCAAAGCAACCGTTGTATTAGGTCACCTGTTGGAGCAACTGTCAGAGTCATACTGTCCTTTTCAGAGAAGATTGCACTGGAGACCCATGCTGATGTGCTGAGGAATCTCATTTTTTTGCTTTTAGGCTCCATTAGTCTATCCTTCAACCATGTATCACATGAAAACAAATTATACTGAGAAACTATTGGACTAACTTTACTAATAGCACTTTGACATTTTATGACTGATAGTGAAGTGTCTGTTTGTGTTACTTGTACTCATGCTGTTGTTGTAAAAAATTTTGTGATCCAATTGACATTTTAGTCATTTAGCAGACGCTCTTATCCAGAGCGACTTACAGTTAGTGAGTGCATACATTTTTCATACTGGCCCCCCGTGGGAAACGAACCCACAACCCTTGCGTTGCAAGCGCCATGCTCTACCAACTGAGCTACATGTTTTAGCTCATAGAGGCAGTTTCCCGGACACAGATGAAACCTAGTCCTGGACGAAAAAGCTCAGTGGAGAATATCCATTGAAAATAATGTTTAGTCTAGGACTAGGCTCAATCTATGTCCACCGGAAACCACTCCATGTTGAGCACTCATGCATGTAAACAGAATATTTTCTGGAGAAGTGTAGAAATTTGAGACATGTTATTGTCTGCATAGACAAGTCCCTAACAGTATTACCATTAAGACTGCAGTGAATGAGGTCATCTAGATTTTTTGCTGGCTGTCTCTGTCTCAAATATCATTCAGAGTAAAATGCCCTAGCTGAGCAAAAACTGAAGCGTTTGATGACCTAGTAAATGAAATGCCTTAAATCAGTAATTTTTCTAGGGTAGGGACAAATACTTTTTCTACTGAAATATTGTTTCTTTTAGTTTATTTTTGCGGACACCATTTTTGTTGAGTAAATGATATCAAATGTGCATTTTTGAAGCACAAAAATAACGATTCTCCACATTACCACTGTCACACCCTGGCTCTGGGACTCTATATGTTGAGCCAGGGTGTGTTCATTCTATGTGTTCTGTTTCTATGTTGGGTGTTCTAGGTTGTGTATTCTATGTTTGCCTGAGTGACTCCCAATCAGAGGCAACGAGTGTCAGCTGTTGGCTGGTTGTCTCTGATTGGGAGCCATATTTATACTGTCTGTTTTCCCTTGGTGTTTGTGGGTTTTTGTTCCGTGTTCGGTCATTGTCACCGTGGACTTCACGAGTCGTTTATTGTTTTGTGCTTTAATATAATAAAGTAACATGTTCGTTCATCACGCTGCACATTGGTCTACTTCTCTCCCTGACGATCGTGACAGAAAAACCCACCATACCAGGACCAAGCAGCGTGTCCAGGAGCAGGCAGACTGGACATGGGAGGAAGCGCCAGGAAAGGAGATGGAGAGGCTGGCGATGGCCCAGGTGGGCAAATCGTGGTCCTGGGAGGACATGCTCGGGGGCAAAGGGCCATGGGCAAGGATTAAGGCCCTGGCGAGAGAGGAGCAGCGGCGTCAGCAGTGTCATCGTCGGAAGGACGAGAGGCAACCCCCAAAATTTTTTAGGGGGGGGCACACTGCATGGGCGGCTGGGCAGCAGGAGGCTGCCACAGGGCGATTTGGAGAGGAGGCCACCGGGTTTGGGGGGCCAGAAGGCAGGTTGGCGGAGCCTGGAAGGAGAGCGGAACCAACGTCCCGTACTCAGGCATGGCAGCATGGGACGGGGCAGGTTCCGCGGTATGCGGAGCGGCGTTCTGTGCCACGAGTGGTCCGGCATAGTCCTGTACGTCCTGTGCGAGCGCCCCGCACATGTCGTGCGAAGGCGGGTATGCAGCCAGGACGGAGTGTGCCGGCTCAACGCTCGTGGTCTCCAATGCCTCTCCGCGGTCCCGGATATCCTGCTCCAGTGTCACGTGCTGTTATGCCAGTGCGGGTACACAGCCCTGTACGTCCTGTGCGGATGCCTCACACAGAGTGTGTGAGGGTAGGCATTCAGCCAGGACGGGTTGTGGCCGCTCTTCACTCCAGGTCTCCTATCCGTCTCCACAGCCCGGTTCGGCCTGTCCCTGCTCCACGCCCCAAGCCTACGGTGTGCGTCGCCAGCCCAGTCCGGCCTGTCCCTGCTCCACGCCCCAAGCCTACGGTGTGCGTCGCCAGCCCAGTCCGGCCTGTCCCTGCTCCACGCACCAAGCCTACGGTGTGCGTCGCCAGCCCAGTCCGGCCAGTCCCTGCTCCACGCACCAAGCCTACGGTGTGCGTCGTCAGCCTGGTCCAGCCCGTTCCTGCTACTCGCACCAAGCCAGGGGTGCGAGTCGTCAGCCTGGTCCAGCCCGTTCCTGCTACTCGCACCAAGCCAGGGGTGCGAGTCGTCAGTCCGGTGAGGCCCGTTCCTGCTACTCGCACCAAGCCAGGGGTGCGAGTCGTCAGTCCGGTGAGGCCCGTTCCGGCTCCACGCACCAAGCCAGGGGTGCGAGTCGTCAGTCCGGTGAGGCCCGTTCCGGCTCCACGCACCAAGCCAGGGGTGCGAGTCGTCAGTCCGGTGAGGCCCGTTCCGGCTCCACGCACCAAGCTAGGGGTGCGCATCGTCAGCCCGGTCCGGCCCGTTGCTGCTCCACGCACCAAGCCAGGGGTGCGCATCGTCAGCCCGGTCCGGTCAGTTCCTGCCTCACGCACCAAGCCAGGGGTGCGCGTCGTCAGTCTGGCACAACCCGTGCCTGGGTCATCGGTGCCAAATCAGGTACCGCTCAACTGCTCCACAACGGAGCTGAAGCTAGCCGCTCCTGCTACGTCCAGGTCAGCTCCAGCCAGCGGGGCCAGACCGGACCAGGGGCGCTATGGGGGGTTTATTGGAGGGTGGTGGGCAAGGCCGGGGCCGGAGCCGCCGCCGAGGAGGTGAGCCCACCCAGCCCTCCCCTGTTTTGCTCTTGTTGAGGCGCGGTCGCAGTCCGCGCCTTTAGGGGGGGGTACTGTCACACCCTGGCTCTGGGACTCTATATGTTGAGCCAGGGTGTGTTCATTCTATGTGTTCTGTTTCTATGTTGGGTGTTCTAGGTTGTGTATTCTATGTTTGCCTGAGTGACTCCCAATCAGAGGCAACGAGTGTCAGCTGTTGGCTGGTTGTCTCTGATTGGGAGCCATATTTATACTGTCTGTTTTCCCTTGGTGTTTGTGGGTTTTTGTTCCGTGTTCGGTCATTGTCACCGTGGACTTCACGAGTCGTTTATTGTTTTGTGCTTTAATATAATAAAGTAACATGTTCGTTCATCACGCTGCGCATTGGTCTACTTCTCTCCCTGACGATCGTGACAACCACCGAAACCAGCTTTAATAAAAATAAGTACTAGCTACTATTTTGAATGTTTATAAAATAACAAGCATGCTCGTCAGCTGTCTTGTCTGTCTGTAGTCTCTATTTAGCACATACAGAGAAAAGATAACTCCTCTTCATTGGGCTTTTGAAGAGAGAGACTGTACTGTCATTGTCAGGTTGAGGTTTCATCCTACAGCCAAGTCACACCAAGTTTGAGCTAAATGCCTCCCACAGCCTCGTTTGCGTCTTGCTCAGGAGAATTCACATGGTAACAACACAAAAAATCCCCATCTGGATGGTTTTGCATTCAAAGTATATTTACAGAGCTGAAGTGGTAATAAATCTTGACACAGAGACACATTTATGTCTCTTAAAATGTAAAACAACAGAGTTCTGTAATTAACTCAGAATCCTCACAGCTCCTGAAAGTTACAATTATGTACATCTAGCTAAGTCACAGAGCTATTATCTATTTCCTATGTAAGTCATTTATTACATGTTTGTGTGAATGTTACAATAAAATGTTTCCTTTATAAAAAATAAAAAAAAGTATTCATACACATGATCATCAAGCATTTGTGAACCTTTCAAAGGCGAACTAAGATGAATTTAAGTTTCTGCTGGATCCTGTAGCAGAGCAATGATTGAGATACGGTTGAAGTCGGAAGTTTACATAAACTTAGGTTGGAGTCATTAAAACTTGTTTTTCAACCACCACAAATTTCTTGTTAACAAACTATAGTTTTGGCAAGTCGGTTAGGACATCTACTTTGTGCATGACACAAGTCATTTTTCCAACAATTGTTTACAGACAGATTATTTCACTTATAATTCACTGTATCACAATTCCAGTGGGTCAGAAGTTTACATACACTAAGTTGACTGTGCCTTTAAACAGCTTGGAAAATTCCAGAAAATGATGTCATGGCTTTAGAAGCTTCTGATAGGCTAATTGACATCATTTGAGTCAATTGGAGGTGTACCTGTGGATGTATTTCAAGGCCTACCTTCAAACTCAGTGCCTCTTTGCTTGACATCATGGGAAATCAAAAGAAATCAGCGAAGACCTCAGAAAAAAATTTGTAGACCTCCACAAGTCTGGTTCATCCTTCGGAGCAATTTCCAAACGCCTGAAGGTACCACATTCATCTGTACAAACAATAGTATGCAAGTATAAACACCATGGGACCACGCAGCAGTCATACCGCTCAGGAAGGAGACGCGTTCTGTCTCCTAGAGATGAGTTCTGTCTCCTAGAGATGAATGTACTTTGGTGCGAAAAGTGCAAATCAATCCCAGAACAACAGCAAAGGACCTTGTGAAGATGCTGGAGGAAACAGGTACAAAAGTATCTATATCCACAGTAAAACGAGTCCTATATTGACATAACCTGAAAGGCCCCTCAGCAAGGAAGAAGCCACTGCTCCAAAACCGCCATAAAAAAGCCAGACTATGGTTTGCAACTGCACATGGGGACAAAGATCTTACTTTTTGGAAAAATGTCATCTGGTCTGATGAAACAAAAATAGAACTGTTTGGCCATAATGACCATCGTTATGTTTGGAGGAAAAAGGGGGTACCTTGCAAGCCGAAGAACACCATCCCAACCGTGAAGCACGGGGGTGGCAGCATCATGCTGTGGGGGTGCTTTGCTGCAGGAGGGACTGGTGCACTTCACAAAATAGATGGCATCATGAGAAAGGAAAATGATGTGGATATATTCAAGCAACATCTCAAGACATCAGTCAGGAAGTTAAACTTGGTCGCAAATGGGTCTTCCAAATGGACAATGACCCCAAGCATACTTCCAAAGTTGTGGCAAAATGGCTTAAGGACAACAAAGTCAAGGTATGTAAATGTAAATGTAAAAAAATGTATTGGAGTGGCCATCCCAAAGCCCTGACCTCAATCCTATAGAAAAGGTGTGGGCAGAACTGAAAAAGCGTGTGCGAGCAAGGAGGCCTACAAACCTGACTCAGTTACACCAGCTCTGTCAGGAGGAATGGGCCAACTTATTGTGGAAGCTTGTGGAAGGCTACCTGAAACGTTTGACCCAAGTTAAACAATGTAAAGGCAATGCTACCAAATACTAATTGAGTGTATGTAAACTTCTGACCCACTGGGAATGTGATGAAATAAATAAAAGCTGAAATAAATCACTCTCTACTATTATTCTGACATTTCACATTCTTAAAATAAAGTGGTGATCCTAACTGACCTAAGACAGGGAATTTTTACTAGGATTAAATGTCAGGAATTGTGAAAAACTGAGTTTAAATGTATTTGGCTAAGGTGTATGTAAACTTCCGACTTCAACTGTACAAAACACTGTTTATCAATAGATAGATGCTGCTTAACGACTTGCCTAACAAAATGTCTTCTTGGTAACTTGTCTGTGAGGAACTTATAATTTGGCAATAGATGAAGCTTATCAGATGTTTTCATATTCAGCTATTAACACATTAACACGTTCATATTTGAGTGAAGGCTTGCTTATCTAAAAAACGATATATTTGTTTGTAAATGAGGATGGGCATGTGTATGCTTTTTTTTATCAGAGGAAAAGATTGTGATTCATAATAAGAATGGTCACATCTGCTAATACAGATAGCAGAAGGGTAATTTCCAATTAAAGGCACAATTTGTTATTTCATCAGCCTGGCCCTCCCACTTTGTTTGGTAAACTAAGAGATGTGGCTGAGGAAATGTAACCACATTCAAAATTCATTTACAGAGCTATAGACACAAGGACTGAAAGTTCATGACATCAACATAATACCTTTTATATATACACAGTTTTTTTCTAAACACTAAAATTGTTACAAAAACCTAAGTAATGGAAGAATAGTCTTAGATTGGGGTTATGATAGGGTAAGACCTATACAGTGGGGAAAAAAAGTATTTAGTCAGCCAGCAATTGAGCAAGTTCTCCCACTTAAAAAGATGAGAGAGGCCTGTAATTTTCATCATAGGTACACGTCAACTATGACAGACAAATTGAGATTTTTTTTCTCCAGAAAATCACATTGTAGGATTTTTTATTAATTTATTTGCAAATTATGGTGGAAAATAAGTATTTGGTCACCTACAAACAAGCAAGATTTCTGGCTCTCACAGACCTGTAACTTCTTCTTTAAGAGGCTCCTCTGTCCTCCACTCATTACCTGTATTAATGGCACCTGTTTTAACTTGTTATCAGTATAAAAGACACCTGTCCACAACCTCAAACAGTCACACTCCAAACTCCACTATGGCCAAGACCAAAGAGCTGTCAAAGGACACCAGAAACAAAATTGTAGACCTGCACCAGGCTGGGAAGACTGAATCTGCAATAGGTAAGCAGCTTGGTTTGAAGAAATCAACTGTGGGAGCAATTATTAGGAAATGGAAGACATACAAGACCACTGATAATCTCCCTCGATCTGGGGCTCCACTCAAGATCTCACCCCGTGGGGTCAAAATGATCACAAGAACGGTGAGCAAAAATCCCAGAATGACCTGCAGAGAGCTGGGACCAAAGTAACAAAGCCTACCATCAGTAACACACTACGCCGCCAGGGACTCAAATCCTGCAGTGCAAGACGTGTCCCCCTGCTTAAGCCAGTACATGTCCAGGCCCGTCTGAAGTTTGCTAGAGTGCATTTGGATGATCCAGAAGAGGATTGGGAGAATGTCATATGGTCAGATGAAACCAAAATATAACTTTTTGGTAAAAACTCAACTCGTCGTGTTTGGAGGACAAAGAATGCTGAGTTGCATCCAAAGAACACCATACCTACTGTGAAGCATGGGGGTGGAAACATCATGCTTTGGGGCTGTTTTTCTGCAAAGGGACCAGGACGACTGATCCATGTAAAGGAATGAATGAATGGGGACATGTATCGTGAGATTTTGAGTGAAAACCTCCTTCCATCAGCAAGGGCATTGAAGATGAAACGTGGCTGGGTCTTCCAGCATGACAATGATCCCAAACACACCGCCCGGGCAACGAAGGAGTGGCTTCGTAAGAAGCATTTCAAGGTCCTGGAGTGGCCTAGCCAGTCCCCAGATCTCAACCCCATAGAAAATCTTTGGAGGGAGTTGAAAGTCCGTGTTGCACAGCGACAGCCCCAAAACATCACTGCTCTAGAGGAGATCTGCATGGAGGAATGGGCCAAAATACCAGCAACAGTGTGTGAAAACCTTGTGAAGACTTACAGAAAACGTTTGACCTGTGTCATTGCCAACAAAGGGTATATAACAAAGTATTGAGAAACTTTTGTTATTGACCAAATACTTATTTTCCACCATAATTTGCAAATAAATTCATTAAAAATCCTACAATGTGATTTTCTGGATTTGTTTTTCTCAATTTGTCTGTCATAGTTGACGTGTACCTATGATGAAAATTACAGGCCTCTCTCATCTTTTTAAGTGGGAGAACTTGCACAATTGGTGGCTGACTAAATACTTTTTTTCCCCACTGTATGCTTGTACTAGCCTGAGGGCAATGGGTATATTTACATTTCAAATTAGTATAGTTCTGACAATGAAAGTTATTGTAGTACTACTAATAGAATGAAGTAGCTAGAGAAATGACTTCCACTGTACCCTCTGCCTGTGGATATTATTAATAAAAGTATTGCACGAATCTATCATCGTATGTGCGGGTCTGAGAAAAATGTTTTTTTTTGTTAAACGCATTTCATGCAAATCTACGTCAGAAGCCATTTGATGAGTAACAGCGCCCTCTACAGTTTCCTTATAAGCCCTACTCTCAGACGAGGGCTGACCGCTCTGATGCAGCAACAAATCTGCTTGGAACTCTAATACATAGATACGATTTGATACTGTATTAAAAACACAATTGTCACTTGCTGGACAAGAACACATACAGATCGTCATAACCAACCTAATTGTTCAAATTAACTTCAACAATGAACATTTTTGAGAGACAAGTAAGGTTATTTGCACCTTATGTTTATTTTGTGTTGTCAGTTGGAAATAAACAGATCTACATACCATACAACATGACAGTTATTTTCAATCAGCTAGGAGAACAAATAAATTAGGCAAATAATGTGGTATCATGCATATAGCTAATTGTTTTAAGTTATTAAAGGTGTGGTTAATTTATCCAAAAGTAACAGACGTTACACAGTGACATCAGGAAATGCAGATGGGGGTTGAGGAGAATTACATATGCAATATATGATAGGGGTGTTTAAGCAGGCTTTGTAGTGTGGAGTTTAGGTCCATATTCAGAGTCAGTTAGAGGAGGCCAACTTTGCCTTGAGTCGGTTGATCTTGAGGGGCAGAAGGCTGGACATCTCTTCGCTCAGCTCCAGCTCTGTCTCGATGGCGCTTTTAGCCTCTGGGTTGTCCTTGCAGTACTGGACCACAAAGTTGTAGCACTCCAGGGAGCGGCTCAGGTTCTCCAGCTGAACGGTTGTGCTGGACGAGATCAGCCTGCTGTGTAGACGAGCCACCCGGAACTTAGCCACCAGTGCCGGCCTCAGCACCTCGTCCTCCAGTTTCTCTGGCCATTTGCCCTCTGGCGAGCGGACGGAGTCGAGGAACATCTGGTAGAACTTAGTGGAGGAGGAGCAGAGGTGGTTAAACTTCTTGACTGTGTGCGCATCCAGGTCGTCCTGCTTGTTGGCCACGGCCAGCTTCAGATCCATCATCTCGTAGTAGGTCTCAGCCAGCTCAAACTGCAGCTGGCGGCAGATGAGGAGGTAGTACTGGGCGTTCAGGTCTTTGCAGATGGGCTCCATCATGTCCACTCGCCGCTTGTGCATCTTGCAGCGCCTCTCCAGGTCGTCCTCGAAGAAGGCCAGGGCCTTGAAGAGAGCGCTGTGGTCCTGCAGGATCTCGATGTGGTCTGTGACGTGGCCGTCCATCTCAAAGTACTCCTTGGCTTGGTTTACGTAGGTCTGGCCAACCAGGAAGATGGCGCGGGCCTCCTCAAAGTCCACGGGGAAGACACAACTCACTTTCTCCTCCAGGCCACAGATGGAGTCAAAGGTGTCACTGGAACCAAACAGAACAGCACTCTTCCTTCCCCTCTCCTTCTTCTCCTCCTCATGTAGCCGTGTTGCTCTCAGCTCCGCCTGACGATCCATATCTAGCTCTCCAATGTTGTCCTGTGCAGAGCAGTAGACATAACAATAAGATATTGTCTCACAATTACAGGCTAATCATCTACGGAATTACATTAGATCTGAAGATATCTAAATTACCTCGAGAAGTTTCTTGGCATCTTGCAACAAATTAAGACAGTATTTTATCCAACACCTGGCTATTTCAGCTCTCTTCTGTCTAAGTTGGTCTCGCTTCTCAGCTTCAGCTTCACCTAAAGAAAAAGGTTTGAGATGTGTATTAATGAGTATAGAAAGAAAGACAACTTAAACATTTCAGAAATAACATATACTGTCAAGGCTGAGTATATGACTTCAGAGTGAGAACTTACTCTCCTGGGCAGCGGCTTCTGAGGGGACCTCCCCGGCCAGGTCTGCTATGACACTGGCAGCAGATAGACAGTGCCTGCCCTCCATGTAGAGGGTCTGGGAGGAAGAACAAAACATGTGAGATTAATCCATAGTTAATGTTCTGTATTATGTCATGTTTCATGTTTTGTGTGGACCCAAGGAAGAGTAGCTGCTGCTTTCGCAACAACTAATGGGGATCCTAATAAAATACAAAATATCATTATGAAGAAATCAAGTAATGTACCGACTGTAAATACATGACAAGTCATTCATCTTGATGAAGACAACACATATTTACAGTTTATCATTTACCTTGGTGATGTAATATTGTGATAACGTGGCTGCATTGATGGCCCATTCCAGAGGAATGAACTGGTTGAATGTCAGCTGTCTCTGCAGAGTGCTGTGGCAGTAGCCCCCAGCTTTCTCATACTGCTCCAAGTTCTTGTACACTTGTGCAAGATAGTACAGTGTGTGGGTATAAGCCATTTCAAATCTGTTTGAAGAGATTGAAAAGGGAAAAGTTAAAAGAGCAATGTCATTTATTTCTGAAACTGTTGAAAGACTCCACACAAGAATGACATCACTACCTCTTGGTCCTCTCCTGTTGGGGTAATGCATCTTCCTCTGCCACAAAGAACTCAGTTAGGTCCATTGGGGGTTGCCCATCCTATGGTGTGAATAAAACAAAACAATAGATTATCTCTTCAGCATTTTCAAGGTCAAAATTCTTAAACAGCCGCCATAGGATTCAGTCTGACAGGACAATAATCCAGAATGCACTGCGGCTGGCCTTCCTGATGAAAGATGATGAGGCATGATGATGCTGCTGTTTGCTCTTGTCCCAAAACGAACCTAGCTAAGTAGGTAAATTATGCATCTAGACAGTCTCATGCCTTGCTACCTCTTTCATGTACCGAATATACATTGCTTCTGCAGTTTCCAAAAATCCTTGGGCTTTCTCAATTTCATCCCTGCCAGCCCACAGAATGCCCAGTTGATTCTGAAAAAATAAAAATAAAGTCAGTTCACAGAATTTTACTAGCTACTTACTTCATTATCTTTAGCTAAGGTTAGTTAGACAATGTGTGTGCATAGATCATTGTACAAATATTATGCACTGGACTGCTAGTTGCAACTAAATTAAAGATAGCTAGATTGAGGTAGCTGGCACATACCGGCTGTAAACTGTATGTGACGAATACAATTTAATTTAATTTAATTACCCTGACTTGGATGAACAAAGACACGTTCTCTGGTGATATGCTGCACTTCTCCAGCAATGTCATGCAATTCATCAAATGTTCCTCTCCAGCAGACAGCTCTTCTGTTTCCACGTGGTTTACACCAAGATAATACTCCACCGCCCCGAGTTTAGCTGCTCTTGATCCGGCTGGGGAGGCTCCATAGTGGCCTCTCCCAAAGCCCTCCTGCATTCCTCCGTCAACGGGCTGCTCTGTCGGGCGCTGGTCGGCTTCATCATTGACGCTCTCGTTTTCACCGACATCGAAATTCTTCAAAGAGCAGTATATCTCTCTCAAAAGCTCCCTTGCCTTATACTTCGACCGAAAAGGGTCATTTTCTGGGTCTTTTCTTGATTCTACTTCAGATAGATTTTGAGCATTATTAAATTTGTCGCAAACTGCTCTCCACTCATGACTGTATGGGGAAGCCATGTTTGTTATTTCAGTCTGACTCAACCGAGGACCCGTAGTTGGGGGTGCTCAGAGTCGTGTCCATTAGGGCACACCGTTGCTAAACGTTTTTGCAACAGAAAACAAAAACGAGCATTTAGTGTTGGACAATTAAGTGATAATGCCCTCAAAGCCGGTGTTTGGAGGATATATTGGCACGGGTGTTAGTCTCGGGCCTGCAAACCGTGATAACATATCCTCCAAACACCGGCTTTGAGGGCATTAGCACTTTTATACAACGAGTTGCCAACATATTCAAATATTGATTTACATATTTTCATTAAAAACGTTATTTTGATGAATTTATTAATACTATTTCATCCTTCCACAATATATAGTCCCGACACAAATCTCGGGTTGCTACCCAAGTCGGCTGGTCGTTCGTTCTATCGGTTCGGTTGCTAGAGACGCGACCCAGTCATTCAGTCTTTTTGTTCTGTATCTATGGACGCGACCCAGTCATTCAGTCTTTTTGTTCTGTATCTATGGACGTGACCCAGTCGTTCATTCGAAATGTTCCATTGCCATACTGGCTGGCAACGTTCTTATCCCTTGCTTGCTAGCTAGCCAACTACGGCTAATTTACAGTCGCGTCAAAAAGTGCAGCTAGAATAACAGCAAAGTAGCTGCATTTGAACTTGTTTAAGCTTTTTTCTAATTACGTTTCTTTGGATACATCCATAACAATGAGCTAATGAGGCGCGATTTCGTCTGGCATAGAACATGTGCTCACTCGTCAGGCCACTGTTGTTCAGAGGAGCTAGCCAACAACACAGCTACAGTAACACAATCACTTAAACCTGAAGCTGGAAAGACTGCAAATTAGCTGCGTTTCGTTTGACTTTTTTTCAATTTACCTTTTTTTTTGTATATATCCATAAAAATGATGCCAGCTGATTCATGATTTCGACTGGCTGAGAAACCCTGCCATTATCCTGGGACAGCAGGATATTGAATTTCAATATTGAAACAATGT
The DNA here is from genome assembly GCF_964263955.1 of Coregonus lavaretus. Lineage (NCBI taxonomy): Eukaryota > Metazoa > Chordata > Actinopteri > Salmoniformes > Salmonidae > Coregonus > Coregonus lavaretus. Next base: position 38,869,287 of record NC_140012.1, on the reverse strand, counting down.
TGCAAATGTCGGAGAGACAGACAGCAAGTTTTATACAAATCTCCGCTGTTGAAAATGAAATGTTAGTCTAAAAGAAATGTGAGATAATGTCTAGATTTTTATAGTGGAGATCAAGTTTCTAAATTGCCTGGCTGGGCTGAAGAGACAGTGGATTGTGTCGTCAGATGGAACAGAGTAAATAGGCATTTTAACATCATAGATTTAGCCGGTGGCAACTTGTGGAATAGACACCGGCTGGAATGCGGTTTTAACCAATTAGCATTCAGGATTAGACCCACCAGTTGTATTATCCACAGTTCTTCCATGGCCTGCATACTCACCAGACACCTATTGAGCATGTTTGGGATGCTATGGATCGACGTTTACGACAGCTTGTTCCAGAGAGCTGCCTTGCTTCTAGCTCTTAGGAAACTTTGCAGTATTTTGTTTATTTATGTATTATTTCTTACGTTATTAGTCCAGAAAATTGTTTGTGTTATTACATACAGCCAGGAAGAACTATTGGATATCAGAGCGGCGGTAACTCACCAGCACTACCAACATTACGACCAGGAATACGACTTTCCCGAAGCGGATCCTTTGTTCGCACCCCCCAGGGCAATTAAACTGATTCCAGAGGCCGATCCAAAACAACGCCGGAGGAGGGGGACTCGGAGCGGCCTTCTAGTCCGACTTAGGAGGCGTGGACACCACCCACCGCTTCCGAGTATATTACTCGTTAATGTTCAGTCTCTGGATAATAAAGTTGACGAGCTCAAGGCAAGGGTTTCTTTCCAGAGAGACATCAGGGATTGTAACATACTCTGTTTCACGTAAGCATAGTTCTCTCGGGATATACTGTCCGAGTCGGTCCAGCCAGTTGGGTTCTCTGTTCATCGCGCAGACAGGAATAAATATCTCTCCGGGAAGCAGAAGGGCGAAGGTGTATGTTTTATGATTAACGACTCATGGTGTAATTGTGATAACATACAGGAACTCAAGTCCTTTTGTTCAACCGACCTAGAATACCTCACAATCAAATGTCGACCGTATTATCTCCCAAGATAATTTTCTTAGGTTATAGTCACTAGGCTGATACCACGGCGGCCCTCAAAGAACTTCACTGGACTCTATGCAAACTGGAAACCACATATCCTGAGGCTGCATTTATTGTAGCTGGGGATTTTAACAAAGCAAATTTGAGGAAAAGGTTTCCGAAGTTCTATCAACACATCGACTGTAGCACTCATGCTGCTAAAACACTCAACCACTGCTACTCCAACTTCCGGGATGCATACAAGGCCCTCCCCCGACCTCCTTTCGGCAAATCTGACCAAGACTCAATTTTGCTCCTCCCTTCCTATAGGCAGAAACTCAAACAGGAAGTACCCGTGCTAAGGACTATTCAACGCTGGTCAGAGCAATCGGAATCCACGCTTCAAGATTGTTTTGATCACACAGACTGTGGGCTCTCCTTCTCCGTGGCCGACTTGAGTAAGACATTTATGCGTGTTAACCCTCGCAAGATTGCCGGCCCAGATGGCATCCCCAGCCGCGTCCTAAGAGCATGCACAGACCAGCTGGCTGGTGTGTTTACAGACGTATTCAATCCCTCCCTATCCCAGTCTGCTGTCCCCACATGCTTCAATATGGCCACCATTGTCCCTGTAACCAAGAAAGCAAAGGTAACTGAACTAAATGACTATCGCCCCGTAGCACTCACTTCTGTCATCATGAAGTGCTTTGAGAGACTAGTCAAGGATCATATCACCTCTACCTTACCTACCACCCTAGACCCACTTCAATTTGCTTACCGCCCCAATAGATCCACAGACGATGCAATCGCCATCACACTGCACATGTGATGAGGTGATGTCAAAGGAGTCAGGCGCAGGAGGGTAAATCACAGAATAACAGGGTTTATTCAGCAAATACAGAGTTACGCAGAAATGCGTCAAAAACACTTCAGTGCGCAAAACAGCCACACTGGAAAATACAAGGCACACAGGGAAATATCCCGGCGATACAAAATACATTGAGCTCCACCGAGCTTCCCTATCCTCCACAATAAACAATCACACACAAAGACAAGGGGGCAGAGGGAACACTTATACAGGTACTGATGAGGGGATATGAACCATGTGTGTAATAAACAAGACAAAACAAATGGAATAATGAGATGAGGAGCGGCAGTGGCTAGAAGGTCGGTGACGACGAACGCCGAAGCCTGCCCGAACAAGGAGGTGGCAGCTTCGGAAGAAGTCGTGACAGCACAAGCCCTATCCCTTCAGGAAACAACAGAGGGAACACCCCCCTATCCACATCGACGGGACCGCAGTGGAGAAGGTGGAAAGCTTCAGGTTCCTCTGCGTACACATCACTGAGAAGCTGAAATGGTCCACCCACACAGACAACAGCGCCTCTTCAACCTCAGGAGGCTGAAGAAATTTGGCTTGGCACCTAAAACCCCTCTGTTGGGCTGTATCACCACCTGGTACAGCAACTGCACCGACCACAACCGCAGGGCTCTCCAGAGGGTGGTGCAGTCTGCCGAACGCATTACCGGGGGCAAACTATCCGCCCTCCAGGACACCTACAGCACCCGATATCACAGGAAGGCCAAAAAGATCCTCAAGAACAACAACCACCCGAGCCACTGCCTGTTCACCCCGCTATCATCCAGAAGGCGAGGACAGTACAGGTGCATCAAAACTGGGACCGAGAGACTGAGAGACTGAAAAACAGCTTCTATCTCAAGGCCATCAGACTGTTAAATAGCCTTCACTAGCACATTAGAGGCTGCTGCCTATATACATAGATTAGAAATCACTGTCCACTTTATTAAATGGAACACTAGTCACTTTAATAATGTTTACATATCTTGCATTACTCATCTTAAATGTACAGTTGAAGTCGGAAGTTTACACACACTTAGGTTGGAGTCATTAAAACTAGTTTTTCAACCACTCCACACATTTCTTGTTAACATACTATAGTTTTGGCAAGTTGGTTAGGACATCTACTTTGTGCATGACACAAGTAATTTTTCCAACAATTGTTTACACACAGATTATTTCACTTATAATTCACTGTATCACAATTCCAGTGGGTCAGAAGTTTACATACACTAGGTTGACTGTGCCTTTAAACGGCTTGGAAAATTCCAGAAAATGTTGTCATGGCTTTAGAAGCTTCTGATAGGCTAATTGACATCATTTGAGTCAATTGGAGGTGTACCTGTGGATGTATTTCAAGGCCTACCTTCAAACTCAGTGCCTCTTTGCTTGACATCATGGGAAAATCAAAAGAAATCAGCCAAGACCTCAGAAAAAAAATTGTAGGCCTCCACAAGTCTGGTTCATCCTTGGGAGCAGTTTCCAAACGCCTGAAGGTACCACGTTCATCTGTACAAACAATAGTACTCAAGTATAAACACCATGGGACCACGCAGCCGTCATACCGCTCTGTCTCCTAGAGATTAACGTACTTTGGTGCGGAAAGTGCAAATCAATCCCAGAACAACAGCAAAGGACCTTGTGAAGATGCTGGAGGAAACATGTACAAAGTATCTATATCCACAGTAAAACGAGTCCTATATCGACATAACCTGAAAGGCCGCTCAGCAAGGAAGAAGCCACTGCTCCAAAACCGCCATAAAAAAGCCAGACTACAGTTTGCAACTGCGCATGGGGACAAAGATCGGACTTTTTGGAGAAATGTCCTCTGGTCTGATGAAACAAAAATAGAACTGTTTGGCCATAATTATGTTAGGAGGAAAAGGGGGGGGGGGGGGGCTTGCTAGCCGAAGAACACCATCCCAACCGTGAAGAACGGGGTGGCAGCATCATGCTGTGGGGGTGCTTTTCTGCAGGAGGGACTGGTGCACTTCACAAAATAGATGGCATCATGAGGAGGGAAAATTATGTGGATATATTGAAGCAACATCTCAAGACATCAGTCAGGAAGTTAAAGCTTGGTCGCAAATGGGTCTTCCAAATGGACAATGACCCCAAGCATACTTCCAAAGTTGTGGCAAAATGGCTTAAGGACAACAAAGTCAAGCTATTGGAGTGGCCATCACAAAGCCCTGACCTCAATCCTATAGAACATTTGTGGGCAGAACTGAAAAAGTGTGTGCGAGCAAGGAGGCCTACAAACCTGACTCAGTTACACCAGCTCTGTCAGGAGGAATGGGCCAAAATTCACCCAACTTATTGTGGGAAGCTTGTGGAAGGCTACCTGAAACGTTTGACCCAAGTTAAACAATTTAAAGGCAATGCTACCAAATACTAATTGAGTGTATGTAAACTTCTGACCCACTGGGAATGTGATTAAATAAATAAAAGCTTAAATAAATCATTCTCTCTACTATTATTTTGACATTTCACATTCTTAAAATAAAGTGGTGATCCTAACTGACCTAAAACAGGGAATTTTTACTAGGATTAAATGTCAGGAACTGTGAAAAACTGAGTTTAAATGTATTTGGCTAAGGTGTATGTAAACTTCCGACTTCAACTGTATGTGCTTGCACAGACAGGTTTCATTAAACCCCAGGTGCCCACACTGACAGGTAGCCTCGTTTCCTGAGAAGTGCATAGTACGTAGGAATTTCAAGGGAACTCTATGATACTCACATACTTTCTGCTTAATAATGTCCATAGTATAGGGCTATTTCCTATTGGCTTCATGGTAATTAATGGTCAGATTTCACTTGTACACACACAAACAAACATTACACTTCAAAAGAAATCTGACCATTAATCTTGAGCAGAAAGTGGACACATGGAGACAAGATACGGTTTTGTACACGGTATGACACAATGAGCCAAACTGCCAGCTCTTCCTCTATGACATCACTGAAGTTCCATTCTGTAAACATAAGCAGTACAATATTAGGTAACACTTTACTTGGATAGTCCCAATTAGATGGTTTGTAGATGTTCAACAACTGTCAACACCATTTCAACTATCTACTAACCCTAACCCCAACCTTAGCAAGCAGTTGCTTATCCACAGATATTTTGTTGATAGTATTACCATCTATAATTCCTCTATATGGGACAGTGGAGGCTCCTCAGAGGAGGAAGGGGAGGACCATCCTCCTCAGTGAATTTCATAAAAATGTAAATTGTAAAACATTAAAAAATATATCCTTTTAAGATATAACCATACTAAATATAATCACATCACCAAACAATTGATTAAAACACACTATTTTGCAAAGAAGGTCTACAGTAGCCTCAACAGCACTCTGTAGGGTAGCACCATGGTGTAGCCGGAGGACAGCTAGCTTCCGTCCTCCTCTGGGTACATTGACTTCAATACAAAACCTAGGAGGCTCATGGTTCTCACCCCCTTCCATAGACTTACACAGTAATTATGACAACTTCCAAAGGACGTCCTCCAGCCTATCAGAGCTTTTGCAGCATGAACTGACATGTTGTCCACCCAATAAAAGGATCAGAGAATGAATCTAATACTGAAAGCATAAGCTACAGCTAGCTAGCACTGCAGTGTATACAATGTGGTGAGTAGTTGACTCAAAGAGAGAGAAAGAGAATAGTTGAACAGTTTTGAACAAATTAATTTCTTCCAAAATGAAGGAGAAGCAAGAGAGAAATGGAGAGATTGTCTTTTTTTTCACTTTCAGCTTAACTTACTTAGCTAGCAAATGCAGCTAGCTAGTTTAGCCTACTGAAACATCCTGCTCAAACAGAGGGGTGCTATGTTAGCTAGTTGGCTATGACTATCCAACACAACACTGAAACTCTTCCAAGTCAAGGTAAGCTTTTTGGTATTACTAATTTATTGCCACGGGGTCCGCCGGTGTAACTGCTTACTGACTGTACACTAACGTTACTGCATGATTGTAGCGGGTTTACTAACGCGTTAGCTCTATTAGCTATGCTGACTATGACATTACTTTAGCTAATATGGTGACTACGATGTAGGCTGTATGTAGCAGTTTGGCTTGGAAAGGTTTTTTCGCCTGGTAACATACAGCTGATGTGTTGTGCATTGAAGTCCACAAGCGAAGGGACAAGGTGAGAGGAGTAGAGCGCATAGAAGGAATACAACTTGGCTGCTATGAAAGTGAACTGTGTTTACGCGTGATCAGGGGTGTATTCATTTCACAGATTCTGTTGAAAAACATTTCTTAAACGGAAGCAAACGGAACAAAACAGGGATAAACATACCTGAATTTGTCCAATAGAAACTCTCGTTTCCAACTGTTGGACTAATGATTACACCCTATATCGGCTAGATGCAGGCAAGAGTGTGCAAGGCGGTAATATCACTGTCTTTCCATGTGTTACTGTCTGTCACCTCAAATTTGTCTCTCGACCTGTGTGCACCTACGCTGTAAACTTTCATTCATAGGCTAGGTTGTAGCAACCTCATGATGGGTATAGGGAAAATTTGAGTATCATGTAGTAGCCTAAACCTATCGCTGTTACATTGAACTGGGTGAATGGAATATGAATGAGAGTCATCCAATATGCTGTAATCCTTACCACACAACATTCATGTAAGCTATTCACTGAAATTATATCTCAAGATGATCTTTTTCTCTTCTGAATGCATATGGCGGTATTTAAACTATCTTCATAAGCTTAAGGAAATGCTCAAATAAAACTTTGTTGTCTTGTCTGATGGTCCACATCTTGGCCACTGACCAGTATTTGCACTACTTTCAGACAAATATATCATGCTGCAAGTCGTTATAAACTAGTTTGGTTGTGTGGGTGTCACATTTCTGTATATTATGTACATGGAGGAGGGGCCTTAAAGGGTGCTGTGTGAAGGAAGAGTTTCCTTGAAATTCATATGCACTTCTCAGGAAACCTGGCTACCTGCCAATGTGGGCACCTTAGGTTTGAGGAAACCAGTCAGTCTGAGCACACAGGAGGTTTGAGGATTCCATGCACTGGTAAGTGAAGTTGCTATTATCAAGATTATTCTTAATAGCAGGGCGATAAATGATAATCAAATATGTGATGATAGCTATCACAAAACATAGACACCACTCATTAATCATGATATGTTTAATGTCTGAAAAGCATTCTAGTTGGACAAAATCAGGCATGTTCTAAATCGAAACAGTGTGGTGATTGCGGAATTGAGTCAGTTGTATAAATAGTTGAGTGGGGATCGTTTAAGAAAAAAAAGCTGTTCTGCTGTATTTATTACTATTTGTTATAATCTTTGTGAGATTCGCCTGACAATGTAGGGGCATTTCACACCTCATTTTCTAATCATGAGGACATACAGTCACTAATCAAGCACAGATCTGAATTCTGAATCCCCCTGGACAAGGTACACATCCATTTTGTGTGGTGTACTTTGTCAGGTGTGCACTAAGGCAGACTGCAACCCTAAGATCATTAGAAGATGCAACACGGTCGTCTAAGACTGCGACCCTGGCTTGAGAAGCAGATACAGTCAGGGAAATACCCAGGGGTCACCTGGCTTGATGAGGTAAGATATTGTTTCGCATGTTTTCAATAATTTTACAAGAATATTTTCATAATCCAGATTGTCAGTACTTTTGTTCTTAGATATTTATAGTATGGCTACACTGTACTCAGTATGCATACTGTACTGTATTGTACTCTCTGTATGCATTTAGGTCTAAAGTTTAATACATAAAAAGCTTTTAAGCCACAAACCTTGATTTTGTTAGATATTCTGTAAGACTGCTCCCACCAGAAAATGCTTAAATCCATATCCCACAGATCAGTGGAGGCTGCTGAGGGGAGGACGGCTCATAATAATGGCTGGAACGGCGCAAATGGAATTGCATCAAACACATGGAAACCATGGAAACCATGTGTTTGATGTATTTGATACCCTTCCACCTACTCCGCTCCAGCCATTACCACGAGCCTGTCCTCCCCAATTAAGGTGCCACTGACAACCTGTGTACAGATATCATATCTCAAGTGAAACATCATTCTGATCATAGCCAATAGAATTTAAGTCAAATCTCTAATGGGGGTATCGCTTCGTTCTTTGGGAATATACCGCTTTTGTCACAGTGCAGATGGGAAAAGGTGAATGGTAAAACATTCTGACTACTCTGCTTTGAACTTTAGACAGCTCAAGTTTTCCAGATTCCTTGGAAGCATGCGGCACGACAGGGTTGGAATATAGACAAGGACGCCACTTTGTTCCGAAACTGGGCAATGCACACAGGTAAGAAGCAATTCCAGACACCAATAGACAAAGCTCTCTGATTGCACAATGCAATTATGTATACCCAAGTGCCACATGTTCCTAAAGCGAGTTAGAATAGCAGCAGTACATTTATCAGTTTGCGTTGTTCCAGTATTATATATTTTAGCCCGCTACAGACAGCTATATCAGTCCGCTAATACAGGACTAGTAAAGGCCTGTGCACTACTTTTGGTTAAAACAATTTTTTTAAGATACTTTTTCTTTTTTGTTGTGATTTTTCAGTGGGTGATGCAGCACCCTCAGCACCCCTACTTCCCGCGGCTGTGCATGATCCTTGTGCATTGAACTTTTTTCTCAACTTCCATGTTCAATTGGCCATATCACATGGAGCCTTTCCAAACAGCAGTGTTTTGATGCATTGTTATTCAAGCAGAGATTCTTAGGAAGCCCCGATAAGCCACTTGCCTGGAAACACAGATGTCACACAAGCCAAACCACATTTTTGTGACGTATTCAGATCCAGTGTTGGGGATGCTCCTCTGAAAATATAGTTTACCAAGCTACCAATCACGTCATACTGGAAGAAGTTAAGCTAGAAATAAACGTAACTAAAGTTACTTTGAGAAAGTAGTTCACTACATCCAAACTACTTCGTGAAAAATGATCATATGTAAATCTGAAATGTCATAGACTACAAATTGCAAGAGCAGATTACTTTGGGGTCATATGTTAACAGAATGTTTAATTTAGCCAATTAAAAACAAAAATGTTTTAAGTGAGAATTAGGCGGTCCTGATGCCGACAAATAAATGAAATTATTGCCTACACATTTTCTTTTCTTTTTTCAGAAAAAAGTATTATGTAGTTCCAGTAGTTGGCTACAACGCTACATGGCAAAAAAAATAGTAATGAACTACTGAAAACACTACCTAGATTAGAATTTAGTTCAACTACCACCCAGCTACAGCAAAATGTAGTTAAATTACTAGTTGAACTACATGTAGGTCACTACTCCCCAACACTATGGATCTATGGATGGTCAAATGCAATTTAATTGTTGTGGATATGGATAGTTTTATCAATTGCTACTATTTTCTCTGTACAAAGAAGGGCAACAAATTGACCAATTTGAGCGTGCGTTTTCCAAGTTAGTACTCGGAACCTTTGGGATAAAACACTACTTGCTCGTACTTGCTTGTATGTAAAATGACACAGTTCACAGGTTTGCTTTGATTAACTAATTGTATCCCTTTGTTTCAAGGCAGATACAAACCTGGGATAGACAAGCCTGATCCTAAGACATGGAAAGCCAACTTCCGATGTGCCCTGAACTCTCTAACCGATGTGAAAGAGCTACAGCGCAAGAGCATCAAAAAGGGCAGTAATGCCTCCAGGGTTTACATGATGCTGCCTGTTGTTAAATGTACCAAACGAAGAAGAGGTGAGTAGCTTTAGAAAGCATGCTTTATGTTGTTTACCATGTTGGGGAAGTTACTCTGAAAATATAGTTCACCAAGCTACCAATAACTTCACACTGGAAGAATTTAAGCTACCCTTAAAAAAGTTTACTTAAGTTACTTTGAAAAAGTAGTTCACTACATCCAAACTACTTCGTGAAATATTATCATATGTAAATCTGAAATGTCATAGACTACAAATTGCAAGAACATATAACTTTGGGTCATATGTTAACAGCATGTTTAATTTAGCCTATTTAACACAAAAACAATGTTTTACGTGAGAATTAGGCAGGTCTGATGAAATTCTTGCCTACTTCACCCATATTTTATTTTTGCAACAACAGTAGTGTTTAGTTCCAGTAGTTTGCTACAACGCTACATGGCAGTAAAGTAATTAGCTACTGAAAACACTACCAAGATTAAACTTTAGTTCAGATTCTATTATTGACTTACCTTTTATCTAGAATCTCCAGTTGAAACTAGCTAGCCAGCTAACTAGCTACTTGCTATTAGCCATCGTTAGCGGTTTTCACCCAGAACATCAGATTTTCTGCCGGAATAACTGAATCACTGGACATTAACACCGGATCGCAACTAGCTAGCCGCAACCGAATGGATGTTGCTGTTGGCTAATCACCACTGCCCCCGAAGCAAGCACCAGTTAGCCTTGAGCTAGCCTCGAGCCAGGCCCATATCCTGGCTATCTACCTCTCTGTCTACCGGACGGGAGTATCCAGCTAACTAGCTACTTGCTATTAGCCACCGTTAGCGGTTTTTCACCATTGTCCGTGGCCTGCACTACCTACCAGCCAGCTCTAGCCTGGACTATTATCGGCCAGTCTGCACTGTCTGCACAGCGCGTTATCGACCCAGAACATATCGGTTTTTCTGCCGGAATCACTGAACCTTTAACTCCGGATCATCGCAACTAGCTAGCTGCAACCAAATGGATGTTGTTGTTGGCTAATCAGCCTTGAGCTAGCTTCAAGTCAGGCCCATCTCCCGGCTATCTACCTCTCTGTCAACCGGACTGGACCTCCTAGAGTCGACACGGAGCCCCGCCGATCCATCACGACTGGTCTGCCGACGTAATCGTCTGTGGTTTCAACAGGCTTCCCATTGCGACGACCACGAAGATCCATCTGCTAGCCCCGGCCCACTAGCACACGCAAACAACAGCCTTGCTTCCTGCTAGCCAGTGCTGTAGCACCAATTCGAACTGCTCTCAAACTCACATATTGCTGTTCACTGGACCCTATGATCACTCAGCTGCACAGCTGATGCCTGCTGGACTGTTCCTTTACTCGGTACCCTGTCCTGTTTATCTGTTTAGCCTCAGCCCAAACTTTCATCGCCATTACCAGTTGTTGTCTTAGCTCTCTCGAATAACACCTGTGATTGCTTTATGCCTCTCTCCCATGTCAATATGCCTTGCCGATTGCTGTTCCAGTTAGTTCTTATTATACAATTTCACTGTAAAGCACCAAGTCCCTCTCAAACTGCCTCAAATAGTTCCTTTGTTCCACCCCCCATACACGCGGAGACCAACTCAATCGGTGCCTCCAGTGATGCTATCTCTTTCATTGTTACCCAATGCTTAGGTTTACCTCCACTGTACTCATATCCTTCCATATCCTTGTCTGTACATAATGCCCTGAATCTATTCTACAATTCCCGGAAATCTGCCCCCTTTACTCTCTGTACCCAACGCACAAGAAGACCAGTTCTTAAAGCCTTTAACCGTATCCTTATTCTAGTCCTCCTCTGTTCCTCTGGTGATGTAGAGGTTAACCCAGGCCCTGCAGCCCCCAGTATCACTCCTACTCCCCAGGAGCTATCATTTGTTGACTTCTGTAACCGTAAAAGCATTGGCTTTTTGCACGGCTTTTTGCAGAAGCCTCCTCCCTAAGTTTGAGTTATTCACTGCGTTAGCACACTCCGCCAACCCTGATGTTCTAGCAGTGTCTAAATCCTGGCTTAGGAAGGCCACCAAAAATTCAGAAATGTCCATCCCCAACGACAACATTTTCCATCTAGATAGAACTGCCAAAGGGGGTGGAGTTGCAATCTACTGTAGAGATAGCCTGCAGAGCTCTATCATACTATCCAGGTCTATGCCCAAACAGTTTGAGCTCCTACTTCTAAAAATCCACCTTTCCAGAAATAAGTCTCTCACTGTTGCCGCTTGCTACAGACCCCCCTCAGCCTCCAGCTGTGCCCTGGACACCATATGTGAATTGATTGCCCCCCATCTATTCTCAGAGTTCGTACTGCTTGGTGACCTAAACTGGGATATGCTTAACACCCCGGCCATCCTATAATCCAAACTAGATGCCCTCAATCTCACACAAATTATCAAGGAACCTACCAGGTACAACCCTAAATCTGTAAACATGGGCACCCTTATAGATATCATCCTGACTAACTTACCCTCTAAATGCACCTCTGCTGTCTTCAACCAGGATCTCAGCGATCACTGCCTTATTGCCTGCGTCCGTAACGGGTCCGCGGTCAAAAGACCACCCCTCATCACTGTCAAACGCTCCCTAAAACACTTTAGCGAGCAGGCCTTCCTAATTGACCTGGCCCAGGTATCCTGGATGGATATCGATCTCATTCCGTCAGTAGAGGATGCCTGTATGTTCTTTAAAAGTGCTTTCCTCTCAATCTTAAATAAGCATGCCCCATTCAAAAAATTCAGAACTAAGAACAGATATAGCCCCTGGTTCTCCTCAGACTTGACTGCCCTTGACCAGCACAAAAACATCCTGTGGTGTACTGCATTAGCATCGAATAGCCCCCGCGATATGCAACTTTTCAGGGAAGTTAGGAACCAATATACACAAGCAGTTAGGAAAGCAAAGGCTAGCTTTTTCAAAAAGAAATTTGCATCCTGTAGCACTAACTCCAAAAAGTTTTGGGACACTGTAAAGTCCATGGAGAATAAGTTGTTGCAACCCCTATTACTAGCCTGTTCAACCTCTCTTTCGTAACGTCTGAGATCCCCAGAGATTGGAAAGCTGCCGCGGTCATCCCCCTCTTCAAAGGTGGTGACACTCTAGATCCAAACTGTTACAGACCTATATCCATCCTACCCTGCCTTTCGAAAGTTTTTGAAAGCCAAGTTAACAAACAGATCACCGACCATTTCGAATCACACCGTACCTTCTCTGCTATGCAATCCGGTTTCCGAGCTGGTCATGGGTGCACCTCAGCCACGCTCAAGGTCCTAAACGATATTATAACCACGATCGATAATAGAGAGTACTGTGCAGCCGTCTTCATCGACCTGGCCAAGGCTTTCGACTCTGTCAATCACCGCATTCTTATTGGCAGACTAAATAGCCTTGGTTTCTCAAATGACTGCCTCGCCTGGTTCACCAACTACTTCTCAGATAGAGTTCATTGTGTCAAATCGGAGGGCCTGTTGTCTGGACCTATGGCAGTCTCTATGGGGGTGCCACAGGGTTCAATTCTTGGGCCGACTCTTTTCTCTGTGTATATCAATGATGTCGCTCTTGCTGCTGGTGATTCTCAGATCCACCTCTATGCAGACGACACCATTTTGTATACATCTGGCCCTTCATTGGACACTGTGTTAACAAACCTCCAAACGAGCTTCAATGCCATACAACACTCCTTCCGTAGCCTCCAACTGCTCTTAAACACAAGTAAAACTAAATGCATGCTCTTCAATCGAACGCTACTGCTGGCACCCGCCCACCCGACTAGAATCACTACTCTCGACGGGTCTGACCTAGAGTATGTGGACAACTACAAATACCTAGGTGCCTGGTTAGACTGTAAACTCTCCTTCCAGACTCACATTAAGCACCAAAGTTAAATCCAGAATCGGCTTCCTATTTCGGAACAAAGTCTCCTTCATTCATGCTGCCAAACATGCCCTCGTAAAACTGACTATCCGACTGATCCTTGACTTCGGCGATGTCATTTACAAAATAGTCTCCAACACTCTACTCAGCAAATTGGATGTAGTCTATCACAGTGCCATCCGTTTTGTCACCAAAGCACCATATATTACCCACCACTGTGACCTGTACGCTCTTGTTGGCTGGTCCTCACTACATATTCGTTGCCAAACCCACTGGCTCCAGGCAATCTATAAATCACTGCTAGGCAAATCCCCACCTTATCTTAGCTCATTGGTCACCATAGCAACACCCACCCATAGTATGCGCTCCAGCAGGTATATCTCATTGTTCATCCCCAAAGCCAACACCTCCTTTGGCCTCCATTCCTTCCAGTTCTCTGCTGCCAATGACTGGAACGAACTGCAAAAATCTCTGAAGCTGGAGACTCTTATCTCCCTCACTAACTTTAAGCATCAGTTGTCAGAGCACCTTACCGATCACTGCACCTGTACACAGCCCATCTGAAATTAGCCCACCCAACTACCTCATCCCCATATTGTTATTTATTTTGCTAATTTGCACCCCAGTATCCAGTGTTAATACTAATTGTAATAATTTTGCACTATGGCCTATTTATTGCCTTACCTCCATAACTTGCTACATTTGCACACACTGTATATATATTTTCTGTTTTCTGTTGTATTTTTGACTTTATGTTTTGTTTTACCCCATATGTAACTCTGTGTTGTTGTTTTTATCGCACTGCTTTGCTTTATCTTGGCCAGGTCGCAGTTGTAAATGAGAACTTGTTCTCAACTGGCTTACTTGGTTAAATAAAGGTGAAATAAAATAAATAAATAAAAACCTATCACCAAGCTACTGCAAAATGACTTTAATAATGTTTACATATCTTGCATTAATCATCTCATATGTGTATATACTGTATTTTATACTATTCTACTGTATCTTAGTCCATGCCGCTCTGTCATTGCTCATCCATATATGTATATATTCTTAATTCCATTCCTTACTTAGATTTGTGTGTATTGGGTATATGTTGTGAAATTGTTAGATATTACTTGTTAGATATTACTGCACTGTCGGAGCTAGAAGCACAAGCATTTCGCTACACACGCAATAATATCTGCTAAACACGTGTATGTGACAAATAACATTTGATTTGATTTTAAATGTAGTTAAACTACTAGTTCTAGGCTCTGGGTAATGGCTGGAGCGGAATTTATGGAATGGTATCACATACACCAAACACATGGTTTCCATGCATTTGCTCCCATTCCATTTGCTCCATTCCAGCCATTATTATGAGCCGTTCTCCCCTCAGCAGCCTCCACTGAACTACATTTACATTTACATTTACATCATTTAGCAGACGCTCTTATCCAGAGCGACTTACAAATTGGTGCATTCACCTTATAGCCAGTGGGATAACCACTTTACAATTATTATTATTTTTATTAATTTTGGGGGGGGGGGGGTGGGGGGGGTAAGGGGGGGGTTAGAAGGATTACTTTATCCTATCCCAGGTGTTCCTTAAAGAGGTGGGGTTTCAAATGTCTCCGGAAGGTGGTGAGTGACTCCGCTGTCCTGGCGTCGTGAGGGAGCTTGTTTCACCATTGGGGTGCCAGAGCAGCGAACAGTTTTGACTGGGCTGAGCGGGAACTGTGCTTCAGCAGAGGTAGGGGAGCCAGCAGGCCAGAGGTGGATGAACGCAATGCCCTCGTTTGGGTGTAGGGACTGATCAGAGCCTGAAGGTACGGAGGTGCCGTTCCCCTCACAGCTCCGTAGGCAAGCACCATGGTCTTGTAGCAGATGCGAGCTTCAACTGGAAGCCAGTGTAGTGTGCGGAGGAGCGGGGTGACGTGAGAGAACTTGGGAAGGTTGAACACCAGACGGGCTGCGGCATTCTGGATGAGTTGTAGGGGTTTAATGGCACAGGCAGGGAGCCCAGCCAACAGCGAGTTGCAGTAATCCAGACGGGAGATAACAAGTGCCTGGATTAGGACCTGTGCCGCTTCCTGTGTAAGGCAGGGTCGTACTCTCCAAATGTTGTAGAGCATGAACCTTCAGGATCGGGTCACCGCCTTGATGTTAGCGGAGAACGACAGGGTGTTGTCCAGGGTCACGCCAAGGCTCTTCGCACTCTGGGAGGAGGACACAACAGAGTTGTCAACCGTGATGGCGAGATCATGGAACGGGCAGTCCTTCCCCGGGAGGAAGAGCAGCTCCGTCTTGCCAAGGTTGATCCGTCATCCATACTGATATGTCTGCCAGACATGCAGAGATGTGATTCGCCACCTGGTTATCAGAAGGGGTAAAGGAGAAGATTAGTTGTGTGTCGTCTGCGTAGCAATGATAGGAGAGGCCATGTGAGGATATGACAGAGCCAAGTGACTTGGTGTATAGCGAGAATAGGAGAGGGCCTAGAACTGAGCCCTGGGGGACACCAGTGGTGAGAGCACGTGGTGCGGAGACAGCTTCTCGCCACGCCACTTGGTAGGAGCGACCAGTCAGGTAGGACGCAATCCAAGAGTGAGCCGCGCCGGAGATGCCCAGCTCAGAGAGGGTGGAGAGGAGGATCTGATGGTTCACAGTGTCAAAGGCAGCAGACAGGTCTAGAAGGACAAGAGCAGAGGAGAGAGAGTTAGCTTTAGCAGTGCGGAGAGCCTCCATGACACAGAGAAGAGCAGTCTCAGTTGAATGACCAGTCTTGAAACCTGACTGGTTTGGATCAAGAAGGTCATTCTGAGAGAGATAGCAAGAGAGTTGGCTAAAGACGGCACGCTCAATAGTTTTGGAGAGAAAAGAAAGAAGGGATACTGGTCTGTAGTTGTTGACATCAGAGGGATCGAGTGTTGGTTTTTTGAGAAGGGGTGCAACTCTCGCTCTCTTGAAGACGGAAGGGACATAGCCAGCGGTCAAGGATGAGTTGATCAGCGAGGTGAGGTAAGGGAGAAGGTCACCGGAGATGGTCTGGAGAAGAAAGGAGGGGATAGGGTCAAGCGGGCAGGTTGTTGGGCGGCCGGCTGTCACAAGTCGCAAGATTTTATCTGGAGAGAGAGGGGAGAAAGAAGTCAAAGCATAGGGTAGGGCAGTGTGAGCAGGAACAGCAGTGTCATTTGACTTAACAAACGAGGATCGGATGTCGTCAACCTTCTTTTCAAAATGGTTGACGAAGTCATCCACAGAGAGGGAGGAGGGGGGAGGGGGAGGATGATTCAGCAGGGAGGAGAAGGTGGCAAAGAGCTTCCTAGGGTTAGAGGCAGATGCTTGGAATTTAGAGTGGTAGAAAGTGGCCTTAGCAGCAGAAACAGATGAAGAAAATGTAGAGAGGAGGGAGTGAAAAGATGCCAGGTCCACAGGGAGTCTAGTTTTCCTCCATTTCCGCTCGGCTGCCCGGAGCCCTGTTCTGTGAGCTCGCAATGAGTCATCAAGCCACGGAGCTGGAGGGGAGGACCGAGCCGGCCGGGAGGATAGGGGACATAGAGAGTCAAAGGATGCAGAAAGGGAGGAGAGGAGGGTTGAGGAGGGAGAATCAGGAGATTGGAGGGAGAAGGATTGAGCAGAGGGAAGAGATGATAGGATGGAAGAGGAGAGAGTAGCGGGAGAGAGAGAGCGAAGGTTGCGACGGCGCATTACCATCTGAGTAGGGGCAGAGTGAGTAGTGTTGGAGGAGAGCGAGAGAGAAAGGGATACAAAGTAGTGGTCGGAGACATGGAGGGGAGTTGCAGTGAGATTAGTAGAAGAACAGCATCTAGTAAAGATGAGGTCAAGCGTATTGCCTGCCTTGTGAGTAGGGGGGGATGGTGAGAGGGTGAGGTCAAAAGAGGAGAGGAGTGGAAAGAAGGAGGCAGAGAGAAATGAGTCAAAGGTAGACGTAGGGAGGTTGAAGTCCCCCAGAACTGTGAGGGGTGAGCCATCCTCAGGAAAGGAACTTATCAAGGCGTCAAGCTCATTGATGAACTCTCCAAGGGAACCTGGAGGGCGATAGATGACAAGGATATTAAGCTTAAATGGGCTAGTGACTGTGACAGCATGGAATTCAAATGAGGAGATAGACAGATGGGTCAGGGGAATAAGAGAGAATGTCCACTTGGGAGAGATGAGGATTCCTGTGCCACCACCCCGCTGACCAGATGCTCTCGGGGTATGCGAGAACACATGGTCAGACGAGGAGAGAGCAGTAGGAGTAGCAGTGTTTTCAGTGGTAATCCATGTTTCCGTCAGCGCCAAGAAGTCGAGGGACTGGAGGGTAGCATAGGCTGAGATGAACTCTGCCTTGTTGGCAGCAGAACGGCAGTTCCAGAGGCTGCCTGAGACCTGGAACTCCACGTGGGTGGTGTTTGCAGGGACCACCAGGTTACAGAGGCAGCAGCCACGCGGTGTGAGGCGTTTGTATAGCCTGTGCGGAGAGGAGAGAACAGGGATAGACAGAGGCATAGTTGACAGGCTGCAGAAAATGACTACAATAATGCAAAGGAGATCGGAATGAAATGAACTAAACATCTGGGAAAGGAGAGAGTGGGGCCTCCCTCACCACAACACCCAAATATAACTCTCCCAACTTCCACCTCAGAAACTATAATTGTTGTAAACTACAGCGGTTCAATGTTTTCTAGGAATAGACTAACTTAGTTTATTCAGCTAGCTAACTAGGTACAGTATTCTTCCGTGAAAATCGTCCAGGGCACCTAGTCATAAGACGCCACAGCCAGCTAGCATGCCGGACTCCAACAACACAGTTTAGCACCAATACTCTGCCACAACAAACCACCAGTGTGTCAACACGCCAAGCAGATCGTTCGTGTCCGTGTCTAACGTTGTGGGTTAGTCCCGACAGCTTGAGCGAGTCCGTCGTCAACTTATTCAGCCAGTTAGTTAGCTAGAATAGTTAGCATACTAGCTAGCCATTGCTATGTACATTACATGTAATTCACTGCTCCACAACACAGGTTGTTTATCATATTAAGTTGATTCATATGATCAAGAGTATACATCTCAGTGATGGAATACAGCCCACTGATAATAATAATAATAATAATAATAATAATAAGTCATAATGTGTTGTTTCCTGTCCCTTTCTTTGTTCCTGTCTAGGACTACAGAAGTCAGAAGTTGATATAAAACATAGTCCGATCTCTCTCTCAGAAACTGAGGCATGTTCTTCTGCTCCACTGGATGGGTTTGCAGGTAGGGACAACTCACTATATAGTGTATTGGCAGAAAGTCACCGTCCTGCATTCTCTTATGGCGTGTTGATTAGTGCATTGGGGTTCTCTTGGTATTAACTCAAATTCAGTGTTTAAGCATCAGCTTGTCTCCATTTCCATAGAGGTTTTCCTGAAGTACAGAAGGGGACAGACCAGTCACAACCCTGGTATGTTCCATGTCGAGGACAACTACCCTCCCAACAACACCAGCGAGGAGGAAAGGTTCCCAGAACAGTCCTCCCAGTCTTCCTTCACACCTGAAGTGCACGGTAAGAGCTGCAAAGGAAATGCAGGTTGGTATTTACTGGGATGACTCATGTACTGGAGGCAGCGCTGCAGGGTGGTCACTAGCTGGCACAGCCACAAAGTCATAAAATCTGATTTTAAACCTAACCATACCCTTTACCTTAACCACACTGCTAACCCTAATGCCTAACCTTAAATTAAGACCAAAAAGCAATTTTTTTGTTTTCATGAATTTTTACGATACAGACAATTTTGACTTTAGTTGGCCCATCTAGCGGAAACCGCTCAGTTCTGCCTAAAGGGCAAGACTCATGACAATAAACGTCAACTTGCAAAGTACAGTGCCTTCAGAAAGTATTCACATTTCCACATTTTGTTGTGTTACTGGCCTACTCACAATACCCCATAATGTCAAAGTGGAATTATGTTTTTACACATTTTTACAAATTAATAAAAAATGAAAAGCTGTCTTGAGTCAATACATATTCAACCCCTTTGTATTGGCAAGCCTAAATAAATTGAGGCGTAAAAATGTGCTTTAACATTTTCAGGGACTCACTCAAAAATAGTGTTTAACATGATTCTTTTAATGACTACCTCATCTCTATACACCACACATACAATTATCTGTAAGGACCCCTAATCGAGCAGTGAATTTCACAAAGACCAGGGAGGTATTCCAATGCCTCGCAAAGAAGGGTACCTATTGGTAGATGGCTAGAAATTATTTTTAAAAAGCAGACATTGAAATCCTTTTGAGCATGGTGAAGTTACTACACTTTGGATGGTTTATCAACACACCCAGTCACTACAAAGATACAGGCGTCCTTCCTAACTCAGTTGTCGGAGAGGAAGGAAACCGCTCAGGGATTTCACCACGAGGCCTATTGTGACTTTAAAACAGTTAGAGAGTTTAATGGCTGTGATAAGACAAAACTGAGGATGGATCAACAACATTGTATTTACTCCACAATACTAACCTAAATGACAGAGTGAAAAGAAGGAAGCCTGTTACGAATGAAAATATTCCCAAAAATGTGGCAGAGAAATTGACTTTATATCCTGAATACAAAGCGTTGTTTGGGGGCAAATCCAACACAACACATCACTGAGTAACCACTCTTCATATTTTCAAGCATGGTGGTGACTGCATCATGTTATGGGTATGCTTGTCATCGGCAAGGACTAGGGAGTTTTTTAGGATAAAAATAAATGGAATGGAGCTAAGCACAGGCAAAATCCTAGAGGAAGACCTGGTTCAGTCTGCTTTCCAACAGACACTGGGAGCCAAATTCACCTTTCAGCAGGACAATATATACACTGAAGTTGCTTACCAAAACGACATTGAATGTTCCTGAGTTGCCTAGTTACAGTTTTGACTTAACATCAGCTTGGAAATTTACATTTTACATTTTAGTCATTTAGCAGACGCTCTTATCCAGAGCGACTTACAGTTAGTGAGTGCATACATTATACTTTTTTATTTTGCATACTGGCCCCCCGTGGGAATCAAATCCACAACCCTGGCGTTGCAAACGCCATGCTCTACCAACTGAGCTACATCCCTGCCGGCCATTCCCTCTCCTACCCTGGACGACGCTGGGCCAATTGTGCGCCGCCCCATGGGTCTCCCGGTCACGGCCGGCTACGACAGAGCCTGGAAATGTATGGCAAGACTTGAAAATGGCTGTTTAGCAATGATCAACAACAAACTTGACAGAGCTTGAATAATTTAAAAAAGAATGTGCAAATATTGTACAATCCAGGTGTGCAAAGCTTTTAGACTAACCCAGAAAGACTCACAGCTGTAATTGCTGCCAAATGTGATTCTAACACGTATTGACTCAGGCGTGTGAATACTTACAGTACCAGTCAAAAGTTTGGACACACCAACTCATTCCAGGGTTTTTCTTTATTTTGAAGACATCAAAACTATGAAATAACACATATGGAATCATGTAGTAACCAAGAAAGTCTTAAACAAATCAAAACATATTTTATATGAGATTCTTCAAAGTAGCCACCCTTTGCCTTGATGACAGCTTTGCACATTCTTGGCATTCTCTCAACCAGCTTCATGAGGTAGTCACCTGGAATGCATTTCAATTAACAGGTATGCCTTGTTAAAAGTGAATTTGTGGAATTTATTTCCTTCTTAATGCGTTTGAGCTAATCAGTTGTGTTGTGACAAGGTAGGGGTGGTATACAGAAGATAGCCCAATTTGGTAAAAGACCAAGTCCATATTATGGCAAGAACATCTCAAATAAGCAAAGAGAAATGACAGTCCATCATTACTTTAAGACATGAAGGTCAGTCAATACGGAACATTTTAAGAACTTTGAAAGTTTCAAGTGCAGTCGCAAAAACCATCAAGCGCTATGATGAAACTGGCTCTCATGAGGACCGCCACAGGAAAGGAAGACCCAGAGTTACCTCTGATGCAGAGGATAAGTTCATTAGAGTTACCAGCCTCAGAAATTGAAGCCCAAATAAATGCTTCACAGAGTTCAACTAACAGACACATCGCAACATCAACTGTTCAGAGGAGACTGTGTGAATCAGGCCTTCATGGTCGAATTGCTGCAAAGAAACCTCTACTAAAGGACACCAATAAGAAGAAGAGACTTGCTTGGGCCAAGAAACACGAACAATGGACATTAGACCGGTGGAAATCTGTCCTTTGGTCTGATGAGTCCAAATTTGAGATTTTTGGTTCAAACCGTCGTGTGTTTGTGAGACGCAGAGTAGGTGAACGGATGATCTCTGCATGTGTGGTTCCCACCGTGAAGCATGGAGAAGAAGGTGTGATGGTGCTTTGTTGGTGACACTGTCTGTGATTTATTTAGAATTCAAAGCACACTTAACCAGCATGGCTACCACAGCATTCTGCAGCGATACGACATCCCATCTGGTTTGCGCTTAGTAGGACTATCATTTGTTTTTCAACAGGACAATGACCCAACACACCTCCAGGCTGTGTAAGGGCTATTTGACCAAGAAGGAGAGTGATGGAGTGCTGTCCTGGCATCCACAATCACCCGACTTCAACCCAATTGAGATGGTTTGGGATAAATTGGACCGCAGAGTGAAGGAAAAGCAGCCAACAAGTGCTCAGGATATGTAGGAACTCCTTCAAGACTGTTGGAAAATCATTCCAGGTGAAGCTGGTTGAGAGAATGTCAAGAGTGTGCAAAGCTGTCATCAAGGCAAAGGCTGGCTACTAAGAATATAAAATATATTTTGATTTATTGTAGACTTTTTTGGTTACTACACTCTTATTCTACAATGTAGAAAATAGACAAAATTAAGAAAAACCCTTGAATGAGTAGGTGTCCAAACTTTTGACTGGTACTGTACTTTAAATTAAATATTTCTGTATTCCATTTTCAATAAATTTACAAAAAAAGTATTCACTTTGTCATTATGGGGTATTGTGTGTAGATGGGTGAGAAAATAAATAAAAATATATATATATTTTTAAATCAGGCTGTAACACAAAATGTGGAATAAGTCAATGGGTATGAATACTTTCTGAAGGCACTTTCTAAAGCTAAAGTGTCAATGTTCATACAAAAGTATTTTTGACTATTCCTTTCTAGAATGATAACATTTTGCATGGTCTTATTTGTCCCTATACAGAAAACTCTGATGCTGATGACAATGAGAAAGCAGAGGCTGTATTCAAGGTAAACTATCAGTTCCTGTGATTTCAGAGGGGATTTGTGTAAGCTCGTTACTATGGATAATATATGTACATACATTAAATGCAACTACAATATCAAACCAGTGATATGTGCTCCTGCAGATAGTTGATCACCTAAAACACTTGGAGCACTGGAGCCAGTCTAATGACAACAGAAGCTGGAGGGCAGCAGACATCTGCTGGGCGGACAGTTACTGTAAGTAAGGCACTTGGCAACTGACTATTTTCTCTTCACTCTCCAAGCGGACAACTTTCAAATAATTTCCTCAGATATGGTTCACTTTTTTGGGTGGTAAATCCTTGTCAATACGTTTATCCTCCACTTTACAGGTGAGGATATGGATTACTTGGCCTATCCCATGGAGACTGACTGCGACACACACAGTGCACAGCAAATGCCATTTCTATAAGACGAGTGGGAGAAACATGCATCGAACAGAATGGCAAACTAAAATCTCTGAAAAAGGTGGATATACCACATTCCAAGCCGTGCTGAAACAAGCTCTAAAATACCATATTCAGATGAACTGCAAGACATCGACCAAGCAACTGAGCACACATACAGTCCATTAAGAACTATTGAGTGCCACACATTTACATCATTTAGCAGACACATCACTTTAAGCTGAACAAGTAGACTGGCACTGTAGAATTACTGAGTTGTCTTAAATGTTTGCTTTTTATTTAACTTAATTGACACAATAGGCCTATATATGTTGTTTTCATTATAACTAAAATTGAGAGTATTAGCATAGCATCTCAGGAAATGCCCTTCAAGATACATGAAGCGGATGAATGTCCAAGGAGGAATTTCTTTTTTTTTTAGGATTAAAAATAGAGTAGGTGAAAAAAGAACAGACCTAGAATTAAATTTCCTCAGACCACCTTTAATGAAGACATCTCATTCCAATGAATGGGCTTATTCAAGTACAGATAGTTGAACGCATTATTGCAAAGCAATCAGGTCATACATATTTTGCAGAATTTCCTTTCGCGCGGGTACCAGTCAGTCCACCAAACACCAGTAAAAACCAGGAAACAGACAGCCATGTCAACAGTCCAGAGAATGGGAAGTTAGTGGTTAATAATCAAACGCACTGCTGAAGCTTCGTTTATGACTGCCTCCACCTCTCCAGTTGCCGCCGCCTCCACCGCCGCCATTTCTGAAGCCACGGCCACCTCCCCGTCCTCCGAAGGAACGTCCGTATCCACGGTCGCCGCCGTCACCACCCATGCGCTGTTTCTCCTCCAGCTCAGGAAGCTCTGTGGCGATTGACAGCTGCCAACGTCTGCCGTCCTGCCAGGCATCCTGAGGAGAAGACGATTGGAGTGATCACCGCAAGGACAATAGAGTCTATGCGTTATTAACCACATTATCTACTGTGGCCTTAATTAATGAAGCCTTTTGTTTTTTACTAAAAAAAAATTGATTATGGATGGATTGCATGTGTTGTGAAATTTGAGGATCACTCTGGCAGAGCTTGACAGTAAGGCTTGGGAAATACTCTTTAAAATGCACACAATGAAAATGCAGTTTGAGAAAATGGTCTTAGATAAATGCTCCTGTAAGTCGCTCTGGTTAAGAGCGTCTGCTAAATGACTAAAATGTAAATGTAAATGTAATGCTCCTCAGCTTTGAATCACATTAAACCAAGCATTTTACATGTGTCCAATTCGTCACAGTTGAGAGGAATAGTATCTGCTCTCGACTTACCTGGTACTCCTTTACTTTGTCAGCCGGAACGTCAAAACAGACTCCCTGCAGAGAAAAAAACAAAGCTCACTCATCAAATTTTCACTTAACATCAGGCAGGTCAATTACAGATCCCCAATAGTATTGTGATTATAGTACAAAACAGTGAAGGAGGATGGTTTTATTTCAAAAGGTGAAAACAGAGGCACATTGAATGACAAACGTACCATTTTGCCCTTGAGGAAGGTCATCCCCCGGATCATGTTGTCAATCTCCTCTCCCAGCTGCTCCTTCAGACCACGCCAGGCGCAGCCAATGTTGTGCAGCTCCTGGGAGCAGTTCATTGTCATTGTGGTGTAGCCCTGGATGGATTGAATAACAAAACATTAAATACAAGTTAAAGATGCATTTTAAACAGTTCAGGGCATTTACACATGTTGACATGTCCTTCATTATTAAATTGCTACATGTAGACTGAGCTAGTAGGGTCTACACTCACAGCGTCAGAGTTGAGGAGGGATCTTTGCTCCAGGGCAGTGGCTCCTGATATGTGTGCCAGGGCGGCAGACAGGGCCTCCACGGCCCCACGCTCCTCAATCAGCTTGGTAGCAGACACACGGAAGTACTCAATGGCTTGGGGAGGCACAGAGTCTAAAAACCTCACTGCATCTTTACTGGAGGATTTGATGATGTCATTGGCAGTGGGCACTCCAACTCGCTTAAATGTAATGCCTGCTTTCTGCTCTACGTATCGGAGCTGGTCTTCCTCTTTGCGTTGGTAGAAACAGATGCAGACGCCAGTCCTGCCAGCCCGACCAGTTCGACCTGACCGGTGAATGTAGGACTCCACATCCTGGTAGAGGGACAACGAAGCGTTCACGTTAATACATTGTTGTTGTTGCTAGATCAATTACAGTGTTACTACACATGTATAAGAGCATCTAACGTGGTATTATCACAGTATTCATCTACCTTTGGGGGTGAGCACTGCACAACCAGGTCTACCTCTGGGATGTCCAACCCACGGGCAGCAACGTTGGTGGCCACTAAGACCTCGAAGGTGCCACTTCTGAAGCCTTTCAGTGTGATCTCCCTCTGCTTCTGAGGAATGTCCCCATGAAGTGACTGGGAACTCTGCAACATTCAACATTCATCACAATCAGGCCCGAGAATGAATAAGCCAATGAACCCATTAGAAATACAGTCAACTACCTCACTTGACTTTCAATGTCATTTACGTCCATCAGTCAAACCTTCCAGGTTGATCCTTCTATCAATGTTCTACCTCACTAAATTTTCAGTGTTCACTGTGTGACAAAATAATTAAAATGAACAATCAACGCTCTGGCAGGTTTCTGGTACCTGTTTTATGGAGGCATTCATTGACAGCTCGTTGGCATCCTTCTTGGTCTCACAGAAGACGATGGTGCGGCCGTGGCTCCCGCTGTACACCTGCACCACATCCCCAATGACTGCAGCCCTCTGGGACCAGTGACATGCTATGGCAAGGTGCTGGGTGGGGAGGAAGAGACGGAGAGGACTTAATAAAAAGTGCTGGTCAGTGTGAAAACAACTATGTTAAGTAGGCCTGAGTGAACTACACATTACAAAATGAGAAACATTTTGAAATGACAGCCAATTCGGTATTGCGTGGTCTTTTACCAGTTTGAACCACAGAATACGTAAAAAGTATGCACGCATGGCTAAGTCACTTTGGATAAAAGCATCTGCTAAATGGCATGTATTATAATAATAATAAAATATGGGGAGGGCTAAATATGGGGAAAGCTGCTAAATATCTCTGCTATGTGTTAACTGGTTTGCGTGTGAGCATCAGAAGAGCCTAAAATGATTTGTAGTGCAAAGTAACTTCAAGGTAAGACACACTTGATCTTTATCGCTGGATTACAGCCAAGTAGAGACTACAATAGTATGAGTCTGGGGATACAAAAATATGTGTTAAAAGGCTACAGTACCTTTAGTCAGAAGAAACTGCTTCAGCAAGTATGATGTGAAAGAAACTTGCTGTGTAAATGTAAAATGTGTATTTCTTAAGTATCGTGGCCCTATTATGGACATGTATTAATGGCAACCTGATGGCTTTATGTTACTCTATAGAAAACGTCAAATTATACATTTGGTTTCTAAAATGTACAATTTCAAAGATGAAAAATACAATCTGAATTAATCTGAAGTGTGAGAAAAATGTAAACCAAAGTGGAAACCATTGTCAATCAAAATTAACCATCACTTGTTGAAAGCATAATAAAATAGTTTGTATATCTTACCTCCACTGTGGTGGCAGTTTTCTGGGTCTTTTTGCCAATGAGGTCAACATGCGCATAGGTTGGCCTCATGTACCTCTTCGCCACATCATACACCCATGCTGGGCATGTGGCAGAGAAGAGCAGGGTCTGGGGGTTGGTCTCAGAGCCTGCCCACAAAGAAACATTGGATCAGTTATGTGCACTTACCCTCTTCTGACTCAGTACTAACGTTAAGACATACGTTCTTGGCCTCCCATCCAACCCAAGGCAAATCTATAGTAAATCTACCTAATTCAATCAATCCCATATGAAAATGTCTCGTTACCTTTTTGGTAAGATGCAGAAAGTATCTCCTCCACCTGTTCTGCAAAGCCCATATCAAGCATTTGGTCGACTTCATCTAATACAACGTGCTTCAATTGAGACAGGTCAAGTTTGTTATTCTGTAGATGGTCCTTGATACGACCTGGAGTTCCCACTAGGACATCGATGCCACTGCGGATTGCGTCAACTGAGAGAAAACAGATCGAAATGATTTCCCACAAATATTATCAGCTTAACCGTATATGCAATTTACAGCATCACTTTTCACAAATAAATAACAGGCACTTTACAATGAAGCCAAATTGTGCACAACTAGAGAATGTTA
The DNA here is from genome assembly GCF_964263955.1 of Coregonus lavaretus. Taxonomy (NCBI): domain Eukaryota; kingdom Metazoa; phylum Chordata; class Actinopteri; order Salmoniformes; family Salmonidae; genus Coregonus; species Coregonus lavaretus. The sequence goes on along the minus strand of NC_140012.1, from coordinate 38,842,008 downwards.
AATTGAAAAAGTAAGAAATAGGAATAAAACTCACGTTGGGGATGGTAGGAGCTCCCACCATAGAAACAGGTAACAGACAGTTTATTTGTCATCTCCTTGAAATCCTTGGATACTTGAATTGCCAATTCTCTGGTTGGAGTAAGGCACAGAACCTAATGAAGTGGACACGGTTAATGATGGAAAAAAAACATCAAGCATTCCATAAGAATTTTGGTCAAAAGATTATACATGCTCCACAAGACTATATAATGTAGCTAATTGACAATATCTTAGCACTAACAGCACATGCTGAATATCTGATGGCAGTATCTGCAGCAGACCTACCTTTGGGGCTCTGCCCCTCCTCTTGTCATCGGGGTCATTTTGGAGTTTCTCGATCAGCGGAATGGCAAAAGCTAACGTTTTACCAGTGCCTGTTCTTGCCTGGCCAATCACATCTTTTCCCTCGTACACAGAATTGAAGGTTTGGGTTTGGATGTCAAAGAGGTAAGATATGCCTCTTGCTTGAGGGAAATGAGACAGTTAAAATGTAGGTAGCCCTAATACACTTGGTAAGTTGTTTTTACCAAATAACAGACTGCACCTTTAAAAATGGGTAACTCAACTCAAAAAGCATTTTAGTTGCATGAAAATTGACAAAGAAGAAAAAAATACCTTGAAGTAGTTTAATGGTGTTGGGGGAGATTCTGAAGTTAGAGAAGGATCCCTCTTTCTGTTCTGGTGTCTCCTAATGGCATGCAAACAGAAAGCAACAGACTGACTATGTTCTTAAAGTCCTATAAATAGTTTTTCCACAAACCACTTCACTGATGAATCAGAACATCACTGGAAAGACTCACGGTTTCTTTTCCACTGTCTGAGTCCTCGCTTGATTGTCCTGGAGTTGTCGCCGCGGTATGCCCATTGGTTTGTGCGATCAGCTTGGGAGTCTCAGGCAACACTCCATTGACGACGACTTCTTCTTCTGTCTTTTTTTTATTTTTCTTCTTCTTCTTCTTCTTCTGTTGGCAATGGCAGAACGGGACATGGTAAAAAGATGCCTTGCCATGCTGATTAACATTTATTCTATTGACCTAGCTAGTTTCAAAAGGTCTGATTATGAAATGATTATATTCATTCCCATCTTAACACCAGCTAAAATAAACAATGTATTTGATAAACAGATGTCAAAACAAATCAATACATATCCGTTGTAACGCAGTACTGAGTGTAGGCATGTTTTATCAATATAATATATAAGTAACCTCGGTTTCTTTGTCATTGTCTGCAGACTCCTCATTGGAATGAGATGTGTTGTCCTTCAAAGGTGATTCTTCTATGTTGCCATTAACATCAATTGATTTGTTCACCTCCCCGTTTGCTTTCTCCACTTCTTCTTGCTTGTTCTTCTTCTTCTTCTTCTTCTTGGGAGCAGGAGGTTCACAGTCAGGTTCCTCTTCAACAACCGTTTTCTGTTTCTTGATTTTCTTTCCCTCCTTGGTCTTCTTCTCCTTTATTTTCTACCAACCAAACATAGTGCACCACACATTAACATCGTGCAACACACATTTGTAAGGGGAATGAATAGTTGCAAGCTAGTTCAATGTATAGCTATATTTATTATCTATGTGCAGTTCATACATAGACCAACCACATAACAGAGTTAGAAAGATAGATGGATACATTGACACACAGTATTGCATAAATTGTTGCTAATCAGCTAGTTAGAATTGAAACATGTCGAGCAACGTCATCAAGTGCTGTACGCTGCACAAATTCATAGGCTGTGACTGTCCCCGAGTCCATAGGCTGTGCCTGTCCCCGAGTCCATAGGCTGTGACTGTCCCCGAGTCCATGGTGGCAAGGTGATCCTTCTGTTTTGCAGATCAGCTGACCACGTGTCATGTGCACGAGGCTGCACGCTAGTAGCAATGACCATGCCATGTGGCGTTAGCTTGTTATTTTCTCCAAAGATTGACAGTTCTTTAAATCTCTACTTATATTTTTCCGTACAGCTTGCCTCTAGCATAATGGCAATACAATATCAACACTATGACATTTGTGACGACATGATATACCATTAGCTACCACGCGGATGTAGAATGTCACTAGCTAGCTAGCTAGCTAGCAGAATGGCGGGGCTAGCCAGCGGGTTTTGTTCAGTTTCGGCTATTTAGCAAACGTTAACAACCAGCTATTTGTGTTCCATTTTACTTACTTTGGGTGTCGTACTGCCCGAACTAATGTCCATTTCACCTTCCTTCCCGATGTCTTCGGTTTCAAAAGTTATCTTTGATGGCATCTTCCCCGGTTGTTTTCCCTTAGAATGGACACTAGCTAACCCTACCGGTACGCGTACAGAAAGGAACGACACCGGAGTGCGGTGTCGAGCTAGAGCTTTTACAAGCATAGAAATTGAGTAGGTAGAACGGTCCTCCCATTGGAAGCCAGTACAAAGCAATTTAAAAGCCGTGATGTGGAACTTTAGGTTGGTTCTTTAACTTACAAATATGTGTGTCTTCTTCTTTTTAGGTGTTTTATGCGCCTTGTACTCCATTCATAACAATGTTAATCTAATCTGCGCTGACATATGATCGTTTTATGAAAAATAATGTACAAAATATATCTATAGTTATTCTACTTGTTCTTCTTCTAGGGATATGACGGAACCCCCGAGGAGTCAACCCAGATTGGTTTTGCGGTGCTTAGTGTGGGGATGTTTTTGCTCAATCACAATGTTGAAATACTGTAGTAGAAGAAGAAAACGTTTTATCTATTGTCAGCGCACACGGATATTATTTTGTCTTTTTGCATTATCCCAACACCTCGAAGAGTTGCCAGTTCACTCACTGTTGGACGATTTGATATGGCAATCGTGCGACTGCTGACCGGTCTCTCTAGCCTACCTCGGCCAACACCAGAGAAACACACTGATATTCTGGACCGATTCCAATCAGTTGTTGGTCATGATAGCCGATCTCATGAAAATACAGAAAAATAATAATCTATATTTTCCTTATGATATAAGGCAACAACAATGATTGCAAACGTCAAATATCAGAACATATGTTGCAAATGGCCCATCAAATCAGATCTGGGTTCAAATCTATTTTAAGTATTTCAATTCATTTCAAATAGCCTACATTTTGAAGTAAGCGTTTGGATATTTTTTATGTGAAAATACAAGTAGTTGAAAATACTAAAATACAAAGACAAGCGTATTTTCAAAGACAAATATTTTAACATGCATTTGTACCCAGGTCTGTTTGGCCCTATGGGTATTTGAAATGTATTTGGAAACAAGTAGGCTATTTTAAAATAATTTAAAACGGTATGTATTTTTATAGGAGATTATAAAAAAAATACTTCAAATAGAAGTAGTTGGATTCAGCCACATTATTTGAAAATACTCAAATACACAGAAAATAAGTATTTAACTTAAATATGCATGTATTTAAACCCAGGTCTGCATCAAATGGGCCATGATTTCAACAGGATACTGGTCGGGTGAGGTTGTGTTTCTCTAGCGGAAGGTAAGCTTGGCTTCTTATATGGTGTTGAGTAAAGCTTAAAACATGTATTTAGATTGTAGTTAGGTATTGTAGGTTGTTTATCTAGGTAGTTATTGTAGGTAAGTATTGTATAGGCCCTTTTCACGTGACGTCAGACAACTTCCGTTCTGCCGCGATGCAGGTTATGTTTACATCCGGTGTCGCTTAGGAACGCTTAGCTAGTAGCACATCATTATGGAGTTCACCCAGTCCCTTTCACATCTGCCACCAATACGACTTAACGACGTAGAACGACTTGCTGACAAGTGGTCCCTTACTTCAAGATCGAAGCTTGATAAAGGCTACAAGTTCTTCGTTGAAGGTTACCTGTTTGATTATGAAGGTACGTGTTTATCTTTATTTAGCTTAAATTAGCCCTATGCTAGCGAAGGTTATGAGCTGACGAGTTTCTGTTTTGCAGCCTCTTTTTAATATTACTGCTGTTTGTATCGACCGTAAGATAAGAGTCAGTAATGTATTAATGGCTAATGCTGCGCCCTTTCTCCCAATCACTGTATTGAAACAGTCTCAAGTGTAGTTAACGGTGAGGTGACAGTGAGAGGGCGATGTTACAGGTCCATGAAGAAAAATGAGGAGGCTCATCGGCTTCAGGTTTCTCAGATAAACAGTTCTCTAACATTATGATAAGATAGGTTAAGATAGATAAGTTTTCTTTTTGTTGTGTTTTGCTGCGGTTGCAGATTTAATAAGAATGATTCCACAAAGTTCCACTGTGGATCAGTTTGTTTCTCAGTCTGAGCTCTGATTTTGTATCATTAAACTTAATACACAATAATACATGGTTACTCTTATTTGTAATACTAACCAGGAGAAGGACGGCAGGCATAGTCGTGATCGTTTGTCACTGCAGGCAAAGCACCCTCTGTGCTGTCAGGCATCTCATGATCAGAATCATCCAGGACAGCAACACCAAGACGCTTTCTTGCTCGCTGGTAAACTGACTCCCGAGCTTGTGAGCCGCCTCCTATATGTGTGAAATTAACCATATGCTTGTCATGATACATTTTGGTAATCACTTTTCAGTCCCTAAAATGACAAAATGTAGCAGCTATATTGCATCAGGATTAAATTATTAAACATTTTGTACAAGTAATATATTATTGGATTACAGTAGTATTACGTTTAACGCTGTCTACCTATCCTTACCCCAATCATTCCAGTGGAATCTAGACGGCACTGATCCCTGTTTAATACGGATCCGTCCACTGGCCGATGTGTATCTATCCTCAGGGGGAAAGTGCTGACTGCAAACAAAGGTGCTCCCACGAAGAATCTTAAAACTTGGTCCCTCATCTCTCCTGATCGCCCTCACCCAACGGGCACGTATTTCTCCATCAACAGGGAAATCGTGAAAACTCAGATACGGGAATTTCTGTTTGTTGTTTGAACAAAATGGTACACTGCAATAGCATCTTCTCGAAGATTGTGCCATGCTTCGGTGTTGGATGGGATACTGTTGCGATACAGACACCGGGAGAAAAGAAACAGCTAAATTAACATTCAGCTTTGACCAGGAATCAATATTTATCTAGCTATCATGCACAACAGTATTTGAATAGGTGAGTTACTATACATTCATGAATAAACTAACTGCCTAACAAAGGGTTAGATAGCTAGCTAAGTAAACTTGTTACATTACAGCCAGGCAGCAATGTAACGCTACCTTTTAACGTTATCGGTATCTGGTACTAAGTTGTTGTTAGCTAACATTAGCCCACTTTTAAGTAACTAAGGCAGTGAACAATTATGAATTAACAATAACGTTAGCAAGTTACAAACCATTGCATATACGTAAACATTATTACTCTTAACTTTACTAATTTAACTTAAACGTACCTTTTGGAATTTCTTCAAGTAGCTAGCTTGCTAGTTAGTGGTCAACAGTTGTATTTTCGTTGAGAAGTCTCAGGTTACGGGCGAACGGAAGTGAAGTTAACCTGCTACGCGGAAAGGCGGAAGTTAGATGACGTCATCGTGAAAAGGGCCTATTCTGCTGAGCCTGGTGAAGCACGAGGCTAGCTAACCCACTACCTGGACCAATAAAGCTAGCTAGCGGGTAGCTACTGGTAACTATTAGCAACTGTGGATAGTTGTTTCCAAAGTTATTTCACGCTTAAGAGTACCTGTAATTATGCCAGCTAGCTGTTTTTCTAACCTCATTATCTGAAACGTTAACGTTAGGTAGTTAGTAGCTACTGTACTCGAAATGTAGCTAGCTTGTTGCTACCTGGATAGCTAACTAAACAATAGCTAGAACGACCTAGCTGTAATATTTGGAGACGCTTTCTCTCCGTTGGGACATACGCGAACTGGCTGAATCGATTCAGTGGCTAGCTTTGCACTTAACTGGCTAACAGTAGCTACTAAGGGTAAGTTATAACCTACATTTATTTTTGTTTTGTTTTTACATACTGGTAACCAGAGTCATTCAAGGGAATTCGGGACATGGGTGACTAGTTAACGTTAGCTTGGCTCTCTCTGTGTTTCGTGCCGTGGGAGGAGGGGTTGGTTCGTTGGCAGAGAGCAATGGATAGCTATTATGCTAACTATTCTAGCTAACTAACTGGCTGAATAAGTTGACGAAGTACTCACTCAAACTGTCAAAACTTACCCAAAACTTTACACAACGTTAGACACGGACACGAATGATCTGTTTGGCAAAACTAAATCAAAACTTTAAACAACGTTAGACACGGACACGAATGATCTGTTTGGCGTGTTAACACACTGGTGGTTTGTTGTAACCGAGTATTGGTGCTAAACCGTGTTATTGGAGGCTGGCATGCTAGTTGGCTATGGCGTCATAGGATTCGGTGCCCTGGACGGTTTTCACGGAAGAATACTGTACCAAGTTAGCTAGCTGAATAAACTAAGTTAGAGTCTATTCCTAGAAAACATTGAACTGCTGTAGTTTACAACAATTACAATTTCTGAGGTGGAAGTTGGGAGAGTTATATTTGAGTGTTTTAGTGAAACGTAAGTGAGGGAGGCCCCGCTCTCTCGCTTTCCCAGATGTTTAGTTCATTTCATTCCGATATCCTTTGCATTATTGTAGCCTTTTTCTGTAGCCTGTCAACTATGTGTCTGTCTATCCCTGTTCTCTCCTCTCTGCACAGGCCATACAAACGCTTCACACCACGTGGCTGCTGCCACGCTAATCTGGTGGTCCCTGCGCGCACGACCCACGTGGAGTTCCAGGTCTCCGGCAGCCTCTGGAACTGCCGTTCTGCGGCCAACAAGGCAGAGTTCATCTCAGCCTATGCTACCCTCCAGTCCCTCGACTTCTTGGCGCTGACGGAAACATGGATTACCACAGAAAACACTGCTACTCCTACAGCTCTTTCCTCGTCTGACCATGTGTTCTCGCATACCCGAGAGCATCTGGTCAGCGCGGCGGTGGCACAGGAATCCTCATCTCTCCCAAGTGGACATTCTCTCTTATTCCCCTGACCCATCTGTCTATCTCCTCATTTGAATTCCATGCTGTCACAGTCACTAGCCCATTCAAGCTTAACATCCTTGTCATTTATCGCCCTCCAGGTTCCCTTGGAGAGTTCATCAATGAGCTTGACGCCTTGATAAGTTCCTTTCCTGAGGATGGCTCACCCCTCACAGTTCTGGGTGACTTTAACCTCCCTACGTCTGCCTTTGACTCTTCTCTCTGCCTCCTTCTTTCCACTCCTTTCCTCTTTTGACCTCACCCTCTGACCGTCCCCCCCTACTCACAAGGCAGGCAATACGCTTGACCTCATCTTTACTAGATGCTGTTCTTCTACTAATCTCACTCCAACTTTCCTCCAAGTCTCCGACCACTACTTTGTATCCTTTTCTCCCTCGCTCTCCTCCAACACTACTCACTCTGCCCCTACTCAGATGGTAATGTGCCGTCGCAACCTTCGCTCTCTCTCTCCCGCTACTCTCTCCTCTTCGATCCTATCATCTCTTCCCTCTGCTAAATCCTTCTCCCTCCGATCTCCTGATTCTGCCTCCTCAACCCTCCTCTCCTCCCTTTCTGCATCTTTTGACTCTCTATGTCCCCTATCCTCCCGGCCGGCTCGGTCCTCCCCTCCTGCTCCGTGGCTTGACGACTCATTGCGAGCTCACAGAAGAGGGCTCTGGGCAGCCGAGCGGAAATTGAGGAAAACTAGACTCCCTGCGGACCTGTCATCTTTTCACTCCCTCCTCTCTACATTCTCTTCCTCTGTTTCCGCTGCTAAAGCCACTTTCTACCACTCTAAATTTCAAGCCTCTGCCTCTAACCCTAGGAAGCTCTTTGCCACCTTCTCCTCCCTGCTGAATCCTCCTCCCCCTCCCTCCTCCCTCTCTGTGGATGACTTCGTCAACCATTTTGAAAAGAAGGTTGACGACATCCAATCCTCATTTATTAAGTCAAATGACACCGCTGGTCCTGCTCACACTGCCCTACCCTATGCTTTGACTTCTTTCTCTCCAGATGAAATCTTGCGACTTGTGACGGCCGGCCGCCCAACAACCTGCCCGCTTGACACTATCCCCTCCTCTCTTCTCCAGACCATTTCCGGAGACCTTCTCCCTTACCTCACCTCGCTCATCAACTCATCCTTGACCGCTGGCCATGTCCCTTCCGTCTTCAAGAGAGCGAGAGTTGCACCCCTCCTCAAAAAACCTACACTCGATCCCTCCAATGTCAACAACTACAGACCAGTATCCCTTCTTTCTTTTCTCTCCAAAACTCTTGAGCGTGCCGTCTCTAGCCAACTCTCCTGCTATCTCTCTCAGAATGACCTTCTTGATCCAAACCAGTCAGGTTTCAAGACTGGTCATTCAACTGAGACTGCTCTTACATTTTACATTTTAGTCATTTAGCAGACGCTCTTATCCAGAGCGACTTACAGTTAGTGAATACATTTTTTTTTTATACTGGCCCCTCTTCTCTGTGTCACGGAGGCTCTCCGCACCACTAAAGCTAACTCTCTCCTCTGCTCTTATCCTTCTAGACCTATCCGCTGCCTTTTGATACTGTGAATCATCAGATCCTCCTCTCCACCCTCTCCGAGTTGGGCATCTCCGGCGTTGCTCACTCTTGGATTGCGTCCTGCCTAACAGGTTGCTCCTACCAGGTGGCGTGGCGAGAATCTGTCTCCGCACCACGTGCTCTCACCACTGGTGTCCCCCAGGGCTCAGTTCTAGGCCCTCTCCTATTCTCTCTGTACACCAAGTCACTTGGCTCTGTCATATCCTCACATGGTCTCTCCTATCATTGCTACGCAGACGACACACAATTAATTTTCTCCTTTCCCCCTTCTGATAACCAGGTGGCGAATCGCATCTCTGCATGTCTGGCAGACATATCAGTGTGGATGTCGGATCACCACCTCAAGCTGAACCTTGGCAAGACGGAGCTGCTCTTCCTCCCGGGGAAGGACTGCCCGCTCCATGATCTCGCCATCACGGTTGACAACTCCATTGTGTCCTCCTCCCAGAGTGCAAAGAACCTTGGTGTGACCCTGGACAACACCCTGTCGTTCTCTGCTAACATCAAAGCGGTGACCCGATCCTGCAGGTTCATGCTCTACAACATTCGCAGAGTACGACCCTACCTTACACAGAAAGCGGCACAGGTCCTAATCCAGGCACTTGTCATCTCCCGTCTGGATTACTGCAACTCGCTGTTGGCTGGGCTCCCTGCCTGTGCCATTAAACCCCTACAACTTATCCAGAACGCTGCAGCCCGTCTGGTGTTCAACCTTCCCAAGTTCTCTCATGTCACCCCGCTCCTCCGCACACTCCACTGGCTTCCAGTTGAGGCTCGCATCTACTACAAGACCATGGTGCTTGCCTATGGAGCTGTGAGGGGAACGGCACCTCCTTACCTTCAGGCTTTGATCAGACCTTACACCCAAACGAGGGCACTACGTTCATCCACCTCTGGCCTGCTAGCTCTCCTACCTCTACGGAAGCACAGTTCCCGTTCAGCCCAGTCAAAGCTATTCGCTGCTCTGGCACCCCAATGGTGGAACAAGCTCCCCCACGACGCCAGGACAGCGGAGTCACTGACCATCTTCCGGAGACACTTGAAACCCTACCTCTTTAAGGAATACCTGGAATAGTATAAAGTAATCCTTCTTCCCCCACCCACCATAAAAAAAATAAAAAGGTGGTTGTCCCACTGGCTATCATAAGTTGAATGCACCAATTTGTAAGTCGCTCTGGATAACACCGTCTGCTAAATGATGTAAATGTAATGATTTCCAACTATATTTCAATGTGCTACATATACTTACTGGGTAATTAGACCTAATAATAATAATAATAATAATAAAAATAAAACCCCCAGAAAAATATACATAAAAATGTTTTCCCCTATAATATTAGGGTAACAATGTGCTTGTCTAAGTAAAAGGGCAGAAAATATATTGCAAATAGGAGATAAAATAGTCCATAACGTTCCATTATATTATTATACATTGTGCTACACATATAGGTTGGGTCATTTATAAAAAGTTAATAATAGCACTTGGCACTTGTCTAATATTGCCATGACCAGTGTCTGCTGCTTGGCGCAGGGATAAATTTGGAACAACGAGGCATGAGGTGAACAGCTGGCTTATTCTAGAACAAGACTCTACAAGGGGACTCCCTCTCATCTGATCTGTACGTGAGGTATGGCGCAGAGTGCCCACTGAATGGAAACGCACGTAGCCCCTGCCTTTTCCGCCCTGAAAGAGGGACAGCCGGCCAGAGCAGGCAGCCCAAGCTCAATGGGCATGGCTTACATCCAGGTGGTTTTCTGAGTCTTGGACAATTTTCAGCTGCATTATTGAAAAGCTACAAATAAAATAGGCAGTTTTTATAATAATAATTAGGCCTACAGCCCTACACTACTACTGCTACTACTACCCACCTTCTAGGCCTCCTACTACCACCACCTACTATTACTACTACTACCACCTTCTAGGCCTCCTGCTACCATCTACTATCCCCGCTACTACTACTACTGCTACTGCTACTACCACCACCTTCTAGGCCTACTATTACTACTACTGCTACTGCTACTACTACTACTACTACTACTACTACTACTACTACCACCTTCTAGGCCTCCTGCTACCATCTACTATCCCCGCTACTACTGCTACTACCACCACCTTCTAGGCCTACTGCTACTACTACTACTACTACTACTACTGCTACTACTACCACCTTCTAGGCCTCCTGCTACTACTACTACTACTACTACTACTACTACTACTACTACTACTACCACCTTCTAGGCCTCCTGCTACCACCTACTATCACCACTACTACTACTACTACTACTACTACCACCTTCTAGGCCTCCTACTACTACTACTACTACCACCTTCTAGGCCTCCTGCTACCACCTACTATCACCACTACTACTACTACTACTACTACCACCTTCTAGACCTCCTGCTACCACTGCTACTACTACTACTTCCACCACCTTCTAGGCCTCCTGCTACCACCTACTATCACTGCTACTGCTACTACTACTACCACCACCTACTAGGCCTACTACTGCTACTACTACCACCTTCTAGGCCTCCTGCTACTACTACTACTACTACTACTACTACCACCTTCTAGGCCTACTACTGCTACTACTACCACCTTCTAGGCCTACTGCTACTACTACCACCTTCTAGGCCTCCTGCTACCACCTACTATCACTACTACTACTACTACCACCTTCTAGGCCTACTACTGCTGCTGATGCTGCTACTACTACTATAACTACTACTATTACTACTACTGCTACTACTACCACCTACTAGGCCTACTACTACTACTACCTTCTAGGCTTACTACTGCTGCTGATGCTGCTACTACTACTACTACTACTACTACTACTACTACTACTACTACTACTATTACTACTACCACCACCTCCTAGGCCTCCTGCTACCACCTACTATCACCGCTACTACTACTACTACTACTACTACTACCACCACCTTCTAGGCCTCCTGCTACCACCTACTATCACCGCTGCTGCTACTACTACTACTACTACTACTACTACCACCACCACCACCACCTTCTACGCCTCCTGCTACCACCTACTATCACCGCTACTACTACTACTACTACTTCTACTACCACCTTCTAGGCCTTCTGCTACCACTGCTACTACTACTACTACTACTACTACTACTACTACTACTACTACTACTACTACTACTACTACTACTACTACTACTACCACATTCCAAGCCTCCTGCTACCACCTACTATCACTGCTGCTGCTGCTACTACTACTACTACTACCACCACCACCGTCTAGGCCTACTACTGCTACCACCTACTATCACTACTATCACTACTACTACTACTACTACCACCACCTTCTAGGCCTACTACTACTACTACCACCACCTACTAGGCCTACTACTGCTACTACTACCACCTTCTAGGCCTCCTGCTACCACCTACTATTACTACTACTACCACCTTCTAGGCCTACTACTGCTGCTGATGCTGCTACTACTACTATAACTACTACTACTACTACTACTGCTAATACTACTACCACCTTCTAGGCCTACTGCTGCTGATGCTGCTACTACTACTACTACTACTACTACTACTACTACTACCACCTTCTAGGCCTACACTGCTGATGCTGCTACTACTACTACTACTACTACTACTACTACCACCTTCTAGGCTTACTACTGCTGCTGATGCTACTACTACTACTACTACTACTACCACCACCACCTTCTAGGCCTACTACTGCTACCACCTACTATCACTACTACTACTACTACTACTACCACCACCTACTAGGCCTACTACTGCTACTACTACCACCTTCTAGGCCTACTACTACTACCACCACCGCCTACTACTGCTACTACTACCACCTTCTAGGCCTCCTGCTACCACCTACTATCACTACTACTACTACTACTACCACCTTCTAGGCCTACTACTGCTGCTGATGCTGCTACTACTACTATAACTACTACTACTACTACTACCTTCTAGGCCTACTGCTGCTGATGCTGCTACTACTACTATAACAACAACTACTACTACTACTACTACTACCACCTTCTAGGCTTACTACTGCTGCTGATGCTACTACTACTACTACTACTACTACTACCACCTTCTAGGCCTCCTGCTACCACCTACTATCACCGCTACTACTACTACTGCTACTACTACCACCACCACCTTCTAGGCCTCCTGCTACCACCTACTATCACTGCTACTACTACTACTACTACTACTACTACTACCACCTTCTAGACCTCCTGCTACCACTGCTACTACTACTACTACCACCACCACCTTCTAGGCCTACTACTACTACTACTACCTTCTAGGCTTACTACTGCTGCTGCTACTACTACTACTACTACTACTACTACTACCACCACCTTCTAGGCCTCCTGCTACCACCTACTATCACTGCTACTACTACTACTACCACCACCACCTTCTAGGCCTCCTGCTACCACCTACTTCCACCACTACTACTACTACTACTACTACTACCACCACCACCTTCTAGGCCTACTATTGCTACTGCTACCACCTTCTAGGCCTCATGCTACCACCTACTATCACTGCTGCTACTACTACTACTGCTACCACCTTCTAGGCGTCCTGCTACCACCTACTATCTCTACTACTACTGCTACTGCTACTACCAGTGGCGGTCAGTGCCATTTAAGATGAGGGAGGACAAACATTTTTTTCATGAGCATGGCCTTATTTTTATTACAGCATATTGGATGACTCTCATTCATATTCCATTCACCCAGTTCAATGTAACAGCAATAGGTTTAGGCTACTACATGATACTCACATTTTCCCTATACCCATCATGAGGTTACTACAACCTAGCCTATGAATTAAAGTTTACAACGTAGGTGTACACAGGTCGAGAGACAAATTTGACACATGGACAGACAGTGACATTCAATACACTCTTGCCTGCATCTAAGCTGATATAGGGTGTAATCATTAGTCCAACAGTTGCAAACAAGAGTTTCTATTCCGTTTAAGAAACGTTTTTCAACAGAATTGAATGACCCAATCACACGTAAACACAGTTCACTTTCATAGCAGCCATATTGTATTCCTTCTCGCATCTATGGCTCTCTTCCTCTCACCTCTTCCCTTCGCTTGTGGACTTTTAATGCACAACACATCAGCTGTATGTGACCAGGCAAAAAAACGTTCCAAGCCAAACCGCTGCACACAGCCTACATCGTTGTCACCATATTAGCTAGAGTAGTTGCTTCTCCTTCATTTTGGAAGAAATTAATTTGTTCAAAACTGTTCAACTATTGTCTTTCTCTCTCTTTGAGTCAACTACTCACCACATTTTATACACTGCAGTGCTAGCTAGCTGTAGCTTATACTTTCAGTACTAGATTAATTCACTGATCCTTTGATTGGGTGGACAACATGTCAGTTCATGCTGCAAGAGCTCTGATAGGCTGGATGACGTCCTTCGGAAGTTGTCATAATTACTGTGTAAGTATATGGAAGGGGGTGAGAACCATGAGCCTCCTAGGCTTTGTATTGAAGTCAATGTACCCAGAGGAGGACGGAAGCTAGCTGTCCTCCGGCTACACCATGGTGCTACCCTACAGAGTGCTGTTGAGGCTACTGTATACCTTCTTTGCAAAATAGTGTGTTTTAATCAGTTATTTGGTTACGTGATTATATTTAGTATAGTTTTATCAAGAATTTTGAACTTTTTTCATGTTTTACAATTACATTTTTTATGAAATTTACTGAGGAGGATGGTCCTCCCATTCCTCCTCTGAGGAGCCTCCACTGGCTACTACTACTATCACTACTACTACTACCAGTACTACTACCCTACTAATACTACGCCTACTACTACGCCTACTACTACTAAAGCAGCAAATTCAGGGGGAGCCCCAACCAAGACTCGAGCCCGGGTTCAGCGACTCAACCCAACACCTTCGCTTTTGGATATGTTGGCTTAAAGACTGTGGTGTAAAGTACTTAAGTAAAAATACTTTAAAGTACTACTTAAGTGTTTTTTGGGGGGTATCAGTACTTTACTATTTATATTTTTGACAACTTTTACTTCATTGCATTCCTAAAGTAAATAATGTACTTTTTACTCTATACATTTTCCCTGACACCGAAAAGTACTTGTTACATTTTGAATGCTTAGCAGAACAGAAAAATTGTCAAAATTCATGCACTTATCTAGAGAACATCCCTGGTCATCCCTACTGCCTCTGATCTGGCGGACTTACTAAACACACATTTGTAAATTATATCCGAGTGTTGGAGTGTGCCCCTGGCTATCCATACATTTAAAAAACAAGAAAATGGTGCCGTCTGGTTTGCTTAATATAAAGAATTTGAAATTATTTATACTTTTACATTTGATACTTAAGTATATTTTAGCAATTACATTTACTTTTGATACTTAAGTATGTTTAAAACCAAATACTTTTAGACTTTTACTTTTACTTGAGTTCTTTTCTATTAAGGTATCTTTACTTTTACTCAAGTATGACAATTGGGTACTTTTCCCACCACTGTTTAAAGAAGCACTCCAGCTATTTTTGAACTTTTCCTGTTGAAAAACAAAATCCCACGTATAAGTATAGAAATATGTTTTGAGCAGAATTGTGTTTTTTAGGGTCAATGTAAATAGTCGGGGTGGTGATATTTTTTCCATTAATTGGTCTTTTGACCAATCACATCAGATATTTTCACATCAGATCTTTTTCAGAGCTGATAGGATTGGTCAAAAGACCAATTAGTAAAGAAGTTCAGAATTGGGCTGCCTGTCTAAACGCTCCTTATGTGTGCAGTCTGGGTCCTCCACAAAGACAGCCTCAACACCAGCCTACACTGGTTCGGGTAATTTCTTAATAGGGGATATTATTGTATATGTTGTGTTCTATTTTAGTACTATATTTAAAATAGTGCCTACACTTCATTATAAATGTAACCATAATCCCTGTTTCCGAATGAGGCTGCAGCAAGCTATATCTGTGGTGGTATTTCCATTGCGGTAGAAACATACCCACGGAACTACGGTGATAAGTGTAACCTTAGTAAGTGTACAGTGGGGATGTGACGAACACGTGGGGTAGGGGACAGGAGGAGACCGCATTTATGGAGTTGTCAACAAAGCGTCACTGAGGGTTGCGCAGGGTCGTTAACCAATGATGTTTGTATACATCATTGCATGGAACAAGAGAGGACACTGCAGTGGAAATGTGGGTTGGGTCTCACCATATCCGGACATGGAGACTTTGGCGTCATGGCAGGGACTCCCTAAAAGCAGCTGTTGAAGAGTGTCACGTTGCCAGGCTCGTAGTATCAAAAGCATGAGATTATTTGCCGAATGAAAGCGCACGTAGCCACCGGCAGCGGAGTATATACACGGGTACTTCTATTTAGTTTTCACTTTTGCAAGGATTCTATGCACTTATTTAAGAAGAGTGCGTTCACGATTAATGTAAGTAACACAATTTATTTGTTAGGCTATTTAGAAGCATATAAAACTATACTGAATGAAAATGTTATTGTTTCAGAATGTAATAATAGGCTGTAATAATAGGTCTATAATCTAGTTATTGATAGGCCTATACATTCTTGTTATTCTGTCTTGTTTCATATTGTGAGATTATTTGTATGTTATAAATGCAAAACCAAATCAACCTGTTCTGTGCATGAAACTCAACAGTTCTATAGGTCTGGAAAGTTGTTTATTGTCACCATAGAATTGGGACAGAAGCCCCTCTAGAATCATTGAACAATAGCCTATTTAAATTGTCATAATATTATCATAATATTTGCAATGGTCTAGTTAGCCTACAGATCTCAACATGCTCAATACAGTATGTGCAAACTTCAAACATATTGAACAAAAAGACTCATGCCACACCATGATGAGTTTGTTTTAATGACTCGTTCTAATCTGTTACCTAGATGAGAACATATCCTTTAGTGGTCAGCACCCATGCTGTGGCCCTGCTGAGGAAACTCAATTTTCAGAGAATGGAGGGGCAATTTTGTGACTGTGTGATTCGACAACATCTGAACCCGGTGAAACTTTATCTGGCCCACAAAAATGTCCTGTCAGCTTCTAGTCCCGTATTGGCTTCCCTTCTCCCCAGTAAAGGTGCACTGCTGGACTTGCAGTTTCCATCCCCTTCGACTGAAATTCTAGGGTCTCTTTTGGAATTTATCTACACTGGGACACTACCCCCACCAGATCAGGATGAATCTATTCTCTCTGCTGCTACTTATCTGCAAATGGAGGAACTCCAGAAGGCTTTAATAAGAAGGAGCAGACTGGACACAACACCTGTGTCTGACTGCACTGTTGCAGGTAAAATGATCCATCTATTAATTATTTAAATTGTGTAAGAATAATATCACATTGTTGTTCTAATTTCTAAAATCATCTATTCTTTCTCATTTCTATGTTCATTCGTCCAGCAGACATAAAACCCAATCTAAAGAGGGAATGTTCAGATCAGCAGCAAAACAAGACGAATGAACATTCTCTATCGCACTGCACACCATCCCCTCTAAGTTGTGAAGTCGTCCCCGTCATATGCCATGTCAGTACAACTGGAAAGCCTTCTCTATTGTCAGAACCCAGACCTGAAAGCAGAAAATTGAACATTGAGTTTGACGTGACCAGAAAGGAGGCAGGAGTCAGTGAGAGAAAGGTGACACTTGGCCCTGGACACAATTTAAAGCACTATAGATTACAAAAGGATGTTAATTATGAGGCAGCTTTATATGAGTCACAACCAAAACAAATAAAGATTGTATCTGGCAGTGCAGGCTCCAATGTCCAGGATCTGCCCATGGCTGCCCCAGAGGATGCTGCATATTATAAAGGAAGGCGTCAAAGGGAGTTGGATGGAAAATCTGTATTACAAAGTTCTGGGAATGCTATCCTGACACATACTGTTGTATGTTCAGAAATTGGTGAGGAGGATGATACTGGAAACACCACAAATCAGGAAGTTACATCCCACTTCAATACTTCAAGTCATGACTCCAGGATTCATAGTTGTCCTCACTTAGATAAAACTTCCAAAGGTAGTAACAGTGAGGGGTTTTCTACAATAGATCAGTTAGAGTCAAACAAAGAGAAATGTTTTAAATGCCACCCCACACGGCAATTAGAAAATATTTCAGCCGCTAATGAGTACATCCCTGATAATGCCAAAGAAAACACCCCTATGGGTAAATTCAAGGATTTATGGAGTTCAAAGGTCACCAGTGGATATTGTCCCCAGGGCGACGAAACAAAATGCTTTCAGAGTGCCTCTAGATTAAATCTATGGACTAAGGCAGCGAGCTACTCTACACTAAACCCCAAATTATCTGAGGAGGTAACATCAAACGAGAGCAGAAGTGATATCAAGGGCAGTAACACTAACACCAACGAAATGGAAACGTATCAAGGACAAGTTCGCTATCACTATCTTGCAAGGGAAAAACATCACCCTGTACAATCCAGTGACTCAGACGACGATGGTCTGTATAGTGCTATGGCTAACTCTGACCTCCGAGAAGGTCTTGGCATAAATGTCAAAGCCAGCGCCTCAGATTTCGTTTTACTGGACATTTCAGCCAAACATCCCTCGGCAGGATACCCTGACTCCAATGGGAGTCAGCTGAGTGTGCCTGCCTCTGCCTCTGCCTCTGTCCAGCCTTACCAGTGCACTATGTGTGATAGGGCCTTCAGCCAGCGAGGCTCCCTCAACAGACACATGCGCTCCCACCTGGGTGTTAGGCCCTACTCCTGCCCCCAGTGTCCCATGACCTTCTCCAGACAGTACCGGGTCACTGAGCACATGCGCGTCCACCAACGGGGCTGCGAGGACCTTCAGAGGACAGGCCCCACCTGATGGCAGCAACAATCAAAGCAATGGAGCGTCAGCTGAAAATCCTACATGACCTTGGAATTAGGTTAGGGCTAAGGCTTGTTCAACTCTAGCAATATCAGTTTGTGAGATAGGGTTGATCAGGGTTCATGCCACTTGTGAACTGTTGATTGGGAGTCCCATAGGGCGGCGCACAATTGGCCCAGCGTCGTCCGGGTTTGGCCGGTGTAGGCCGTCATTGTAAATAAGAATTTGTTCTTAACTGACTTGCCTAGTTAAATAAAGGTAAAATAAATAAAAATATATATCCAAAAACTTTGGGAAAGTGCTTTTGGTATGATAGTCTGTGCTACCTGCCATTTGATGAAAAGGAAATGCTTTCAGATGTTCTCTGTCACTTTGAAAACAATTTGGGAAAGCACACGTGGCCTTATATTCATGGGTTGCACGTTTCATCACAATATTGTTTTAAACGTTCGTTTTAGGACTGATTCTACTCAATGCAGTCTCAATGGGTGCTGATGAAGATTACTTTGGCTTGGAAACGCGATGACATTTCAAAAGGAGTCAAATAATTAGTAGGACAAGCTTTTTGTCATCATTGTGATGTCGCAAGATTGACTTTAGATACAGTATAACTTTAGCTAGCTAGCTAAGATTTAGGGGAGAGCACTGACATTTTAGCTAGATTTACATTTACATTTAAGTAATTTAGCAGACGCTCTTATCCAGAGAGACTTACAAATTGGTGCATTCAACTTAGGATAGCCAGTGGGACAACCACACTTTTCTTTTTTTTTATGGGGGGGAGGGGGTAACATTACCATTGCTAGCTACAGTGCCTTCAGAAAGTATTCACACCCCTTGACTTTTTCCAAATGTTGTTGTGTGTTTGCCTGAATTTAAAATGGATAACATTTATATTTTTTTGTCACTGGCCTACACACAAAACCCTATAATGTCAAAGTGGAATTATGTTTTTCAAGTTTATTAAAATTAATTAAACATGAAAAGCTGAAATGTCTTTTTGTTATGGCAAGCCTAAATAGGTTCAAGAGTAAACATTTGCTTAACAGGTCACATAATAAGTTGCATGGACTCACTTTTTGTGCAATAACATTGTTTAACATGACTTTTGAATGACTACCTCATCTCTGTACCTCACACATACAATTATCTGTAAGGTCAATCAGTCGAGCAGTGAATTTCAAAAACAGATTCAACCACAAAGACCAGGGAGGTTTTCCAATGCCTTGCAAAGAAGGGCACCTATTGGTATATGGGTAATAAAAAAAAAGCAGACATTGAATATCCTTTTGAGCATGGTTATTAATTACACTTTGTCAGAGACAACATGTCTCTGGACCTACTCACTGCCACAGTCATACTCTGGACCTAGTTTTGTCCCATGGAATAAATGTTGTAGATCTTAATGT